>NC_090257.1:37395395-37425395 GCF_037325665.1 Littorina saxatilis
GCGTAAGTGTGGGCGTGCAAGTGTCTGTGTCGGTTTGTCTGTGTGTATGTCTGTCAGTTTGTCTTTGTCTGGGTGTTTACAGTATTCATGTGTATGTGTCTATATGTGTGTGAGTGTGTGTGTATAATTATGTGTGTGTGTGTGTTTGCGCGCGCGCGTGTGTGTGTATGTGTGTGTGTGTGTGTGTGTGTGTGTGTGTGTGTGTGTGTGTGTGTATTCAAACCAGGAAGCATTATAATTATAGATATCGTTGAGAAAACAAATTATAGACTTCCATTACCTATGAATACCCTCTAGACAACAATACAACACTTGATAACTCGCTAAACATACAGACAAGAATGGGGGGCAATTCATTGTCACGGGGGGCAATTGTCCTAGGCGGGCAAATGTCCAGGGGGCAGTACTGTTGTCCGGGGGGGCAGTACTGTTGTCCGGGGGGGGGGGGGGGGCAGTTGTCCGGGGGGCATTTAGCATAGAACCGTTTTAGTCACGTACTCAATTCTCTTTTCAGTTTTATTGTATTTTTTCCTTCTATACGTTTTATTGAATGGTTGATTGATTTGTTTTACAGTATTTTGGGACCCGGAGGGTGGCTACCCGAAGAAATGGGCTGCGCGTTGTCGACTGTCAGAAACGGGGAAATGGGTTTGCGTTGCGCATCAAGAACATTTGGTGTTCCTGTCACGACTCTCAAAAGACATCTAGAAGGAAGAAACAAATTTGCAAAAGAAGAAATACAATGCACATGGTGCAGTGCCAGCAGTGCTCTTTATGGGTACACGAGGATTGCGCTGTCAGCAGAGGACAAAGGGACTTTGTCTGCGACATCTGTACATAGTTATTTGTTTGTGTTATTTGCTTTGCGGCTTTATGCGTATTGATTTTAGCATTTAGTTAATTGGGCAGGTAACCCTTTTAATATCTGTTTGTAATCAGAAGAGGGGTAAAAATTATGCTGCGAAATATCTTGGTACTGCTTCTTGTGTGGCACCAACACCCCTTTGAACATTATACAGTGCCAGCAGTATACACACATTGATCACACGAGGACTGCACTGAAAGTAGAAAACAAAAGGACATTGAGTGAAAAATCGTTTCTTAGCTTCTTTTTTCATGTTTTACAAAAACAGTTTTTTTATCCGATTTGTTTAGACCTAGCCCTTATTTATCTTTTTTCACATTTGAGGCATTAATTGTTATCAAATTTACTATTTCTTTGGTAAAAATCCAATGTTATGTGGAAAAACAGACATTTAAATAAGATGGCTAAATCAAAATGTTATGACGTATGAATTCATCTTGTGTGTGTGGCAATGTGTAATTGTGTGCGTGTGATTGAGAGTGTGTGGGTGTATATATGTGTGTGTGAGACACAGACAGAGCTTGAAAGAGAGTCAGTGTGTTTTTGCATGTGTTCCGAGTTTGACAACACAGTGTTCCACTTTACACACCCATGCGTCCAACATGGAACAAATGCAGAAATTTTTATAATGGTCAGTTTGATGAGTTGCGTGACTTTTATTTTATCTTATGTTGTTCGTTTGTTTACTGATAGAGTCTAGTATGTGACAATATAAAAAACGCTTTGCAATAATTTTTTTTTGTCTGGTACGGCTGTTTCTCCTTAACTGTTCCAGGTTTAGCGACATTCCCATAAATCTCCCATATAAATAATAAAATAAATATGGACTGATTCTTAAAAAAAATCTCAAACAACCTACTGTTAGAAAATTTGCAATTTTTCGCTCACAATGACTTCCTACTAGAACGTGCAGAGAGGAGCAGTAGGATTCCGAGGGCACATTGACAAGAGAGATAACTGACTAGCCCGGTCACGTGACCTGCACGCTAGTAATGGCCGCGCCCAAAGTTTGATTGTGCATTTGGATATCACTGAGTGGTGTTTTACTCTCCATTTCTTATCTTCTTGTCCGCGAAATCTTGCAGCAGACTACTCAGCTAAAAGGATTAGGTTTACATTCTTTTGCTTTAAAAGACATTCTTACCACGTTGTGGCGAGCAGGAAGCTAAGAACTGTGGTTGAAAACTGGCGCGTTGGTGCGCACCGACGGCGCTAAAAATGTTCACAAACGATTTCTTCCCACAACGTCAAAATGTCTGCCAGACTGAACGTAGACTTACTATCAAGAAATATTTGTCTGTTGAACATGATTACGTCCGTGAGGTACCTGGTTAAAAGTATCCGCAATTCAAGGAAGCTGTTGAGATGGAGAAAACCGTGGCAGCTTGTTGAAAGTGAGGCATGTGAGTAAAACAGACACACATGGGGAATAAAACAAAATAGCATCGCATTAACAACGAAAGCAACACAACACGATTGTACTATATTTTTCAAGGAAAACGTGGCACAAGTGAGTGTCCAAAGCTCTTGAAATTGTTTATTGTGTGTATTCCACACGAAAGAGCAAATATTAACCACTCGGCGGCGGTATAGGAGAACACTTGCTGAAGTTGATGTTCTTTTTCTGTTGTTGAATGAAGAGTACCATCCTTCTCATATAAAACATCAGAAAAACCATTTCAGATGTGGGCCCGGTAGCTTAGTTGTTAGAGCTCTGGACTTGTGATCCGTGAGTCACGGGTTCAAATCCGGGCCGGGGCGGACATGGGTTAACTTTATGTGGAGACTCAAAGACGGTATCCATGCCCCACCCCGAGTCACTACTGTGGCATACAAAAACTGTGTTCATTCTGCAAGAAAAGCAGGTGGCATAATTACACCCAGGCACGCGCACATCCAGTTCTGGGCTGGGAAAGCCGACTCTGTATCTGCGAGTTTGATCCACTAGCGACGGAACAATAAAGCAATGACAAGACAATTGAAAATGAAATGAAGATCTTTTCGGGCTTTTACGTGAGATTGAAGCAGGCTTTCACTTGGACACATACCAACAATCAACATCTTTGACGCTCCTCGTCTTTAGTTTGTTTGTTTGTTTGTTTGTTTGTTTGCTTAACGCCCAGCCGACCACGAAGGGCCATATCAGGGCGGTGCTGCTTTGACATATAACGTGCGCCACACACAAGACCGAAGTCGCAGCACAGGCTTCATGTCTCACCCAGTCACATTATTCTGACACCGGACCAACCAGTCCTAGCACTAACCCCATAATGCCAGACGCCAGGCGGAGCAGCCACTAGATTGCCAATTTTAAAGTCTTAGGTACGACCCGGCCGGGGTTCGAACCCACGACCTTCCGATCACGGGGCGGACGCCTTACCACTAGGCCAACCGTGCCGCTCCTCGTCTTTAGTGCGAATTTTGGAATGAATTGATCTCGCAAATTGACACTGATGTCAGATACAAAATTGAAAAAGAGAAAATAAAGTTAAATAATCTGGCTTGGTTACCGGAGTTTGTTAGACTAAAGAGCGGAGAGACAAAAGGGTTGACTCGGAACAGGTCTAGGGGCGTCCCTTGCATTTGAGCGAGGATTCTTGCTAGAAAAACCTGCACAGAAAGTATACATATGCAGTTGAATTTTGGTGTGTGGTGGTTTTGAAAGAAGGATAGTCTAGTAGTCCCCTATTAATGCTTGGGCTGTTCTGTGATGGCGAGCACAATCGTTTACACGGGAAGGAATATATGCTGAAACTCACAATTCTGACACGAAGCATGGATTGGAATGTACATTTATGATTTTCAGCGATTTACAATTCGGATATCAAGGGATTGGAACGTACATTTATGTTTTCTAGCGATTTACTGTCCGTAATCGCTTGGTACACCACACGATAGGGAGTTTTCTGTTCGTCCCTAATGGCTAGGTACACCACACGATAGGGAGTTTTCTGTTCGTCCCTAATCGCTAGGTACACCACACGATAGGGAGTTTTCTGTTCGTCCCTAATGGCTAGGTACACCACACGATAGGGAGTTTTCTGTTCGTCCCTAATCGCTAGGTACACCACACGATAGGGAGTTTTCTGTTCGTCTCTAATCGCTAGGTACACCACACAATAGGGAGTTTTCTGTTCGTCCCTAATCGCTAGGTACACCACACGATAGGGAGTTTTCTGTTCGTCCCTAATCGCTAGGTACACCACACGATAGGGAGTTTTCTGTTCGTCCCTAATCGCTGGGTACACCACACGATAGGGAGTTTTCTGTTCGTCCCTAATGGCTAGGTACACCACACGATAGGGAGTTTTCTGTTCGTCCCTCTTCCCTCCTTTTTTGTTGGCCAACGAAGACAATACACATTTTCGAAACTGGTTCCTTGTGTTTCTGTCTCAACGTTCTGTGTATGAGTACATTTTCACTGTCACTTTGTCGTAAATTTAAAATAAGGAGTTTGGGTGCAGAATCTCAGAAAAAAAAGAACTTCGGGTTTGCAGAACTGAGTCAGCGACCACCGTATTTCTTTATGCAGTCAGTGCTCTTCACGGACTTTTTCCATATAGTTTTGAATCCACGCAGTCAGAACAGAACTGCATTGTTCACACTTGTCAGACAAAAGAAGAAAGCCGTGATGATTATTTAGATGCTTAGTAAAACCTGCGTGTTGTGAATGTTCGAGGTTAAGGATTCAGTTGAAAATTAGATGCTTAGTAACACCTGCGTTGCAACAGTAAAACTGATTAGCAATGATACATTTACAATTTTGTCGTCACACCGACTGAGGCCGGGTGGTTCAGTCGCAGTCTTCTTCTTCTTCCGGTTTGTAGCCAAAGACGTCAAGGATCATTATTGCCACAGTCTCTGCCTGATTTAGTCATGCGTCTCAGTCACAGTTTGCTACAACATTCAACATCACATAAACGAACGCATCAACAAGGTCCACCAACAAATCCACAGAAATCGTGTCACATTCCTAGGCTGGCCAGGTGCTGCCTCGCTTTCAACCTCAGGTCGGCGATACTTCCGGTTTTGGTAGAAGGCCGGAAACTGCTCTCAGACGGAAGTGACGCAGCCGTGTAATTGAGCGCCGCCATGTGGTGGTGGAAGAGGATCATGGGATGCACGGGGTGTTGCGTGGCAACGGCTGCAGCGGCGGCAGCAGCGGCGGCGGCGGGGTGGAAGGGGTAGTAGGGGTAGATGGAGGGGAAAGGGAGGCGACCATCCATGCTGTCTCGGTTGACGTGTCCCACGGTTGGCAGCGAGACGAAAGGGTTGACTCTGCAAGGGTCCAGGGGCGTCCCTTGCGCTTGGAGGAGGATTCCCGCTAGAAAAAAGAGAAAGTAAAGTTAAATAATCTGGCTTGAATACCGGTGTTGTTAAAGACTAAAGAGCGGAGTGACAAAAGGGTTGACTCTGAACAGGTCTAGGGGCGTCCCTTGCATTTGAAGGAGGATTCCCGCTAGAAAAAGAGAAAGTAAAATTAAATGTTCTGGCTTGGGTACCGGTGTTGTTAGAGACTAAAGAGCGGAGTGACAAAAGGGTTGACTCTGAACAGGTCTAGGGGCGTCCCTTGCTTGGAGGAGGATTCCCGCTAGAAAAAAGAGAAAGTAAAATTAAATGTTCTGGCTTGGGTACCGGTGTTGTTAGAGACTAAAGAGCGGAGTGACAAAAGGGTTGACTCTGAACAGGTCTAGGGGCGTCCCTTGCATTTGAAGGAGGATTCCCGCTAGAAAAAGATTAAAATTAAATGTTCTGGCTTGGGTACCGGTGTTGTTAGGCTAAAGAGCGGAGAGACGAAAGGGTTGGCTCTGAACGGGTCCATGGGAGTCCCTTGCTCCTGAAGCTTAAAGGTCAACATTGGCGCGCGGCAGATGTAGCTCTAGTTTTTCGTGGTGGCAACGCTAAAATTGAGCTCCGTGCCCTTCTACTTTAACAAGGCTTGGTCTCCCAGAGACGGATGTTCAGTTTAAATGTTCCTGGCCAGGCATATGTTACCCAATAGGCAGTATGATTTCCGAAAAAAAAGGTCCGAGGGCGTCCCTTGGGTCTAAACACGAATTCCTGCTGAAAAAACCTCACACGGACAACATTGTACAAACAAAAAGAGAGAGAGAGAGAGAGAGAGAGAGAGAGAGAGAGAGAGAGAGAGAGAGAGACTGACTGACTATTAGGGTTTAACGTCCTCTTAGACCAACTGGTCTATATTGGGACAGGTATTGGTAATACGCTGAAGATATGGTGTGATACTTTGATTCGAACAAGCCCGCGGTGGCTGTCTTCTTCGACACACCAGCATTGGGTTTGTCTCGTCAAAGTATCGAAATACGATCATGATAATCAGAGACTAGAGATGATGCATGCGTGTCTTCGTGTTTTCCAAGCCCTGAGACTTTCGCTGTGAACGTGGGATCTTTTTCGTGCGCATGTGTGCACACGGGGGTGTTCGGACACCGAAGAGAGTCTGCACAAAGTTGACTCCGAGAAATAAATCTCTCGCCGAACGTGGGGATCGAACCCACGCTGATAGCGACCAACTGGCAGCCAGCGCGCTACCAACTGAGCTACGTCCCCGCCCTGGAGAGAGGAACGCCGGAACACGGAGCTAGTAACAGCTAGTTTGCTTGTACCAAAGAGAGAGAGAGAGGGAGAGAGAGAGAGAGAGAGAGAGAGAGAGAGAGAGGGAGACAGAGAGAAAGAGAGAGAGAGTAAGAGAGAGAGAGAGAGAGACAGAGAGACGCAGACGGACAACATTGAACAAACGAAGAGAGAGAGAGAGAGAGAGAGAGAGAGAGAGAGAGAGAGAGAGAGAGAGAGAGAGGGAGGCAGGGAGGGAGGGAGGGGGGGGAGGGGGGGGGAGGGAGGGAAAAGAGTCGTAAACAGACAGACAGATCTAGGATCAACCGAAAGTACAGACGCAAAAAGTGAGTGATGAAAAACGTCGCCGGAACACGGAGCTAGTGACAGCTAGTTTGCTTGTACCAAAGTTGTGCTGTTACTTCTGTCCGTTGGATGTCCAGACGAAAGGTATATTCATCATTTATTTTTATGCCCCCCCCCCCCCCCTCCCCATCCCCCATCCCACCGTTCCGGTTTTTGTTGGAGGCGGGCCCGTCTCAAACTTAGAGAGAGAGAGAGAGAGAGAGAGAGAGAGAGAGAGAGAGAGAGAGAGAGAGAGAGAGAGAGAGAGAGAGGGAGGGAGGGAGAGAGAGAGAGAGAGGGAGAGAGAGAGAGAGAGGGAGGGAGGGAGGGAGGGAGGGAGGGAGGGAGAGAGAGAGAAGAATACCAATACGAAAGTTTATTCCGTTTTAGGCCAGAGCCCCTTCTGAAGGGTATGCGCCCATATACAACATAATCATAGTAAAACATTGTGTTTCATAAATGACCCAAATTTGTACACATCAGGGAGGGAGGGAGGGAGGGAGGGAGGGAGGGAGGGAGGGATGGGGAAGAGTCGTAAACAGACAGACAGTTTTCTCCGTTCCTCCCCCTCATCCCTCTCTCCTCCGCTTTGACTGTTACCTCTTTTCCCACACCCCTTCCCCCACCCTTTCTTTCCCCTCTACTAATATTCTCTGGTCTGGGGTGAGACAATACACAGTGTACAGATATGTTTATAGCAACATAGCTTGTCCTCACTTGGTCCCAACCATTTTTAGCAGTTTACGCCTCTATATAGGTTCTCTAAAGACATTTTGTATTCGTCCTCAATCCCGTTTCCTTCCATTTTTACTGCTACCCCCTTCCACCCCCCTCCCCACCCCCGCCAATACATTTTGTCACAGACTGATTTGTATGACAGATCATTCACGACTGACCCTTGTCCAGTAGGTCCCAAATTGTCAAGCCGTCTCATTTCTCCACCCATACCTCCACTTTGCTTTTACAGTACATCTAACTTCTTCCCCTCTCTCTCCTCTCTGGATTTACTGTTAACTCAACCCCCTCCCGCCCCCCATCAATACCCCCTCCCCCTCCCCTTTTCGCCCTCACCCTCGCACTAAACTTCATTGCCTAGGTTGAGACAATTTTCGTCATCTTCATGCCCGCCCACCTCTCCTGTCACTCCTACCCCGCATAAAACCCTGTCCCCATCCTTATCTCCTCCACCACACCCCCCCCCCCCCCTCGCTCGACCCCACCCTCCAAGTTTGTGTCACCGAGTGATGCAGATCATTCTTGCCCTCTTGTCCATAGTCGCTCCCAGCTTGTGACACGGTGTGAGGCCGTCTCATTTCGTCCCCTCTCTCTCGCCTTAGCAACGATTACCCTCAAAACTTGTGTCAATAACTTTCGCGCGAGTTCAACATTACCCTACAAACTCGTGTCAATAACATCAGCCCCCTTCCTCTCCTTCCTCCCAGCCCTACGTGGGGGCTAAGTCCCTGTCGGTAAACTTTGGTCCATACACAAAATTCCTTCCCCTTAGACCGATTTTCTCCCTTGCTTGCATTCTCTGTTTTAATACGATGTTGTAAGGTCACGGAGGTTGGGCGAGAGACAGCGGGACTTCGCGAGACGCAGCTCCAATTGATGCGTGTCGGGGATTTATTCCGTAATCTATCAAAGAGAGCAGACGATGGAGCGATGATTGGGGGCGGCCTTTCTGTTTGCTTATTCCCCGCCCAATCACGCGCCCGCCGCGAGACGATGCTGCGCCCCGTCCCGTCATGCACTCGGCGGACATTTTCTTCGGGGACCGGTGTCTGGGGAATTTCCCCCCCCAACGAGATTTTTCATCCGGAATAATTTGTTTCTTTCTTTTCCCCTCTTTGTTTTTTTGTTTCTTTATTGATTTGTTTCGATGGTCAGTTCTTTTTTTATTTTTTTTTTATCTCAACGTGGAAACCCCGTTCTGAAATATTTTGCCTTTTGTCTTTGTTTTTCAAAGTTGCTTCCATGAACTCAGACATGCACATATTTTGTTAAGAAAAACACACTTACTACCGTGTATGTTTCTTCTCTTTAGTGTATAACCAGCTTGTGTCCTAAACAAGTTTAACCTGACCATTGGACGTTACTTTGTTTCGCTGCTTGGACTGTCTTAGAAGATATTTGATGTTTTCTTCACATTTGCTGATCGGTTTGACTTTTCATATCACAGTGTTCATTTTCAAACACTTTGAAAACGTCGCTCCACTCAACTCAACTCAATGCCCGTCACTCCTGTCAGGGTATGGGCCGCCAACAACAGCTCTCCAGAGTCCTCTGTCCTGGGCCAAAAACGTCGCTCCACCATCAGATATTCATTTCTTGTGTACAGAAAGGCCATTTCACTTTTCAAACCGGCGAAAAGCTTTTGAAGTAACGCATCCACTTATTGATGGCTACTAATGTACATCTGCATACACATTGACAGCTCACGGTTCCGGACAACTAGTATATTTCGGTTCGGCAGAATTTATCGATAATGTACCGTAATTTTTCAGTAAAGTTCGTCCAGACCTTCCACAAGAAACTAAAACATTCTCTTACCAGAATTCACTAGATCGGCTATAAGTCATGTTGCTACGTGTTCAATCAATGACTTATTTTGGACGACAGCCAATAGTACTGGAAGGTAATCTAAACATCCATGAGAAACTGAAGTTTGGTATAATATACGTTATTTGTTTTTTTGACCAAAATATGACATTTTACAAAGATCGAAACAGTCAGTGTTCCTCCGAGACCTCGCCAGCAGTTGAGGTGAACACGATTGTCGAGATCAGTGTCAAATGTCATATTTTGGTCAAAAGTACAAAATTAATAACATTTATGTATCGATCGATAAAGTTAGAATTCCTTTTATTTTTCACGACTGAATGTACAAAAATATGAACTCTTTTGCAATCTGGGCAAATCGCCTAAATATAACTTTTTGTCGGACTCTGATGTCAAATGGCTCAAAGAAAGGATATTCAATGTTCTATCGATACGTTAGTCATTCGCGTAATGGGAATTACCTTATGGGAGTGTATTACAACTTAATAAAATAAATACTTCTGTCTTTGCCGTGTAACATTACCCCTGAAAGTCACAACCACCAAGCCTGCGGCTAAAAACAAAACAAACAAAAACACATAAAAAAGAACTGCTTGTACTTCTACCAAAGTCACTGAAGAGTGCATCTGTTGCAAACCATCATGAAAAATAGAATGTAAATCTCTAGATCTGAAAACTGCTATAAATCACTCTTCAGTGAACTTTGTAACGGATCTAATCGAACAATAGAGTTTTATTCACTGCCCGCAATATTCAGGGACATAAACAGGGACTGACAGCTTTATGATACTGAAGAAAGAGTCGAACTCCAGCCGTCTCTAGATTACGACAACGTCTCTAAGCAACGCAACATCTTTCCTCCCAAGAGGGTATCACATTTTCCTCAGCACCGGCTGAGGCCCTCGCAGGGATGTAATCTGTGCGCATGACATTCTCTGTGTTTAGCTAATTCGACCAATTGACACTCATTAGTGCTCGCGCGAGGGAGGCGGTAATTGGTCGGTATAAAAATGTGCGGCACCTCATTGGCTGCGGGTCGTGCGGGTCGTGGTGTGAATGAATAGCAAAGTTGAGCCGGTGACCCCCCAGTCCGCTTCCCCCGGACGGTTAAATATTTATTTCGGATCATTTATCATTTTACGCGACAGGGCGAAACGGGAGAAGTGTTTGTAAGGATAGGAGTAGGGAATTCACGAAAACGCTTGTGCAAACGATAATATTAGCAGGCGAGAAATCATAATCAAGAAAGTTAGAAAAATTGATAACTCTGTGTTAGGGCCTGCAGTCTCTTTTTCTTGCAGATTGGCTTCTTCTTCTCCTTCTTCTTTCTTTCTTTCTTTCCTTCTTCTTCTTTTTCTCCTTCTTTCTTTCTTTCTTTCTTTCTTTCTCCTTCTTTCTTTCTTTCTTTCTTTCTTTCTTTCCTTCTTTCTTTCTTTCTTTCTTTCTTTCTTTCTTTCTTTCTTTCTTTCTTTCTTTCTTTCTTTCTTTCTTTCTTTCTTTCTTTCTTTCTTTCTTTCTTTCTTTCTTTCTTTCTTTCTTTCTTTCTTTCTTTCTTTCTTTCCTTCTTCTTCTTCTTCTTCTTCTTTCTTTCTTTCTTTCTTTGTCTCATTCTCTCCTTCTTTCTTTCTTTCTTTCTTTCTTTCTATTCTTCTTTCTTTGTCTCATTCTTTCTTTCTTTCTTTCTTTCATTCTTTCTTTCTTTCTTTCTTTCCTTCTTCTTCTTTTTCTTTCTTTCTTTCTTTCTTTCTTTCTTTTTCTCTCTTTTTTCTTTCTTTCTTTCTTTCTTTCTTTCTTTCTTTCTTTCTTTCTTTCTTTCTTTCTTTCTTTCTTTCTTTCTTTCTTTCTTTCTTTCTTTCATTCTTTCTTTCTTTCTTTCTTTCTTTCTTTCTTTCTTTCTTTCTTTCCTTCTTCTTCTTCTTCTCCTTCTTCTTTCTTTCTTTCTTTCTTTCTTTCTTTCTTTCTTTCTTTCCTTCTTCTTCTTTTTCTCCTTCTTTCTTTCTTTCTTTCTTTCTTTCTCCTTCCTCCTTTCTTCCTCTTTCTTACTTCTTCTGTTTTGGGGTTAAATCTGTCTTTTTCTTTTTCTTTTAATGAGTTTCTGTTCTTGTTGCTGAAGGGTTGGCTACTCCATAATCGGAGTATCTACAACATATATATTGCATAAGAAAATGTTGCGAGGAAACAGCGACTGAATGTTTAAAAAAACATATGCATGAATAGTTTTAACGTTGCACATTTCTAGAATTTCAGCTGTTGATATATTCAGATCCTTTCAAACGCATTCACAAACACTATTTCTTTCTTAAAAAAACAAAACCTATTTTTTGGGCTCGGCAGAAAAGGCACAATTTCCTTTAAGTCTTTTTTGTTGGCTCTTAAGACCACCCTGAAGATACACTAATACTGATGTTAACAGAAAACTTGAGTGCATTGTTATTTCGATTCAGAGTAGCAATTTCAACCGTAGACTAAGTTTAACTTATACACCGGAAACGGTGGGGAGAGCGGATCAGATTCTCATCGCTCATTCATTTTGCGCCAATGATACATGAACATCATTTCACACATTTTCGTCTTCAATTTAAGAAAGTAAACACAGGCTTAGTACTATATAGTCCGCAGATACCTTTACGATGAGTGATTGATGAACCTTAGTCAAAACATCGCCCACTATACTGAGTATAGATCTAGAATTTTTTTTTATTCCCTTCCTCTCTGATGTGATTGGTTCCTCAAATGTTTGCCGAGACTCCGACAGCCAGTCAAACACGCGCTTATTGAAGCTGGCCATTTTGCCTAGCTCTCCCTGGGCTCACACTCGCTGTAATTGCTTTATTAGATGGATAACTCGCCACAAACTACAAGTACAGGGGTGCAAGTTGTCGCCCTTTGTGACTCCCCTGGTTTCTTTCCCCCTGATTAAACCGGGGAGCGAAACGAGAGAGGGGTGCATGGGGGCCTGGCGCACAATTAGAGCCGGCAAATTGGAAAAATTCGCGGGGATTAAAGCTATTTGAGGCCGAGTGGGGAGAAGAGTTATTTATGACCTTCCCTTCGTTTGACTTTCTCGCCGGAAATGGCCGTTGCCGCGTCTGCGCGCGGTTTGGTGTCGTCTGCTGGTCAAATGAAAAGTTTGTCCGGCAATAATCGTGGAACGAACTGGGAATGAAAAGAGATGTTTGTCAAGCGATCGGGCTTACGGCATGATTTAGCGAGCCTTCTGCAAAGATAAAATAGAGAAATGGGTCTCGGAGAAATTTGCTAGATGCACAGTTATCATTATTTTCTTTAGAATTCGTCAACGGCCAATTTCCTCAGGGTACCTCGGAGCAAATATTGGATCATGGCGGCTCAGGCGCGGGGTGCTTTCACAACGGTCAAATCGGTGCCATAGGAGCAAGGAATGAATTTTTGAATCATTGGCGGAAAGATTATGATGGTTGTTGCTCATTGTTTTCCATTCACTGCGAGCTGAGTCACCGACGTCTGCGCAAAAGAGACCAAGTGAGCCTTCATGGATGGAAGAGACTAAGAGAATTAGCGAAAGAGGCACCCAGCAGCTAGTTCACAATGAGGAAGCTGTTATATATCTTGTCTTCTTAGGCTGTAATTGTGAAATACGACCCAGCGCAGCCTAGTATATATCCATAACGGACTGTGTAGGATGATGTGTATTTCCATACGCCATGTCTTCTCTCTGATGTATTGTCTGATGTTCTTGTACATTTCGACGTCTGACCAAATATAGATCACATGCTAGCATTTCACAAGAGACCATTTCAAGCAGAGAGTGCGACTGGATTTCTCGAGAAATATGCAAATACGTGTAGAAGGGATGGTAAAGAAATGCTGAATTTGATATCCCAACAGTGCACTTTCCTCAAAGTTTGCATGCGTATGGGTTACCATTTTTTTCCGTCTCAAACGGCTGTTTGTCATGGTTCTTTGTATTGAAGCAATTTGGAATAAACGCCGTTGGAAGCAATTTAAAACCTTCAGTGTCTGGTGTTTTTTAAATAGACGACACTGCTCCTTTTCGCATTGTGATAACGTAACACAAGCAAAAACAACAACAAACAAACAAACAAACAAACAAACAAACAAACAAACAAACAAAGGAAACAAGTACACCCGTGCACAAAGAAGAACTGAAACGAGTCTCTCTCTCTCTTTCTCCATCTCTCGGTCCCTCTTTCTCACTCTGTGTCTGTCTGTCTGTCTGTCTCTCCCTCCCCCGTTCGACCCCCTCTCTATGTCCCACTCAGAGTTAGTTACAAAATAACTTCATGTGCTTTCTCTCTTTTCACCAAACCCACCTGACTATACTCTTTCTCGATTAAAAAAACACTTTCTTTTTCCCAAAGTCACGAACTTTGAAAAAAAAGGAAGAAAGAAAGAAAGGAAGACAGAAAAGAAAGGAAAAGAGAAGGAAGAGCATGGCATCACCCTATCACAATTCGCTGAATTTCATCCCGGTGTGTTTTTATCACATTGAGACCCTAACTAACAAATTATCGCCGGCGTTCAGCACCATTTGCAGCCTAATCCAATTGATAACGGAAAGGAGCGAGTGACAAACCGGATTACTTCCCCTTAGCTGTCGCCATATTGGATCCCAAGTCGCTTACATCATTGAATTTGCAGATTTTTTGTGCCTCTCACTCTCAATGCTTTCTTTTTCTACTTTTTGTGTAAGTGAGCTTTTATGTCGTACTGTTCTGGACAAAGAGATTCGATCATACTGAATAAACTATATGAGATATGAAGTGTGCGACATAATTATAATATATTTTGTATTAAAACAGGCGGTATAAGAACAGACTGAGGCACACAACAGAAGAAGGAAGTATAGGTTTGAAAGTAAATAGATAAAATAGGGGTCGGAATTGAAATAAACATATGCGTTTTTTGAGGACTTCGGTAATTCACCTAAAACATGTGTGTGTGTGTGTGTGTGTGTGTGTGTGTGTGTGTGTGTGTGTGTGTGTGTGTGTGTGTGTGTGTGTGTGTGTGTGTGTGTGTGCGTGTGTATGTGAGTCCCATTTTCATGCGCGCAAGAAAAAGAGAAATGCAGCAACAAGATAGATAGCTATGAGAGAGAGAGAGAGATCCCTTTTGATAGATGGTAAGAGAGAGAGAGAGAGAGAGAGAGAGAGAGAGAGAGAGAGAGAGAGAGAGAGAGAGAGATCCCTTTTGATAGAGGGTATGAATGGTCTTTTCCATAATGTCGGCCTTTTGTCATGCGCGGAAGAGTCCAATGAAGACACCGAGAAATACAGAACGGTTTGAGGAAGCCGAGAGAGAGAGAGAGAGAGAGAGAGAGAGAGAGAGAGAGAGAGAGAGAGAGAGAGAGAGAGAGAGAGAGAGAGAGAGAGACAGAGACAGAGACAGAGACAGAGAGACAGAGAGAGACGGAGACAGAGACAGAGAGAGAGAAATACAGACAGACAGACAGATAGATCGGGAGAGATTCTGTCAATCCTCGAGCGGAAGGAGATAAGAAAGGTAATTTCCGAGAAGGTGTCCTTTTGTCACTCTGGAAGGAGTTTCCGGGACAAAATAAGGCAACGAGAGCGAGAGCGAGAGACACACACACATAGACAGAGACACAGAGAGAAAGACAGGGAGAGACAGAGACAGAGAGAGAAATACAGACAGACAGACAGATAGAAGGGGAGAGATTCTGTCAATCCTCGAGCGAAAGAATATAAGAAAGGTAATTTCCGAGAAGGTGTCCTTTTGTCATTCTGGAGTTTCCGGGGAAAAACAAGAGAGAGAGAGAGAGAGAGAATTGAATTGAACTTTATTTAACAAGGATTCAGATTTAAGGCTACGCCTTTTTTACAATCTGTCCTTGGGACGCACAGACACACAATGTTAAAATTGAAAAATTAAAAGTTAAAAAGTTAAAAAGTCAGAAAACTTCAGCACGTGATGATAAAGATGACGACGATGATGATGATGATGATGATGATGATGATGATGATGATGATGATGACTCCTTCCAGAGTGACAAAAGGACACCTTCTCGGAAATTACCTTTCTTATCTCCTTTCGCTCGAGGATTGACAGAGAGAGAGAGATAGAGAGAGAGAGAGAGAGAGAGAGAGAGAGAGAGAGAGAGAGGGAGAGAGAGAGACAGAGAGAGAAAGAGAGAGACAGAGAGAGAGAGAGATAGAGAGAGAGAGAGAGAGAGAGAGAGAGAGAGACAAAGACAGAGACAGAAAGAGAGAGAGAGAGACAGAGAGAGGGACAGAAAGAGAGACACAGAGGGACAAAACAAGGCAACGAGAGAGAGAGAGAGAGAGAGAGAGAGACAGAGACAGAGACAGAGACAGAGAGACAGACAGAGAGAGAGAGACAGAGAGAGAGAGATAAAAAGACAGAGACAGAAAGAGAGGGAGAGAGACAGAAATGGAGAGACACAGAAAGAGAGACAGACAGAGAAAGAGAGAGACACACACACACACAGAAAGAGACAGACAGAAAGAGAGAGAGAGACAGAAAGAGAGACAGACAGAGAGAGAACCACGCACACGAGCATCAAACGGAGAGGGGGACTAATTTCATCACAGTGCGCCTCCCTCAGCGGGCATTTGGGCCGAAGCGCGGAGCGCGGAAGAAAATTAAATAAAGATGAACTGTTTTACGGTAATTTGGGGAATCGAGTCACGGGGGAATTTTGGTCACTCGGCCCTGCCTTTCACCGGCCTGCCCAAGACGGCGGGCTGCGGTATTGCCAATTAGCTGAATATATCGCCTTAATTAAATTAATTAACTCACTGTGGCCCCCGAATGCCTAACATAAGGTTAATAGAAAAAGAGGGTTAGGGAGGCCTGGGCCCTTCTTCCCATTCTTCGTTCTAATCTGATTAATTTGTAAAATATTCATTAAACTGGTATCCAGTTTAGACTGGGTTAGGGACCCTTAGGGATGGCGGGGTTAACCCGTGAAGGAGAAGATTTGAAAAGCTTTCATTGCCTCGAGACCGCACGCGGTGCGTTTTTAAATGAGATCTTTGGAAATCACTGGCGTCGGTTTTGTCGGTTTGGAGGTTTGGGTATAAGTAAGACTTGTTGGAATATAGCTGGATTGTTTCAAGCGTTTGGAGGGCAAGTTGCGATGACGAAACTAGGTGAAACCTATCTGTAGACTGTAAGCAAGAAAGCAAGGGAGCAAGCAAGCAAGTAAGCAAGCAAGCAAGCAAGCAAGCAAGCAAACAGGCAAACAAGCAGAGACGAGTCAAATCGACATAAAATTGTCAAGATGTTTCAAGATAACATTTGACACATATTTATTCTAATTCATAGGGCCAAAGTTCGTTTTCTTTCAAGAAAAACATCAGCAACCCCATAACCAATAGCGCGTAATTGTACATAGGTATTGCGGGGGCGGGGGGTGCTTGTCTTGCCGCTCGTCAAGCACTTTTCCTAAAGAGCACGCGCTCACGTACGGATTACTTGTACGCTCGAAGTGGAACACAAAGTCACGCCAAAAGACCAAGCGAGTGTCCATGTTTCTATGTGCCTTCAATCGTTAACAAAATCACACAAAAATGAACTTATATGGGTCGATATATCAATGTTATTTGCATTTCCGACCAAATTATGTCATTTGACACAGATCTGGACAGCCATTATTCACGACTGGCGTGGTCTCGCTGGACAATGGCTGTCTCTATCTGTGTGAAATGTCATATTTTGCTACATTTTGAACTCATAATGTCATATTTTGCTATATTTTGAACTCAAAATGTCATATTGTGCTACATTTTGAACTCAAAATGTCATATTGTGCTATATTTTGAACTCAAAATGTCATACTTTGCTATATTTTGAACTCAAAATGTCATATTGTGCTACATTTTGAACTCAAAATGTCATATTGTGCTATATTTTGAACTCAAAATGTCATACTTTGCTACATTTTGAACTCAAAATGTCATATTGTGCTATATTTTGAACTCAAAATGTCATATTTTGCAACATTTTGTGCTCAAAATGTCTAATTTTGCGATATTATGTGCTAAAGGTGTCATATTATGATCAAAATTGAAAACAACATATTATAAAACAACCGAGTTAAAAAGTAGAATATGCATCGAAATAACGCCCTTCTCACGAAAACCGCTCAATTTGAAACTAAGTGAAATCGACATCTTTGTCCTTGGGTCGACCTTGCTTGCAGCTGAACTGTCGGTCTCCAAGGAGACGGGCACGTGCTGCACGTGGGTCAACAGAGCAATTGCCTTGTCAGTAGCAGACGCTGGGAGACCCGCCTGAGACAGTGATCTGACTGCTTGTTTTGCTTCTTGCACGTGCAACTTTTGGAAAGAGAAATGAAGTTAGGGTGCTTTAGAGGAGAGAGTCAGGAAAAAGAAGGTAGAAGAAAATACAGGGCTGTGTACAAAGTATATGCCTGTCACTGATCCTGTACTTATACGAGCAATTATTAACAGGGCTCTCCAAACTGCGTCCCTGGGTCCTATACGCACTGGAAGCCGAAAACACGTATAAGAAACTCATGGAGGGGTCCCACGACGCACTAAAACTGAGAAGAGACTGAGGGTACCGGGACGTACTAGATATCCATTTATTATTCGTGCCATCCGTACTGTTTTCAGAAAATGTTCTGCCAGATATGTACCGACGCAATTTAACAGAGTTAATCTGACTTCAGACCAAAATATTCTTGTGAAGGTTTCAAAGAGTTTCACGATGGCGTCTTTACTTAAATCGGCATGAACGCTCCAGGTCCTATGTGTCGGAGGGAAATATACCTTTCGAAAGTAAGACAAGTCGCGTAAGGCGAAATTACTACATTTAGTCAAGCTGTGGAACTCACAGAATGAAACTGAACGCACTGCATTTTTTCACAATGACCGTAGTCCGCCGCTTGTGCAAAACGGAGTGAAACTGACGAGCCTGTTGAGCGCGGTAGTGGTTTCGCTGTGCTGCATAGCACGCTTTTCTGTGCCTCTCTTCGTTTAACTTTCTGAGCGTGTTTTTAATCCAAACATATCATATCTATATGTTTTTGGAATCAGGAACCGACAAGGAATAAGATGAAATTGTTTTTAAACCGATTTCGGAAATTTAATTTTGATCATAATTTTTATATTTTTAATTTTCAGAGATTGTTTTTAATCCAAGAAAAAACATATTTATATGTTTTTGGAATCAGGAAATGATGGAGAATACGATGAACGTAAATTGGGATCGTTTTATATAAAAAAAAATTACAATTTTCAGATTTTTAATGACCAAAGTCATTAATTAATTTTTAAGCCACCAAGCTGAAATGCAATACCGAAGTCCGGCCTTCGTCGAAGATTGCTTTACAAAAATGTCAATCAATTTGATTGAAAAATGAGGGTGTGACAGTGCCGCCTCAACTTTTACAAAAGGCCGGATATGACGTCATCAAAGACATTTATCGAAAAAATGAAAACAACGTCTGGGGATATCATACCCAGAAACTCTCATGTAAAATTTCATAAAGATCGGTCCAGTAGTTTACTCTGAATCGCTCTACACACACACAGACACACAGACACACACACACACACACACACACACACACACACACACACACACACACACACACACACACACACACACACACACACACAGACAGACAGACAGACACACATACACCACGACCCTCGTCTCGATTCCCCCCTCTATGTCAAAACATTTAGTCAAAACTTGACTAAATGTAAAAAGGAACCTCCTTGTCTTCCAATTCGGACCATCTAAAGTTTCCCGATGGTAGCCTATGGACCCCCTACAAATTAAATTGTGGGATCCAGTGACCCTCTAGGATGAGTGTCCGTTGGGAGCCCTGAGCATAGTCTCGAATTAACCCCGTACTGAAAGAAGAGAAACCGTGTGAGATTCACTCAGTGGGACGCACGGTGAAGCTTACTCGGGGCTATATATCGGGGTTTTGCTACTATAAGTATGGTCTGCCGCATTTTGAAATCTGCCTGCACTGTATAAAAAAAATAATAAATAAAAAAAAGGGGGGGAGAAAAAAATTCCCCCCAAAAGAACAAGTGTCTATTTTCAAAGTAGAGGAAGTCAAGAGCATGCGAGAATATCTGGGGAAGTGAGGATAAAATGTCGTTTTTGCTTGATTTTTTGTTGTTGTTGTTGGTTAGCGTTTTATGTAAAAGAGGATAATAAAATTGTTTTCTCTCGTTGAAACGCTCGCTGGCTTTGCCTTTTGAAAATGGCTTTTTGCATCCTGAATTGCAAGAACAATTCTAACTTACATAACATACATATTCACGGCAATGTTTTTTTCTTCTCCACAACAAATGACAGCAATATAACCATGCACATTGTTTTTAGTACTGTAAAAAAAAAAAAAAAAGGCAAGAAACACCACAGCAATAACCGAGGAATGTTCTCTAGCATATGCTGCTAACCATTTGTGTTCTGTTCGAATAGCATTCCGGTGATTATCTCAATACTGCATTCCGCTGGAATCATCCCTTGATGAGATTAATCTCTGTGGCGCAATTTTGAAGTAAAGGTTAGGCGCATCCAGTGCGGAACACTTTCAAGAACGTCAGCAATCAACAACAATTACACAGCAATAATCACAAATTACCATGACATTTTGTGTCATTTGCATTAGTGCATTGTCTGCTTAGGACAAGATTGAATATTCCAATAAAACGTAGAATGTTACATAAGTCGCGCACTTTTGCAGCCGTAACTTATTTAAAGAATGCGTCACCTGAACTCTTTTAATGTCCTAGTTATCGTCCATCAGTTGTCTTAAAACTGTGACCCAAGAGATTTTTGTGTGCAAAGTTGGATTTTTTTGCTGAATTAATTTTATAACTTACACCTGTGTCAAAGTATGAATCATCTGCCTAGTTTTTCACGTGCAATAAGAACATCCTCCCTTTTCTTTGACACGTACCATGACTACGGCCGGGCTGCTTTCTGTACAAATTAAAGCTGGACATTATTGCTGAATAAATAAAGTAGATTCGTACTTAGACACAGGTGTAAGTTATAAAATTAATTCAGCAAAAAAATCCAACTTTGCACACACACAAGCTAGGCTGTAGAGTTTTGCTATACGTCAAACTGCAAAGATGATTTTACTCTAGTTAAATGATGGGACAGTTCTGTCGTGGTTTAAAATATGGCTTTACACAAAGAGGGACGTGCCTTTAACGGTACATCTCTTCGAGTGTAAAACGATCGTGTAAACCACTGTCCAGGATTTTACATGAGATAAGAGCAACCTTCCACTCAGAAAAAAACAAAACCACACTAACTACCTAGTTTTTTTGCGTGCAGATTTAAAAACATGTATATTGCAGAATAAAATGTGCATATTTTGCACAGTGCCATAGGTGTCCGTTAGGAATCTATTTGAGAAAAATTCCCACTTTGATTCCAAATTGAATCATTGCTTGATTGATAGGTTGTTTGACGGACTGATTACCATTAACTTGATTTCTCATACAAACGTCAGTGTGTTTATCTCTTGACATCATGCATTTACATGTTTCTTTTTTCTCAATTTTATTCTAGCTGATTTTTGTCGTGTACAAATAGTTTTACAGTTAGCTCAGTACAACCAGATTATATTGTTTGTTACAAAAAATAATAACATCTGCTGCAAATGATCACGTGATAGTTAATTAGGTTAATCATTTTCACCTCCGTGATGGATGCGGTAATTAGTGTTAACGAACAATCAGCGACTAATGCGGCAATTAACAACTGTAGTTGATGTAAGGCCTATCTACAGAGATAAGCTTACATGAATATCATTCGCGTGACAGAATAGGGGGGGGGCGAGAAAGAGAGAGAGAGAGAGAGAGAGAGAGAGAGAGAGAGAGAGAGAGAAAGAGAGAGAGAGAGAAAGAGAGAGAGAGAGGGACAGACAGACAGACAGACAGACAGACACACACACACACACACACACATACACACACACACACACACACACATACACACACACACAGGCAGACAGACACACAGACAGACACACAGACAGACACACAGACAGACACACAGAGTGAGTCGCTGTTACCTTTCTGCATTTGACTTTCCTGTTTTCTGCATTTTGCTCGCCTGTTTTGAAACCAGACCTGCAAAAGACCAAAATAATCATAAGCATCTGGTGATTTTACTTGCGCCATTCTTCCCCTCTCCCCACCTGCCTTCGAGTTTCATCATAAACAGCATACAGAGCTATTTCCGGATCATTTCTACACTATTAAGATTGACAAAGGTTGAACATAAAACGTCCAAGAGCATTGCCCATCAAGAATGCACGCACGCACGAACGCACACACGCACGTACACACGCAGGCACAAACGCACGCACGCACACACACTGGCACACCCACAACACCCCCCCCGAAAAACAAAACAAAAAACAAACCAATAACAAAAAAAACTAAAAAACTTCTAGCGCAGTTGGAGTGGTAAAGAGTAGTAAGTAAGTACGTACCGAGCGTTGTGAAGACATGATATATCAAAAATAGTTACACATTGGAACAGGACGGACAGACAGGTAGACAGACTGACGGATACTTTAATAGACACCTTCTCTCCTTCACTTCTCTATGCCACTACCCCCCCCCCCCCTTTCTCTCTACCACCACCACCACCACATCCCCCCTACCCCACCCCCTCCCTTCCCAGGGTCCTCTTTCTCTCTCTTCCCCATAACTCTCATTCTCCCATCTCCAATTCTGGCAGTAAGCCGCACCACAATAGCAGCAAGCATAACCAAATTGCATTGTATCCCTCACTCCCAGTCACAGCAACTGATTGAATTTGCCGCAGTTTTTCTTTCGCATTTACTTGTGTACTTAATCTTTAAAGGTGGCATCGCTTCATTCCCGTGATCCAATTACGGAGAGGGGAGCACAAATTCTCGTCACCTTGGGCCGGCTCGGGGCCTGAGTCCACGGCACACACCCCAAGTGCCAGAATCTTGGCGGTGCTGGGGGCAAAAAGTGGTACCCGTTGAGAAACATATTCATTTGAAATGCTTGAAAAGGGAAGAGACAGAAAAAAGAAAAAAAAGGCGATGCTCGTGCTGGAGAAAAAGACGAATGTTTTGAAGCAATTATGAAACGTTTGTTAGTTAACGATCCAGCAAATATTTCAAATCTTAATTGCCAGGAAATCCGTCTTCCTGACAATACAACCATCTGTGGTTATGTGCTACTCAATGACCAAGTGCCATAAACAATGAACAAGCCTAATCTTGAAAACGACGTTAAACACCAAATAAAGAAAGAAAAGAAAGAACGAGCCTAATCAAGCTGCTATATTGAGGAGACCAACAAAACAAAACAAAAAGAAGAAGAAAAAAGTGCTCGTGTTTGAAAAGAAAGACGAATGTTTTGAAGCGATTATTTTACCAACGATAAGTTGATGTAATGTTTCTTGTCGTATTCATTTGGTTTCTGTGACGATATGGTATTGTAGCCATGCACGACTTTGTGTGCGTGTGTGTGCTGTTGTTGAATTTAACAGTGTAACAGTGATCTACTCCTTTTTGGGCCGACTTATTCAAACAAACAGACATTAGCTCTGAAGGCAAATGAATAAAAGCAGAACCTTAAAAAAAAAGTGTAAATTATATTCGAAAGAAAAACCAAACAAAGATATCCGGCCAGATCCGTTGTTATTGTAGTAACCTTTCTTTTTGACGGGTTACATTTTGAAAACGGGTCGGCGAATCTATCAGTAGGTCGACAGCTGGAAGTCTGAAGGAGCAAATTGGCTCACCAGTGTATATGGAAGCACATTGAAGTTTACACACAGTGGTAGCCCAGACAAACCCAATAGACGATGTTCCGAAAGACCACTGTCCAGTTTTTATAGGCTTTGGATTAGAAGGGCGGGGAAGTAGCTCAGTTGGTAGCGCGCTGGCTTTGTATATAGCCAGTTGGTCGCTGTCAGCGTGGGTTCTATCCCCACGTTCGGCAAGAGAGTCATTTCTCGGAGTCAACTTTGTGCAGACTCTCTTCGGTGTCCAAACACCCCCGTGTGCACACATGCGCACGAACAAGATCCCAAGTTCACAGCGAAAGTCTCAGGGCTTGGAAAACACGAAGACACGCATGCATCATCTCTCGTCTCTGATTATCATGATCGTATTTTGATACTTTGACGAGACAAACCCAATGCTGGTGTGTCGAAGAAGACAGCCACAGCGGGCTTGTTCGAGTTAAAGTATCACACCATATCTTCAGCATATTACCAATACCTGTCCAATATAGGCCAACTGGTCTAAGAGGACGTTAAACCCCAATAGTCAGTCTGTGGATTAGTTACACCCCTTGATACGCGGTTGCTTGGGTTGAGTAAAACAATCGTGAACGTCACACCAAAACAATGAGCGTCCCATGTGTAATTGGAGCAGTGTCTGCTCGATATGACATCCTTAATTATATTGCACAGTCTGGTCGAACAGAGTAGGTTCGTCTTAAGACCTGATATTCAAAGACATTCGCCACACAAATCAATCAGCTATTTCTAGACTTTTTCCAGAATGGGTCCAAACTTACAGTAACACCGTCGGATAACTTTGGTGTTGGTTGGTGTGGCGGGGAGAGCGGGTGAGAGCGGGATATTTACAGACAGGCACACCCTTCACAGATTGCACCCCGGGCAATCTATGACACTGTCTCACTCTTCCCGCCGGCAAAGTTTTGCAATCGTTTTAGCAGAATCAGATTAGGGAATTACAGAATTTTCGGCCCCGTGGTGATAGCGAGAGACTTAAAGTAATAGAGATATTATGTTTCTGGGCAGGGGAAGTGCGTTATGAATTCCTATCACCAATTTCGCCCTCGACAATTAATGTTAAGCCAATGAAATTCATTTTCCGTGAGAGCACTTTCGGACCTCTTCGGTTTTCGGGGGGAAGTTGACCGTTCCCCCTCCCACCGTCCGCCGTTGTTAATGTAGAATTGGGCACGGAGAGACACGACTGTTGGTTTAACAATTACACCAAGGGAGGCAACCCAAAGGGCTGAAAAGGGAGAGAATCGCGGCGTGTGAAGAATGGAAACATAGAAATTAGATCAACGGTTAAAGAGATTAGTTGCTGATGTCGGTCGTTTCTTAATCTAATACAGCTCACGGGAAGGCCGCTGGCTGCTCACTTTTCAACTCTGAACTCGTCTGGATGTTCTTCGTGCTAGTTCCAGACCATGTATCAGGCTGTCTTTCAGTACCGTCAAAACAGAGAGAGAGAGAGAGAGAGAGAGAGAGAGAGAGAGAGAGAGAGAGAGAGAGAGAGAGAGAGAGAGAGAGAGAGAGAGAGAGAGAGAGAGAGAGAGAGAGAGAGAGAGAGAGAGAGAGAGAGAGAGATGAACTAAGGAATGGTAATTAAGGACGTCGGTCTCAAAACTGCACCTGGTGGGTTAAGGATGGAGATTACTTTGTTTTTCCAGGTCAACTGACGTGCAGACATGATTGTTATTCTTCGGTATACATCCCGGTTTAACCAAAGCGAATCATTGAAATTTTTGAGTAAATCACAAAACTTACAATCATATGAGATGCCATTAAATTCGGTAGGACTAACCGGTCAACGATTTCTTTTCCCGTGATACACAGGACGATTTTGGTTTTCCCTAACAAAGCTAGATAGTGCAGTTAGTATAATATTACTGATCGATATTGTGGTGCTTTTTGAATCTGTTCACTAATGGCGGTAGTAGTGCGTGCCTATAAGACAGTAGACTGCATTGAAATTGCAGAAATCGCATAGATAGTACATATACAGAGTGGTCAAAAATGACACCCATTTTCATTTTGCTACCACATTGTTGCGGGAACACATTTTCCCTTTACTTTCAAAAGAAGAACATAGAAGACATGGAAATGTACCAGGACATATATGCATGTAGATGATATTTTAATTTATCAATGTACGGTTAGTCAGGAATCCAAAATCCAGAATACTTTATGCGAAATCAATGCTAATTATACACACGGCGTTTTTGCCGAAAGACTTTGCCAAGAGACGTGCGAACAGGGCTATTTGATGTCGAGTGGCCAAATTCAAAATAGCAGGTATTGCTTAATACACCAGACAAATGGTCACATCAGCCAACGACTGTCAGCAAATTTTTTGTTTAATTTTGCCTGTAATAACGTTCAACATGTCTCGCTTATCTTTAATCTCATGGGTGCCGTCTTCAGAAAACAGCAAGCCAAGCTTCATTGCTACAATTAGTTACATGTATATTCCTTACTTTGTAGAAACATAGTAAGGAGTGCTTTTGTGTAATATCCATAAAACTCGTGTTAGAAATCAAATCCCCTTGCACAATGCAGTAAGTGCCAAAAAGAGTTTGAATGAAAACCCTTCATGGTCATTCTCTGAATTGTCGATCAATGGATTTAAGATGACGGGCGCTGTAGCGGGGTGGTAAGACGTCGGCCTCTTAATCGGAAGGTCGAGGGATCGAATCCCAGCCGCGGCCGCCTGGTGGGTTAAGTGTGGAGATATTTCCGATCTCCCAGGTCAACTTATGTGCAGACCTGCTAGTGGCTTATCCCCCTTCGTGTGTACACGCAAGCACAAGACCAAGTGCGCACGGAAAAGATCCTGTAATCCATGTCAGAGTTCGGTGGGTTATAGAAACACGAAAATACCCAGCATGCTTCCTCCGAAAGCGGCGTATGGCTGTCTAAATAGCGGGGTAAAAACGGTCATACACGTAAAATTCCACTCGTGCAAAAACACAAGTGTACGTGGGTGTTTCAGCCCACGAACGCAGAAGAAGAAGAAGAAGATGAAAGTGGGCAGCCTAATTAACTTTTTCTGTGGTGTTAGATACACCCAGAACCTCACAATGTGGTTATTAAGGGTTCAGCAGTTTTCAAAACAGCACATGTTCCCTTTCAATGTCCCGCCAATAAAATCACTGTGTGTGGGCCACCGATCTCTTTACAAAATAAGCGTCTGTCATTTTGGATTCCCGGTGATTAACATATAATCCAAAAATCATATCCGTCTAAATGTTCAGATTTTGTCTATATTTCTACTAAACATTAAAGCAAAATCTTGCTTCTAAAATGTCGGGAGCAATACGAATGCAAGGTTGAATGTTAAAACAAATAATGACACCTTCTTTTTACCAGGACTTTCCTTGCCAACAAACATTTAATCTGCCTTAACTTTGCATTATCACACAAGAACACCCTCCATTTGTAATACAAAGTGTTTGGATACTTGTTCCTGGTACAGAATAACACAAGTGACTAACAGAGTCATTAGGCTCTAGGCCTTGTGTTCACATTACCCAATATTGACGGACTGTGTGATGATATCTCCTGCTATGGTCTGTTGAGACAGTGATATCAAAATCGAGACCGGAGGTCGAGATTTTGATATCACTGTCGAAACAGACCAATAACAGAAGATATCATCACACAGTCAGTCAATGTTAGATATATATTGCTAATTCTCTGGACATTTTGTATTTACTGTAAAGAAATTACAAAAGTATTTGTCTCAGTTTTGGCTGTTCCATATCCCTCCCTCTGATTATTATTTCTTTTTGTTCACGCTTTTCTTGTACTTTTCAGTATTTCAAAATGTCTTTTCTTTCAAAAAGCCTTTAGTCACTTGCTCAACTAAATTCTGGGATAATTACATTTTCATATATTTTGTTTGTTTTTAAATTTAGGTGTTTTTATTTTTGAAGTGGGGAAGCAATAAAGAGGTCGTCGATATCAAAACTGAAAATGTCGTCGATATAACTTTTGCACTGAGCTCAATTTTGCCCAATTGACCAATGGAAATCCACGTAACATATGAAATAGCAATATACACTGCTAGCAACTCGCAGCATGAAAGAACCACGCAGCAGCATCATTAATTTTGGAATTACTAAATCCGTGGAACCTACTTTGGGCGCTGGGGCTTTGCCAACATCGATTTGGTTTTTGTATAAGAGTGTATCATTGCATGTGCATTTCAGGTAGGTACAATGAACTAAGCCAGTTTGTTTTCTAATGCTCCAACAGACAGAAAGCGGTTCTTGGTGGTACCTGTGAACATTAAAAGCTTGGACGTTAATTGGATGGGTTCTCAAATAGTACTCGGTGCTGACTTCAAAACAGAAAAAGGACAATGATAGGTCAATCTCAGGTTGACCTGTCAGCACTCCATTTGTTCCCGGATGTGAATCCAGTCACCCAACCCTGGTTCTTCGTCTCTGTCTGCCAATTTGACATAAACTTAAAAGAAGACACCGAATTTCCCATGTTCCACGCAAACTGTACTGTATTTACAACCCATAGACAAAGAAAATAGTTACAAAAACAAAATAAATTGCCATGAAACATCAAATGCCATAAGTTCGTGTCCAAATGTGTGTTTTTACCCACACTGAAATATAGCGAGACCAAAGGAGACAGTACTTAAACAATAAACACACCGACATCAATTCATAAATGTCACAACACTTGTCCACGTCATCATCCACACAAAAAAATCATTCACACAAAAATGGGAGGGAGCAAAAAGAGAAAATCGCACGCCCGGATCATCCGACCATCCATCCTGCCCGGCGACAACCCCAACCCAGAACCCTTTGCCGATTGACCCCGGAAATGTTCGCCTCGACCTCACGCACGCGCATTGTGAGCTAATGCCGGCAGCAAGACGATCATATTGGGCGGCAAAGGTTCAATTTGACTAATAGCCGCTGTGGTTGCCGACCCTCCCTGCCGACCCGGGGATACAGTGTCTGAGGAGAAGAAGGGGACCGCCCGGGACAGGGAAGACACCGCTCGCCAGCGCTCGACACCGCGCTCAGCCCCCTTAACACTCGTTCCGCGCGCCTCCCCGCCTGACGCCATTGTCGGGTCACGTGCTCGCCGCTGCCGCGCGTGCGCAATGTGAACGCTGGTGTGTGAGGCGGAAGCTGGCGGCCATTACCGGTGCATGGCGGGAAAGAAAGGGGCCGTAATGCAGTTAAGTTGGTGAGGCGGGGGAGCAGTAAGCCAGGTAATTGAGCCGCCCTTTCACTGTGCACGTTGCGAGGATTTCCTTCACACACTCTTCTTCTCCGCTTCTGCTTCTTTTCCTTCTTCTCAGTCTTTTCTTGTTCTGTGGCAGGAGTCTGGGTGGGATTTTTTCCTTCTCCACTTTGCAAGAAACTGTAAGTCCTGTCCTGCGCAAAGTACTTTTTCTAGAATAGAAAATCCCCTCCCTTCTTCGTGATACTCATTCTCCTTCTGTCCTTGCACCATGAAGTCCGGCCTCGAGGCATTCCTTCTTCTTCTTCTTGCAACAAAGTCTTCAAGCCTGCGATGAGTACTTTTCTAGGCTAGACAATCCCCTCCCTTCCTAGAGATACTCCTTCTCCCTCTTTCATTGCATCATGGGGTCCGGCTGGAAGGGGTTCCTTCTTCTTCTTCTTGGAAGAAAGTCTTCAGGCCTGCGATGAGTACTTTTCTAGGCTAGAAAATCCCTCCTCCTCCACGAACGGTTCGTCTTCGTTGTCATTCTTTCATTGCGATTGGGAGTCTGCTTGGGAATTTGTTTGTGTTTGGGGAGGGAGTCGGAAACCTTTTTTTTTCTCTGATTATAGCAATACATAATACTTCTTCTTCTTGTCGTTCGCTGTTAGATCGTCAGTCCGGACTCCAGCAACATAATACAACAATAACAAAGCCTGTCTTTATTACTGTGTGTGAAGGAGTTTTAACATTTCTAAGAAATCGTCCAGGTATTCAAACGTAGTATCTTTATACATCGGGTCAACAGTTTTTTAGTTGCTGCAACAGACTTTACAGTTCTCCACTGAGCAGTACTAAGTTCTTCTAAATCTGCTTCCCTCCTACTTCGTCTCGATTATTTTGTTCTTGTCTGTTAGTTTGTTTGTTTGTTTGTTTGTTTGTTTGCTTAACGCCCAGCCGACCACGAAGGGCCATATCAGGGCGGTGCTGCTTTGACATATAACGTGCGCCACACACAAGACAGAAGTCGCAGCACAGGCTTCATGTCTCACCCAGTCACATTATTCTGACACCGGACCAACCAGTCCTAGCACTAACCCCATAATGCCAGACGCCAGGCGGAGCAGCCACTAGATTGCCAATTTTAAAGTCTTAGGTATGACCCGGCCGGGGTTCGAACCCACGACCTCCCGATCACGGGGCGGACGCCTTAGTTTACCACTAGGCCAACCGTGCCGGTTTGTCTGTTAGTACTGCACAGGATCCAAGCTAGGAGATAATAGAAGTACTCCATCAAACTTAAGCCAAGGAAAGTGGTACATTTTTGTGAGCAGTGGAATCCTTAGAATTATCCTTTTCGCGAGCGAGTTTAAATTGCTGCACCGAGCATTTGTGACCCTCCACCACGAAATGAGTCGCATGTCACCTCGCGCGGTTCTGCGCTAGGCATAATATAAGTCCGGGGAGTGTCTGGTAACAGAGTGAGGGTCACCTTAGTTACACGCTTATAACTCAAATATTGCTCTTTTCTAAAACGGTTTTCACCATTGCATAGAGCATAAAAAACTCTTTAGAAAAATGTAAAAATATGAACATCATGCAAAGGTGACATGCGACTCATTCCGTGGTGGAGGGTCACATTTACCAGTTAAAACACCCCTTCCTCACCCTCTATCTGC
>NC_090257.1:37430395-37435395 GCF_037325665.1 Littorina saxatilis
ATCGGACGGGAGAAAATGCGAATTATGTGCAAGTCACGACGTGTTTCTGACAAAGGGCCCGGATGTGGAATAAGTAATTAAGACGGGCAGCGCAATCGTCCTCTAAGTTCTCCTGATCTCTTTGGTATCCATTAGTCTCAGAATTGGACCGTTTGCCACAATGGGCAAAGGATGAGGAATAAGTAATTACAGACGCCAGATATAAAGTCGTGCAGCAAAATTCTTCCTGATCTGCCGTTTATATCTTTTACTGAGACGCCTGGTAAAGTTGTGGGCAAAATTCCCCCTGATCTAACGGATATAGTTTTCTCTCACAGAAACTCTTACGTGTATGACAAAATGTTAGGAGTTGGAAGAAGTGCACAGTGATACAGCTCTGTACGCCTCTACTGAATTCTAGCTGGGGATGCTTCGATGCATGAAGGCAGTTGTTGAGGAATTATGGCATACTTAAATCAGAGGGCACGAATATGTCCATTGTTACAAGAAGACGATTAAAATTCGAAACACCATTTTCGAAATATTCTATTTGTATTAGTCTGTTTAATAGTAGATCGGCAACATTGAGCTTTGTTCTTGGCTCGTCCTCCATAAAAATACACATGTACCTCATCTGACTTTTTTCGTTTTCAACAATATTGCCTTTTTTTTAACATGCACACACCCTTTCTCCTTATTTACCCCCACTCTCACCCTAAAGGGCGATGAACTGACTTCTTGCTGTTCTATTTTATGGTCGTAGTTAAACGCCATTTCTGGGTTTTTTTTATTTTTTTTACTTCTCATCTTCTTCAACTGAAGACAAATTCAATAAATCAAGGCGGGCATGCACAATTCTGCAGGGGTATCTCAATTTCGAACAATTTTGAAACTTGCGTATCGGTTGGCTACTTCAAACTTTGCGTTACAAAAGAAGTGTTAAAGAAAAAGTCAATTTAAAATACAGCAAGGGACATTGAAAAAGAAAATCAGCGAATGATGAAAAACTAAACGGTGGGATCAAGAAGTTCAGAAGCTCCGGGGGGCAACACAAATACCCAATTTTGATAGCTTTGATAAAATTACGATTCTCCTCCCGTAAATTTCTTTTTTGGGGGGAAGGGGAGGCAATTTCAAGCTTGATACGAAGTCGGATTTCGGAGTGGCAGCCCCTGAGACAGGGTACATGTCCCTGAACAGCCAATCATTTTTCTCTAATTTGCTCCTAATCACAAAATAGGCCGCTCCCTTTGGCGTGAATCAGCTCAGATCACCTCACCTTTCGACCTGCCTCAAAGTGGCCTCTAAGAATTGGAAAAGTTAAAAAAGAAACCCGAAATGCGCGTTGATTTGCCTCAATAACGCCCAGCTATGGGACAGAGGAACGCCTATGCAACGGCTCTTCATGCATAGGCATTCTTATTTTGAGATTTTTTTGAGAAGTTGAGATTTTCTGCACAGAGTTTGGAAATAAGGGCTGGTGTAGTAAGGTTGCTGGTGGGGACAGGAGGTGACGCCATTTAGAAAGAGGGGGAGGGGGTGGTGGTGTAGTTAGTGCTGTTGTAAGTTCTGCTTAGTGCGTAGTAAGCGCAGTTCACACTTGTCTTCTTCCAAAACTGTTCAGCTAGCTTTGATATCAACCTGTCGGTCAGCGTTTGCTCACACGATTTTTTTGTTCTGAAACTGCAATTTTGTTATTTTATTTAATTACGTTTAAACTTTATTACACTAAACTTACATCAGTTCTTCAATCACGCTTTACTCAGATAATGTTTATGCATTGATCGAGTCACCAAGAAATCGTTCCTGCATCCAAACTTATATTAAAACAGTTGAAAACAATATCTTCGGTTACTCACGGAGACGAGGAACCGTACCTGAGTGAAGCGTAATTATGGTTGTAGAATGTACATGCTTCAGTCTTCACGGTCTCACAAAGACGAACATCGTCTGAGCTGACTAGGTACGACTCCACGCCACTTGAGTATTTACACCCCCGGTAGAGGGATGTGTATAGGTTTCGCTCGATGTGTTTGTTTGTTTGTTTGTTTGTTTGTGTTCGCATATAGATCTCAAGAATGAACGGACCGATCGTCACCAAACTTGGTGAACAGGTTCTATACATTCCTGAGACGGTCCTTACAAAAATTGGGACCAGTCAAACACACGGTTAGGGAGTTATTGGTGGATTAAGATTCTACAAGGACTTATAGAGGCACATATTAATGGTCAAAGGGAAATAACCACACTTGTTAGCAGTGCCTGCTCAGTTGGTGGCAGTGAGAATGCTAAGGACGGGGGTGTTTTTCCTTCCTCGGAGGAATTTGTTGTTTTGAAAGGGGACGTGCACCACAGGCGTGACTGTGCTTTCCAGGCACCAACCAGAAGTTAACGGAACTAACCACACAATATCCCCCCTTCCTCTCTTTCGAACTCTCGTCACCTCCAATTTGTAGCCCCACCAACCCCACTCAACCCCTAACCCCCAACAGCCCCCCTCCCCCTTCTTTTTTCTTAACTCACAGCGGAAAATCTCAAATTCCCCAAACTAACTCTCTCAAAAGACGTATCTCAATTTCCCTTTAACTGCTGAGAAATTTCCCCACGCCCATAACCCCCCGACGGCCAATTCGGAAAAGCGGTTGAATAGAAAAGAGATCAAATTATTCCTACTGATGGTGAGAGATAATACTTTCATTTTTTCCCCATTCTGCAGCCAGCCCCGATCTCCCCTATTGCTCTCGTCTCCGAAGGGCATGGAGTGTGCACTGAGTTGTCTTGGTCGCTGACAGCAACTAGCCACAAATCAGATTATAGGGGAGTGAGGAAATAAGACAAGAGAGTATTGTAGCATGCACCGATTGCAAGTGAGTGTCCTTTACCAACAAAAAAAAAAAGAATTTTTTTTTTAATCTTTTTTTCTACAAGCGCTGCAGAGACAGAATCATGGTGATACGTATTACTCACTTGACTTGACAATGAAGAGCGGGGAACTTAGAAACAGAAGTACATTGAGAGAGAGAGGGAGAGAGGGAGAGAGAGAGAGAGAGAGAGAGAGAGAGAGAGAGAGAGAGAGAGAGAGAGAGAGAGAGAGAGAGAGAGACTAGAGAGAGAGACAGAGAGAGAGACAGACAGACAGACAGACAGACAGACAGACAAAGAGAGAGAGAGAGAGAGAGGTTTTTGTACAGGCTTTGTTTCTGCTTTTTACATTTAGTCAAGTTTTGACTAAATGTTTTAACATAGAGGGGGGAATCGAGACGAAGGTCGTGGTGTATGTGTGTGTGTGTGTGTGTGTGTGTGTGTGTGGTGTGTGTGTGTGTGTGTCTGTGTGTGTGTGTGTCTCTGTATGTGTGTGTGTGTGTGTGTGTCTCTGTGTGTGTGCGTGTGTAGAGCGATTCAGAGTAAACTACTGGACCGATCTTCCTGAAATTTTTCATGAGAGTTCCTGGGTATGATATATCCCCAGTCGTTTTTTTTTCATTTTTTCGATAAATGTCTTTGATGACGTCATATCCGGCTTTTTGTAAAAGTTGAGGCGGCACTGTCACACCCTCATTTTTCAATAAAATTGATTGAAATTTTGGCCAAGCAATCTTCGACAAAGGCCGGACTTTGGTATTGCATTTCAGCTTGGAGGTTTAACAATTAATTAATGACTTTGGTCATTAAAAATCTGAAAATTGTAATAATTTTTTTTTTAATAAAACGATCCAAAATTACGTTTATCGTATTCTTCATCATTTTCTGATTCAATTAAACATATAAATATGTTATATTCGTATTAAAAACAAGCTCTGAAAATTAACAATATAAAAATTATGATTAAAATTAAATTTCCGATATCGATTTAAAAGCAATTTCATCTTATTCCTTGTCCGTTCCTGATTCCAAAAACATATAGATATGATATGTTTGGATTAAAAACACGTTCAGAGAGTTAAAAAGAATAGAGATATAGAAAAGCGTGCAATCCTCCTCAGCGCAACCGCAACCGCGCTTTTTTGGATTGTTAATTTCACTGCCTTTGCCACGAGCGGTGGACAGACGATGCTACGAGTGTACGGTCTTGCGGAATAAATGCAATGCGTTCAGTTTCATTCTGTGAGTTCGATTGATTGATTGATTGACTGAGCTTGACTAAATGTTGTATTTTCGCCTTACGCGACTTGTTTAGTTGTATATCTTCCTCCCAAGATGGAGTATGCCTGCCTGTAATGTAAAAAAGATTGAAAACGGCCGTACACGTGTTTCTTTTCATGTGGTTGACAGAGTAACATTCTCAAAAGCACGTGGTCCCGGGTACGTTCAACGACAACAACAACAATACATTTGTCTACCCCCCCCCTACTAATCCCAGACGCTACCGTTGTTTTTGCATTTATCTCCCCCCCCTCCACCTCACGCCCACCCAACCCGCACCTATTGTAACCACACGCAACACGTTGTTTTTGCATTTATCTCCCCCCCTCTCCACCTCACGCCCACCCAACCCGCACCTATTGTAACCACACGCTACCGTTGTTTTTGCATTTATCTCCCCCCCCCTCCACCTCACGCCCACCCAACCCGCACCTATTGTAACCACACGCTACACGTTTTTTTTTGCATATCTCTCCTCACCCCCCCCCCTCTCTCCTCGCCCCTACCCCGCCCGCAACGAACAATGGTTGTTCTCCAGCAGCATAAACTTTGGCCATCAAGAAGAACAATCCGTTAATATTTATTTAAAGATATTCCGATAATTCAGTTACGCCAGCTATGAAAGAAAATGTTAACTGCGGTGTAATTGTCAGCAATTTGCCATATCAAGACGGAAATTTGACTCCTGCTGCGAGCCCTTCAATCGACAACGAGCAGGGAGCGTGGGGAATGGAAACTGATGGGAAGAGAAAAGCATTCTCTCTCCATAGTTTTTATATGGGGGTTAGTGGGGGTGCAGGGGCCATGGGCGAGAACGAGGAGTAGGAGAAAGAGGTGTACGTAGCTTATGCCTCGGTCTCACATATACGATTTTTCGG
>NC_090257.1:37440395-37455395 GCF_037325665.1 Littorina saxatilis
ATCTCTCACGAAAGTGTAAGGTGAGCTTCTTCAGTCTTTCTCACTACATAAGTACCGTGAAGATACCCCCAACCCATTCAAACAAACACAAACTGTTGCAGACTTACCCTCTCTCCTGAAGGCATCAGGGAAGTGAGTCTCGTCAAACAGTATCTTCAGCTCTCCAGGGCGAAGTTGGCGAGGAGCCCCCTCCCCCCCAGAATGCAACTCAAAACGTACCTGCACTCTAGCTTCAGATAGTCCTAGCCTCTGACTGAGTTCCTCTGTCATGAAGGCGTCAAACAGCCTCTCCAGCTCGTTCAGCTGCCAAAGGGTAAGGGTAAGGGTGAAGTTCGTGTGCCCCTCCCTCCCCCCTCTCTCTCCCCCCCCTCCCCCCGATGCAAACCGAAACTAACCTGCACTCTAGCTTCAGACAGTCCCAGCCCCTAACTGAGTTACTCTCTCACGAAGGCTTCAGAATAGGTGGTTTCATCAAATAGCCTCTCCAGCTCGTTTAGCTGTTCAAGGGTGAAGCTCGTATGCTCCCCCCCTCCCCCCCCCGCACCCCTTAATGCAACTCGAAACTTACCGGCACTCTAGATTCAGACAGTCCCAGCCTATGACTGAGTTCCTCCCTCGCGAAGGCGTCATGCAGGGAGTGAGTCTCGTCAAAGAATCTCTCTAGCTCGTTCAGCCGTTCCAGGGTGAAGTTCGTGCCGCTTACCCCTCCCCAAACTGATAGGTCCCCCAAAGTTACACCTCTTCACTTACCTGCACTCTAGCTTCAGACAGTCCCAGCCTCTGACTGAGTTCCTCTCTCATGAAGGCGTCAGGGTAGTGGGTCTCGTCAAACAATCTCTCCAGCTCGTTCAGCTGCTCCAGGGTGAAGTTAGTGCGGCTCCGCCTCTGTTTCACTTTGGGCGTGTCGTCATCGCCCTCGTTTTCGTCCCCCCTAGCCTCGTTTTCGCTGTGGGTCTCGCTGGGGGTCTGAGCTTTGTCGAGGGTTGTGCTGATGTTGTTGTTGTTATTGTTGTTGTTGATGGTGGTGGGGGTGGTGTGGGTGGAGGTGGCGTTGAAGGTTGTGGTGGTAGCGGTGGTGGCGGGGGTTGTGGTTGTGTTGGTGGAGACGGTGGTGATGGAATGCTTGGTGTCTGAGGGGGAGGCGAGGATGGAGGAAATGCTGTAGTCTTCTGGTTGGACCTGGGTTTGATTGCGAAATGTGGCTGGGGCTGGAACAGAGAAAGGAGAAAAATAATCATAATCAGTACTTTGATTTTTCAAGTACAACCGGCAGAAGGCCAATTGAACATAAACAATCAAAGATTAAAAAACCCAGACAAACAGATGAAGGAGAAAGTGATATTGATTCTTGTACGATTCTGCTGATACATCAAACTGGATTTGTTCGTTTGCTTGCTTAACGCCCAGCCGACCACGAAGGGCCATATCAGGGCGGGTCAAACGGGATGACTACGAACCAATGGATATACAAAGCAGGTGAACTTACTTTGTCTACTTCGTTTACTTCGCTCCCACACAAAAATAAACCTACCAAGCGAGAACTCAAATGATAGACAGTCGGAAAATACGGACAGACAGACTGACAGAAAAAATAGAGAAAGAATACATAATATACAATAAATAAAGATATTTCTTTCCGTAATAAAACGTTGCTAGATAAGGCCTTTTCTGAAATGTTGTTGATTTTTGACAGACAGACAGACAGACAGACAGAATACAGAAATAAAGATCTTTCTTTCCGTAATCAAACGTCGCTAAATAAGGCCTTTTCTGAAAATGTGTTGATTCTTTAAATCTAGATTTAGTTTTTTTGTCGGATCAGTTTCGGGGGTATCCTCATTTGAGTGGCTGGCACGTGACCCAAGTGAAAGAAGTCATGAATCCGAAACATGGGCCGAGAGCCGAAAAAAGCGCCTTGAAGGGCACAGAAAGGCTAAATAAAATGACATGGCCAGGGATAAATGTATTTCAGTTGAGCCAGAAAAAGTGTTGCTTTATTTTGTTTGTCAAGTTTTGTGAACCTATAATGCTTTAAGACTCAGAGTTTGTGATCTTTAATTTGGTTTACAGAAGCACAACATGACGTCTGAATTCAAAAGCTCGATCTTAACAGAAGACTTGTATGGCCAACCAGCCAACCCCCGCGGGTTAGGGGGAAGAATTTACCCGATGCTCCCCAGCATGTCGTAAGAGGCGACTAACGGATTTTGTTTCTCCTTTTACCCTTGTTAAATGTTTCTTGTATAGAATATGGTCAATTTTTGTAAAGATTTTAGTCAAGCAGTATGTAAGAAATGTTAAGTCCTTTGTACTGGAAACTTGCATTCTCCCAGTAAGGTAATATATTGTACTACGTTGCAAGCACCTGGAGCAAATTTTTGATTAGTGCTTTTGTGAACAAGAAACAATTGACAAGTGGCTCTATCCCATCTTCCCCCTTTCCCCGTCGCGATATAACCCTTCGTGGTTGAAAACGACGTTAAACACCAAATAAAGAAGAAGAAAGCCAACCAGCCAACAAAACTGACTAACAAACAACTACAGGTATGGTAGTGTAATCAGTCTATAGCGACACATCATGACTGATGAATACACAATCTCCGACCTCCGACCGGCCTATCAACCAACAAACCAACTAACCAACCAAACAAATTACAGAGATTTTCATGTAGTGAACCAGGAGCGACAAATCGTGACTGGCGATGACAGAAACTTGCGTGCAGCCGCAATGTGGTCGAGTTACTTTCAGTCTGCGATTTTGACTCTACGCCTTAATTAGTACCTTTAAATATAGCCCTGTCACATTAACACTTCTCAGTCAACTTTCTAACTACAAGTCTCAGTGACGTCGCCGCGAACCTTGAAAGTCTCAGTCTGTCTTTTTAGTGCCAGAACCTCTACCAATGCAGCGAGACCCTGGCCGCAAAAAAGCGAGCAAATGATAGGCCAATAACAAGCTTCCTGCCAACGATTTTCCCCTCACCCCACCTTCCACCACGTCAGTGTCGACAAAATGAAAACCGTTGCATAATTATACGCTTCCATTCGACTTCGGCTTCCTCCCGCAGCGGAGAGCTGGCCGCGAATGATTGAGCGATTACTTCCCTTTAACCTCGCCTAATTGACATTAATTTCGCCAACGCGGCTGACTCTCTGATACGGCTAATTCTCTTTCATTTGCCTCCCTTTAATGTACAAACATAATTAGCCCTTTTTTTCGCCCGATCCGCTCTCGGCGGAAATATCTGAAAATTCGCGATATCATTTTATTAGGCTAATGATAGGATTCCGTCTTTCTCTTGGTTAGCTTTGGCTCTGCTCTCTTATTAGCCCCTTGTAGAAGAAGATTGTAGAAAGACGGACTTTGGTTAGCAAGGAGTGGCGAAGTAAGAGAAATAGAGTGAAGGGGGGGGGGGGGGGGGTAAGAAAAAAGAAAAGAGAGTGATTGAAGTTTGTTTCTGATTTATTGAATATTGGCTGGTGGTGACAGTCATGGGTGTGTGTAAGAGAGAGAGACTGGTATCGATGGGTTTGGTGTGGGGATGGTGGAGTGCGACTGTGTGGTGGGTGGGTGGGTAGAAAGGGGGTAGTGCTACAATATGCTGTGGCCACAAGAGGTTAAGAGAGAGAGAGAGAGAGAGAGAGAGAGAGAGAGAGAGAGAGAGAGAGAGAGAGAGGGAGGGAGAGGGAGAGAGGGAGAGGGAGAGGGAGAGAGAGAGAGAGGGAGGGAGAGGGAGAGAGAGAGAGAGAGAGAGGGAGAGGGAGAGAGAGAGGGAGAGAGAGAGAGAGAGGGAGAGAGGGAGAGGGAGAGAGAGAGAGGGAGAGAGAGAGAGACAGAGACAGAGACAGATAGGGGGGGAGGGGGGAGGTGGGGGGGGGGGAGGGGGGGGGAAGAAGAGGGAGAGAATAAAAACAATTGTGAGCGGTTTTTTCAATCGTTTTTAGGCGAGGTGGGTATGTGCGTTTGAGTTGATGAGTAATGCTAGCCAAGTAATCTGGATATATGTATTTCAGGGAGCGATACTTGCATCCCAACAACCATGTTGTCATATTGATTTATGTCAGTATTTGTGTATAGTCATAACTATCAATTGAAGAATATTGTTTAGTCTTTCTTTGACCGAAGATAAATTTAGCGACAATGCACTTATTTTTTTAATTTATATGAATACTGACCTATACCAGAGGTGGAGCTACACAAATCTTTGGACTCCAAAAAGAAAAGAAATATAAATACATTATTTTTCTGAATACAAATTAAATAGCCAGGCATACAAACACAGAACCAATTCTTCAACGAACACCACACACCCACACACCCACACACGCACGTACGCACTCACGCACGCCATTACGCACACACACACACACACACACACACACACACACACACGCGCACGCACGCACGCACGCACGCACACACGCACACGCACACACACACATACACACACACACAAATACATACACACGAACGCACCCACGCACGCACGCACGCACGCACGCACGCACGCACGCACGCACACAGGCATGCGTATTTCAACAAAAAGAATCAATTCATGCAGCCAAACTCAAAAGGTCGAACGGTGGAGGACAACACCGTCACGTATCCAGGATTGATATCGTATATCATTGTGCCTGATGTGCATTAATTGTTTCACACTAATTGCCAAATAGCATATTCAAAGTGTCTAATTAAAAGAATTCAAATGACAAAAATCTAGATGTTGGATACTTTTTCTGAATCTTTCTGATTGTCCATCAACCGTGTTATCACTCTTTTTGGTCAAATTAAAAAATCTGTTGTAAAACTGCCGAATTAACGTTTTAAATGTTAAGTGAAACGAACTCAACAACTTTAACTCTGGTTTCTGTTGGTGTATGATGTATCGACTAATAAGACTCATTATTCATTAGGCCAAACAAAAAATTGTCTGTTTCTGGTAACATGGCTAAAAAAAATAGGGTCGGTAGGTCGGGATTTTTATTTTTTTTTAATTTTTTTTTTTAACCCCAAATGTAGACCAATAAAACTAACTTTAAAAATCGCGCAAAGAGACTGGATTCACTATACATAGAGACAAGACACTCAACACATTTACAAATCGTCAGCGGACTTTCGTTTTCACACGTTTTTGTTGTTCATTTTCTCACCCTGTCCTTTACCAAAAAATAAATAAACATTTTTGAGTTTGGAAAAAAAAAGTTTAGGGTCGGCGCCGAAATTTAGGGTCGGTCGGGTGACCAGAAACAGACAATTTTTTTTTTTGGCCTTATATGTCTTCTGTGTTTTTAGCTGAGTAGTGGCTTATTCTTTGCTGATAAGTTGTATTATTTGTTTCATAAATATTTGTAGGCCTATCCACTGCAAGGACCATTGGACCGGCACGGTGGCCTAGTGGTAAGGCGTCCGCCCCGTGATCGGGAGGTCGTGGGTTCGAACCCCGGCCGGGTCATACCTAAGACTTTAAAATTGGCAATCTAGTGACAGCTCCGCCTGGTGTCTGGCATTATGGGGTTAGTGCTAGGACTGGTTGGTCCGGTGTCAGAATAATGTGACTGGGTGAGACATGAAGCCTGTGCTGCGACTTCTGTCTTGTGTGTGGCGCACGTTAAATGTCAAAGCAGCACCGCCCTGATATGGCCCTTCGTAGTCGGCTGGGCGTTAAGCGGCAAACAAACAAACAAAAAAAGGACCATTGGGCCGACATACTCGTGAATGTTTGTTTCTGTCAATAATTAAACGTTCCATGAAGTAACCTTTGTCAATTTTATTTATGTTTTTGAGACGTGGCATTTTTGGTGTGGAATCACTGACACACTTAACTAGACTAGTGATACCTTAACTGTCTACGTTATAGTCCTCTTAGATTTACCTTCATTGCGTTTTTGTATACTACGTAGGTTGAATTATTTTTTAACAGCTCTATTTTATTTCATTGGCAAATGCAAGAGCAGGAAAGTCAGAAATACAACAAGAGTAACAGGGGAAGTGTTCACGTTTAGTTGGCCTCTTTCATGTAAAGATTTGTAAGTATTCCAATGTTCTACATTTAATTGAAAAGTTATTCGTCGGGCGGTTACATATGTGTGATTTTCAGCTGCAGAAATGAAGCAAAGAGAGAATGCAGTTTTAAATGCATTGATTCAACGTGAAAGAGAAAAAGAAAGACACAACAACAACAACAACAACAACAACAACAACAACAACAACAACAACAACAACAACAACAACAACAACAACAACAACAACAACAACAACAACAACAACCAAACACGCCCTGAAAATAAAAATAAACAGTGCCTCTCATCTCCTAAGCAGAGGCCAGGTAGAAAGGCTTACTAAATCCAGCAATTTCATTTGATTAAGCAGTTATGATTTGACGACTATAGGAAGGTATCCGATTGTCTGTTATAAATGAATCTTTTCATCAAGACTATGTGCATGCCGATGTGGCATGCATTCACCTACTTTTTGTTGTAATTACGTTTGCTCAAGTCATTGCACGATGTAAAAAGAAGTAAACCGTGTTTTTATTGTAGCACCTTGTTGTGACCCGTTTTGTGGAGCGTTAATATTTTTACGTGAGATTCACGTGCTCCTTGTTCAGTTGTTGTGACCTGGTTTTGGTCGGAGCGTCACAAACTGCGTCGTTTAGTCTTAGAACACCGTGAGATTCACGTGCTATTTTTCGTGTCTTGATTTTGAGGTGAGCCCTGCGAATCTGCGTTGCAAGTTTTAGAATACGTGTGACTCACGTGTTTTTAGCTTTGTGATGTCAGCTAGTTCCTTGATGTTCTTTCTGTTAAATATACCGTTTTAAGTTTTGGGCATGCACGGAGTGCGTGATCGGTTACTGATTGGTTGTAAAATAGTAGTTTCACCCGATTCTGTCTTAGGAATGTTGTTGGTTGGTCAATCCGGTGACCTTTGACTTTTGAATAACTATTCCATGTTAGGTTTTTGTTTCCATAAATACCGCTGCTTGACTCCTGTCTCGTCAGTCGATCTGAGGGTTTTAGGAAGCGTTTGGTTTTGATGTAAACGTATGAAGGTTATCAAGTGAACCAACGGAGTGTTTCTTATGTTTTAACGTCAACGTAATGTTCTTGGAGACAGTTGTTTCTCAAGTGTGAATCGTTTTGTGCCCTTCGTTTGCGAGGCAACACGTTTTTGGTACTGCTGGTCAACCCACACAGCGCATAAGGTAATTTTGTTGTTACTTGTTTTGTGTTGTGTTTTGGTCGCCATTTTGTAATGACTTTGTGAGTTGTTTATGTATAACGTGAGTTGAAAGTCTGACTTGTTGTAGTGTTTCTTTATTGTGTGTTCAACTGTTCTAGTGTTGTGAACGTACAGCAATGATTTGTAGACGCTAGAAAGTCGCTAATGTTTATGATAACTTGTGTTTTCTGTGGTTAACGAAGTTCGAAGTGAAACGTTTTCTCCGACTTTTTCAGCCTTACGTTAAAAGAATTTAGGTAAAAGAAGCTTGCGGTCTGTGGTGATCGTTTGTAAACGGGCTTATTTCTTGTAACGTTATTGAGGGAAAGTGGATGAGTAAATATCTTGTTTGTGACTTTGATTAACGCAGGAACATTGTCGTTAGGAGACTTTTTGGTATGACACTGACAGTTTGCTTTGTATTCCTGGCCTGATGAGTCAACGTTTTGTATTTTTCTGAAAGTAGCCATTTTGGTTTTAAACGTATGTATGCTAAGTTTCTTGAGTATTCTTAGTGCTTATGGTATTGTTGAACGTACGGAACGTAATTCTTTATTGTTGAACGTACAGAACGTAACTCTTTATTGTTGTTGAAGGACTAACCAACGAGTGTTTGGTAATTGTAACTTTCTTGTCTGTTTGTCTTCGCCTGTCTTGTGATTGTTTATTTTTCTTGTATTTACTTCTCGTGTCTTATTAATGCTTTTGATACTTTTGCCATGTCTAATAATTTGTTTTCTTTTCTCTTTTTCTTTCTGTCCATAAGTAGTATCGCAATACGTAGTATCGCATTACGTGGTACTGTAACTATATATCTATACATTACTGATCCCTAGTGTCAGATGTAAAATAATAAACCAGTACTTTTGCGCGTTATCGCTTGTAACCTGTGTTTGTCATTTCGTATGAACAATATGTAGTACCAGCCTCGCTCACGAAGGCGCGCACAGTAAAAAACTTTAGTTGCTGTCGCCCAGTAAAAAACTTAGCTGCTGACGCCCAGTGAAAGAACTTTAGCTAAAGTAAAAAACTTTAGTTGCTGTCGCCCAGTAAAAAACTTAGCTGCTGACGCCCAGTGAAAGAACTTTAGCTAAAGTAAACAAACTTAGCTGAAGTCCAGCCAAGTGAATGTAAAGAACTGTTGTTATTGATGCTCAATGAACGTAAACGTAGCTGTTGATAACCAGCAAAGGACTTTATTGTTACCTGTCACTGTGTTAGTGAACCATAGTTCAACGTAGATCAACTTGTCGGTTAGAGATCTTCCTACTCCGTATCCGGCGCATTTTTTGTGTGACTTTTGTGTATTATCCCAAACGACCCTCAGATCGATTCATTTTACTTTTTAAACAGATAAACCTTATGTAGGTTTTTTAGTGCTTTTGAATAAGCGAACATTGTAATGGAGGAGATTCCAGCAGATAAACCATTGGAAGCTTCAGGTTATGACATTAACGGCGATGAAGATGAACATTCTCAAAGGCCTAGGCGTGACATTAAGCCTACTGAAAAAGGTAGAGATTACCAGATTGAGATCAAAACTAGAAACTTTGCAAGACAACGAACATTCTTGGAACGAGCAATTGATGAGGTAGTAACAGAGCTTAACCAAGAAACTCCTAATCAAGAGTCGTTAACCAGTCAAAAACAAATTGTTTTGAGCATGTACAAGGATCTTGGTGACATAGAGAAAGGTCTTCGTAGTATTGGTAGCGGTGAAACCATTCAGGAAAGTTGGGATGATGTTCAGAGAACAGTTCAGAACATTATGTTTGACATTGATCGAGCTCTTGACAGACAGACGACTAGCGTGCAGGTGACTAAGAAGCCTACTTCCAGGCATAGCAGTGTTACACCTAGCGTTGGGTCATCCACCCACAAGTCAGTCAGTGTCAAGCCTGTCAGCCATAAAACAGCTAGCATTAGGTCAGCCATTTACAAGCCAGCTAGCTTCAAGTCAGGCAGCAGAAGATCAGGTAGCCTAGCCGGTTCTCACCCTGAGTCTCTCCGCTCTGGAAGTGTTAGCTCTGAAGAGGCTAAATTGACTCTTAAGCTAGAGGCTGTGTCTATTGGCATTAAGGTCGAAGCAGAAGCCATAAAGGAAGCTCAGCTCAGTGAACTAGATCTCTTGCAGCAACAACAAGTTGAGAGAACAGCAGCTAGGAAGGCTAGAGAGGCCGAAAGGAAGGCTAAGGACGCAGCTGTAGCAGCTGAAGCAGTTCTTAAAGAAGCAGAAAGGAAGGCTAAGGACGCAGCTGTAGCAGCTGAAGCAGTTCTTAAAGAAGCAGAAAGGAAGGCTAAGGATGCAGCTGTAGCAGCTGAAGCAGTTCTTAAAGAAGCTGAAAGGAAGGCTAAGGATGCAGCTGTAGCAGCTGAAGCAGCTCTTAGAGAAGCTGAAAGGAAGGCTAGTGAAGAATCTCTGCAGGCTAACGACGCAGCTGAAGCAGCTCTTGATGAACTAAAGCAGAAGAAGGCGTTGAGGTTTATCAAGTTTACTGAACGCCAAAGTATCAACAGAGAGCGGCAGGCTAGGATACGGGTACTAGAACAATGTGATACAGTTCAGCAGGATCTCCCTGATCTACCGTCAGTCGATTTGTTGAACACTAGGTTCCACCCTCGTCCTTCCGTTCCCCTGTACAGTCTTGAAGCCCCTCCTCTAAACAATGAACAAACAGCGATAGGAATAGGGACAGGTGCTGCCGTCATTGCTGACCAAGGGACACACCAGCCAGCCTTGGACGCCACGTCTGTTCCTGTCTGCCAAGCCGCCAGCACCCATGACATCTCGACTGTCAACGTCAACGCTGCTGTCACCAACTTCGTCGCAGGAACCACAACGACTGAGCCACGACAGCACGCGTTACCTGTCGTGGACCTCGTCGTTGGAGTCAACGCCTCTACAAGCGCCGCTACTACCAACAACGCCACCTACGAGGCGTACGGACCTCAACGTAGAGAGGATGTCAACGCCCCCCATCACGTCGGAATGAGCGCTCCTTTCGTCCATCAGGAGCCCTTCACACCTAACTACACGACGGCTGCAACTACATCCTCCATGCGGCCTACAGCGCTGCTGACCACACTGCAGCACCCTCTCGGTGCATACACTGGTCAGCCGCCTCTGCACAACGTTGGACACTCAACGACAAGCGTCACAGGCTCTCGCCCGCCTGATCTCGACCACACAGGTTGGTCCTATCACCTACCAGAGACAAGGGAAGGTGATGAGACGCAAGAACGACACACCTACTTCCCAGAAGAACGTCACCAACGCATGGACCACAGACGTTTTCAAGTGACCCCACCCTGTTTCCCCTATGATACCCACCTACATCCCAAACCAGAGCCTTTCGTGCCCACATTCCTGGACCCACATCAGACCACCCCCAAAGTTATTTGGGGAAACGAAAACGCAAGGCCCCCTGCGTACATGAACTTTGACAAGGAATGTCATGCAGATCGTCCATTTGCCTCTTACCCCCCGTCTGCGTACTACCAATGTCCACTTGCTACTCCTGCAAAGCAGGACACTCCTATGGACTCTCTCGCCAAAACCCTATCAGACGCTCTGATGATCAACCGCTTGCCGATGCAGGAGCCGTGCATTTTTGTTGGTGACCCTCTCCAATATCCAATTTGGAGATCGTCGTTTGCGTTTCTCATCGAGAGACAGAACATAACCAGCAGTGAGAAGTTATTGTATCTGCAACGGTACATCGGAGGTCAAGCAAGGGAGGCCGTGACCGGCTTCTTTCTGCTGAGAGAAGGTGATGCCTACGAGAGAGCCATGGAAGTGCTGGAAAATCGGTTCGGCAACTCATACGTCGTTTCGCAAGCTTTCCGGACCAAGCTGGACGAATGGACCCCAGTCAAAAGCAAGGATCCCAAGGGACTCAGAAGTCTGGCCGATTTCTTGCAGCAATGTTCCGTTGCTGCCCAGGAAGTTGGTGGACTGAGCATCCTGGATGATGCCCAATACCTACGGAAGATCGTCGGAAAGCTCCCAGACTGGATGAGTCACAGATGGTCTAGAACAGTTGCTCGAACCAAGGTTGAAAAGAAGAGGTATCCTCTGTTCAATGAACTCGTGTCGTTCGTTACTCTCGAAGCAGACATTTCTAACGACCCTGTTTTCGGCTTGACAAGTGCATCGGGGACACCAAGAAAGTTCACAACGAACCTGTCAACCCTGACAGAGGATGTCACCGCATGTCTGCACTGTCAACTTCCGGACCATGACGCTGGGACATGTAAGGAACTCATAGAGAAGCCTCTGGTTGAGATACGAGATTTTCTGTTCAAGAACCGTATCTGCTACGGATGTCTCAGAAGTAAGGATCACCAGAGCCGTCAATGTATGCAGAAACAGACGTGCAAGAAGTGCAAGAAGGCTCATCCCACTTGTCTTCATGATGACAATTTCAAGTATCAGAACAGTATGAGTGAAACCAAAGGGGCGAGTGAACACAAGAACAATTACCGTACCTCTGCTGCTGACGTTCAAGAGCCACTGTCATCGTCGACCCCTACGGTGTCTGCTCTTAAGGCCAGCGAGGAAAACAGCATCGGTTTCACGTCTATGATCGTTCCCGTTCTCGTTTCCAGTGACTCTAACCCCAACGTAGAGGTGCTGACGTACGCACTACTGGACACTATGTCCAACGCCACTTTTGTAGTGCAGTCAGTGGCTGAGGAAGTTAAAGCCAAATCGCAGCCGACTACACTCAGGGTCTCCACACTGACTGAGGACAATGCTGTGGTCTCCGGCAGGAAGTACTCTGGATTGCGTGTCCGCTCTCCTACCTCCAGTGAGTTTGTCAGGCTCCCTTCTGCCATCTCACGACCTTATCTGACCGTTGACCCCACTCATATCCCCACCTCAGAGACTGTCAAAGCTTACCCACATCTCCAACACCTGTCTCCTAAACTGCCCCCCTTGTACCCTGACTGCGAAGCAGGCCTCCTCATTGGCTACGACTGCGCTGAAGCCCTCATGCCCCTAAACGTTGTCCAAGGACTGCCATTCGCAGTAGAGACTAAGTTAGGTTGGAGCATCGTCGGCAAGGCACCGCATTCCGTCGCCTTTGATGGCATAGCCTCGTCCATGCGCGTCATCGTCAAGCCAGGATCGAGGGAAGAAGAACGTGTAGCTCACGTCTACAAGGTACAGGTGGACGAAGTCTCGTGTACTGACCCATTACATGTTATGGAAAGAGACTTTGCAAGTGACTCAGGATCCATGTCCCAGGACGATGTAAAGTTCAAGAAGATCGTGAAGGTCAACGAAGCTAGTCACTTCGAGATGCTCTTACCATTTCGACCAGAGAAACCGTCCCTCCCCGACAACAGAAGTGCCGCAGTCAAGCATCTGAAGGGCCTGAAACGCCAGAAAAAACGAGGGTACCGTGATGACTGCGTCAAGGTCATGACATTAATCTTGTACGGGCTGATCGTGACGTGTTTTGCCTCTAGGGCAATCCACATTGAAACCCTGGATGACATGTCAAGTGATTCCTTCATCAACGCCCTACGCATTGTTGTCTTGCATGACCAGAACTTGTGCAGATCAGAGTGGTGCATGGCTCGTGTAATCGAGGTGATGCCTGGATCTGATGGACTGGTCAGACGAGTGAAAGTACATGTTGGAACAAAGGCTCTAGACAATCACGGCCGTCCCACTGGTGATAGTCGCATATTAGAGCGACCTATTCACAAAATGACTGTGTTAGTAGATCGTGAAAATCACAAAGACAAAGCTGTGTAAGCGAACTGAAAGAACATTGAACTTTGGAGTGTTTTTCCAATTTGACAGTTGTAGATTGTTGCAGTTTGTTTTTATACCAGATGATGTAACAGACATTTATGGTTTAAGTGGTGCGGTTTTTTTTTTATGCCGTCGAGTAATGACTAACGGCATTTAGTTGAAACGAGATGTGTTGAAACATTGAAAATGATTGAACCGTAATATTGCTGTGTAAATGTTTTGCAACACAATGGTTTTGAGTTGTAAATTTGAAATGTCTAAATCTGCGTTATTCTTCTTTTGATATAAGGAATGTGTTTGTACAAAGGTTTTTTGAAGTAAATTATATTAATATAATTTCCGGTGGGAGTGTGCATGCCGATGTGGCATGCATTCACCTACTTTTTGTTGTAATTACGTTTGCTCAAGTCATTGCACGATGTAAAAAGAAGTAAACCGTGTTTTTATTGTAGCACCTTGTTGTGACCCGTTTTGTGGAGCGTTAATATTTTTACGTGAGATTCACGTGCTCCTTGTTCAGTTGTTGTGACCTGGTTTTGGTCGGAGCGTCACAAACTGCGTCGTTTAGTCTTAGAACACCGTGAGATTCACGTGCTATTTTTCGTGTCTTGATTTTGAGGTGAGCCCTGCGAATCTGCGTTGCAAGTTTTAGAATACGTGTGACTCACGTGTTTTTAGCTTTGTGATGTCAGCTAGTTCCTTGATGTTCTTTCTGTTAAATATACCGTTTTAAGTTTTGGGCATGCACGGAGTGCGTGATCGGTTACTGATTGGTTGTAAAATAGTAGTTTCACCCGATTCTGTCTTAGGAATGTTGTTGGTTGGTCAATCCGGTGACCTTTGACTTTTGAATAACTATTCCATGTTAGGTTTTTGTTTCCATAAATACCGCTGCTTGACTCCTGTCTCGTCAGTCGATCTGAGGGTTTTAGGAAGCGTTTGGTTTTGATGTAAACGTATGAAGGTTATCAAGTGAACCAACGGAGTGTTTCTTATGTTTTAACGTCAACGTAATGTTCTTGGAGACAGTTGTTTCTCAAGTGTGAATCGTTTTGTGCCCTTCGTTTGCGAGGCAACACGTTTTTGGTACTGCTGGTCAACCCACACAGCGCATAAGGTAATTTTGTTGTTACTTGTTTTGTGTTGTGTTTTGGTCGCCATTTTGTAATGACTTTGTGAGTTGTTTATGTATAACGTGAGTTGAAAGTCTGACTTGTTGTAGTGTTTCTTTATTGTGTGTTCAACTGTTCTAGTGTTGTGAACGTACAGCAATGATTTGTAGACGCTAGAAAGTCGCTAATGTTTATGATAACTTGTGTTTTCTGTGGTTAACGAAGTTCGAAGTGAAACGTTTTCTCCGACTTTTTCAGCCTTACGTTAAAAGAATTTAGGTAAAAGAAGCTTGCGGTCTGTGGTGATCGTTTGTAAACGGGCTTATTTCTTGTAACGTTATTGAGGGAAAGTGGATGAGTAAATATCTTGTTTGTGACTTTGATTAACGCAGGAACATTGTCGTTAGGAGACTTTTTGGTATGACACTGACAGTTTGCTTTGTATTCCTGGCCTGATGAGTCAACGTTTTGTATTTTTCTGAAAGTAGCCATTTTGGTTTTAAACGTATGTATGCTAAGTTTCTTGAGTATTCTTAGTGCTTATGGTATTGTTGAACGTACGGAACGTAATTCTTTATTGTTGAACGTACAGAACGTAACTCTTTATTGTTGTTGAAGGACTAACCAACGAGTGTTTGGTAATTGTAACTTTCTTGTCTGTTTGTCTTCGCCTGTCTTGTGATTGTTTATTTTTCTTGTATTTACTTCTCGTGTCTTATTAATGCTTTTGATACTTTTGCCATGTCTAATAATTTGTTTTCTTTTCTCTTTTTCTTTCTGTCCATAAGTAGTATCGCAATACGTAGTATCGCATTACGTGGTACTGTAACTATATATCTATACATTACTGATCCCTAGTGTCAGATGTAAAATAATAAACCAGTACTTTTGCGCGTTAT
>NC_090257.1:37460395-37462895 GCF_037325665.1 Littorina saxatilis
GAATAGAAATAAATTAGGATAGAAAGAAAATAAAAAGACCTATCGCACAGAATAGAGCAACAATTAAACACAAATACAACCAAACACACACAAAATAAAATAAATAAAAAGAAAATAAATAAAATAAAATAAATAAAAATAAAATAAATAAAAATAAAATAAATAAATGTAAAACCCACAACAAATACAAAAACAAAAAACAACAAACAAACAAACAAACAAATAAACAAACAAACAAACAAACAAACGCAACATAGCATTGCAAATCAAGCATAACAGAGAAAGAGATGACAAGGCAAACAAGAGCAATAAAAATAAATCACAAGACAACCGAAATATATTAAAAAGCGACTGAATTTATTGCATTAAGAAATGTGATTTATTTTATGTCCACAACATGTAAACGAATGTTATTTGTTTGAACTTTATGATTATTTTTTAAGACTTCCTGAAATTAGGGCATGATATTTTCACAGTATAAGCATGTGGTATTTGAAAAAAAAATCAAAACATGCTTGCATATGTATGTATTAACAATTAACTTGTTAGGCAGATATTTAGATGAAATATTCATGTATTATTTCATAAACTCAGTGAATGCGTGCATGCGGGTTTTAAGATAGTTGGACAAGTATTTTGTGGAAGTAGGCATGTTTAAATACAACACTTCAGTATGCCTGTGAGTATTATTCATTGTTTCAACAGCATGCAGGATGAGTATTTTCTGGAAGTAGACATATTTTACTACAGCACTTTAGTGAATGTATGCATGCGTGTCTTCACTGTCAAAACAGTTCGAAATTTTTTCCTATTTTTTGATGTTTATCTCCACTGTTAAAATCAGTAAGCGGGTATTAATTGTTGCAACATTTTAGCAAATGTGTGTATGCGTGTCTTTAGTGTTAAAATAGCAAGACAGGCACTTTATTGAAGCAGGCAGGCACATGTGATTCAATCAATGCAGTGACTGTTTACACTATTTAAACTGACGAGTGTTTTGTGGAAGTATGTATATATTAGTACATCTTTGTAATTGTTAAACAATCAAACAAATATTTTGTGGAAGCATTAGGCATGCTGCATTAAAGCACTTGTATGAATTTGTATACATGTGTTTCGTCACTCTTCACTGTTAGACTTAACAGTGAGACGAGCATTTTTGTCGACGCAAGCGTGCTTTAATACAGCACTTGATGTATGCATGTGTATCCTGAATTCTAAACAGTTAATTAAACGAGTATTTTGTGGAAGCATTAGGCATGCTGCATTAAAGCACTTGTATGAATTTGTATACATGTGTTTCGTCACTCTTCACTGTTAGACTTAACAGTGAGACGAGCATTTTTGTCGACGCAAGCGTGCTTTAATACAGCACTTGATGTATGCATGTGTATCCTGAATTCTAAACAGTTAATTAAACGAGTATTTTGTCGACGCAAGCGTGCTTTAATACAGCACTTGATGTATGCATGTGTATCCTGAATTCTAAACAGTTAATTAAACGAGTATTTTGTCGACGCAAGCGTGCTTTAATACAGCACTTGATGTATGCATGTGTATCCTGAATTCTAAACAGTTAATTAAACGAGTATTTTGTGGAAGTTATCATATATTAACACATCATTTCAATAAATGAAAACACGCGTGTTAACATTGTTCAGCCAGTTATTTTGTGGAAGTAGACATTCATTTTTGAAACGCTTCATCAAATGGATGTATGCGTGCGTGTCTTCACTGTAAAAACAGTTAGTTGTGTATTTTATGAAAGGAGTCATTCATTATTCACAGCATGTCGATGAACGTATGCACGCATTTAAACTGTTACCCTAGCTGTCTCCACTTTTAAAACAATGAGATGAGCAAGTTGTGAGGGAAGACATGTATTATTACAGCACTTCAGTGATGTTTGAATGTAACTATGTTTTTATTTATGTGTTTTTAACTTTCAAAACAGCAAAACGGGCATTGTGTGGAAGTGGGTATGCTTTATTGCAGCTATTCAATGGATGTACACAGGCGCGTTTTCACCTTGAATTAAAACAGTTGAAATGGTATTTCAGAGGAAATACGTAAGCATTGTCACAGAATTCAGTAAATACATATATAAGCATGTTTTTCTTCACTGGTCTCTCCTTGTGGTTGTTAGTACTTTCTTCCCCCTCTCCCTCCCTTTTCTTTTTTATCTTCTGTAGATTCTTTTGTTCCTATTTAGCTCCCCATCCCCATTCTTTCAATTTGTTCTTCTGGTTTATTGTTGTTATGTCCACCATTACGAAAATGTGTGTAATTTAGTATTGTTCTGGTCACGTGATATAAGCATTTGCTTGAGTGCGTGTCCTAGCTGTGTGTTTCGAACTGTTCATGCGAAGAAATTCTGAATAAAATTGTGTTTAAACCAAAACTGTAAGACGAGTATTCTGTGGAAGAAAAAATTTCTTACAACAACACTTCAGTAAATGTATACTTGCATGTCTTCATTGTTAAAAACGATTCTATTTCA
>NC_090257.1:37467895-37492612 GCF_037325665.1 Littorina saxatilis
TCTATTAGTCCTGCCCCCATCTCCCTCCACTCCCACTCCCCTATCTCCCCCTCCCCGTCGCTACATCTCAACGAACTATGAAATTCTGCATCAGTCGCGGCCTGCCGAAGAATCAGCTCTTTCCGATCGTTTTCATTTATTGTCGCACGATCCTTCCATCCCCCTCCCTTTCTGCTCGCTCGCGCGCAGACTTTGCTGTTTCGCGAAAAACCATCAAGCTATCGTCGGTAATTAATTCAATAAGTGAGATTTGCCGACGCGCTAATTATCTGCTCAAACATTTTGGCTGGGGGGATCAATAAATGTTGTGATTGGCTGACAGCGGGTAGCGTCACGAAGAAGCGCGTGAAAGGGGCGTGGCTTTCTCGGTTGCACGTGCTGCTTGGTTCTAGTTCTGTGAAGTGTTGTCAGTGTTGGCTGGCTTTTTGACTGTGCTGCTGTTCCGACGTAACGAGTGTGGCTGCGCTTGAAAAGAATATGTGCTTATTATCACGAGACAATTCGACTCCGGGTTTTCCAGCTTGAATTTCTGTTACAAGAAACTTCAAACAGAAAAAACCCTTTTTTAACATAAGATAATATTTTCTACAGTTTTAGTTTCAGTGAACTATACGAGTTAAACGTATAAGTTTAAAGCGCGTATCAACCCTTCTCGCAGAAAACGTGTATTGTTAACTTACAGATTTAAAGTAAACTGGCAAATACATGTATTATAAACAAACAGAACATTCAAAACCCAATCAAAAGCAAACGAAACGAAACACAACAAAACAACACAAAACATTATTAAACGGCTTTCAACAGGTGTTAACACACTCTTTGGTACACATTAGAATGAGACGACAAGAAACTTGTTGTTGAAAGAAAATCTATCTCCTTCTTACTGCTTCGATCGTTTTCAATGTTCTTGTTTCTCTACTTCTTTCACTTTTGCATTCTTTCGTTTTGTTTGCTGTTCATATTATGTACAGTTCTTGAACACTATCTTTTATTGCATAGCTCGAAAAAAATCGAAATGCCTGGCTGTTACGAGGAGAGAACAAAGACCTGCCAATAATCACTCTCCCTGTTGCATCATTACAAAGTTTAACTTTAAAAAACCCAAAATAAGTCGTTGCGTTAAAACAAGAACATCTTGCTTACAAACAAATTGAAAATGTGATGGTTGATTTTTAGAAATTTTAGTGTTTGTCTGTTCACTTAAAAGTTTTGATGGTTTTAACGATCATTCGGCATTCCAGTATTTTCGAACTGCTTTCCTCTGTTTATGTATTTTAAAAATGTTTTTCCCCATGTCGAATGAACATTTATATTTATTTTAAGGGAGTTTATCACACGTTACGTGGTTTTGTGTGTTTATAAGTATTGTATAGTGTTCCTGTTATGTTGAAATGTAATAATATACTTTGAGTTTTTTTTGCTGAAAGGTAGGCTGTGTTGCTGTAATAATTTTGTTTGTTTTCTTATAGTGCTAAACTTGATATATATTAAGTATTGAAATACTGTATTGTCATTCGTCTGTAATATTGTTAAAAACGGAGATCATATAATTATTTTTGTGGTGCGTGCTTTATACAAGCTTTCATTTTATTTATGCAGCAGGGCAAGTGAGTGAAAGGGCGTTTCAGGTTAAATGAAGTTGTCCAGAAGAAGTAAATCCAAAAACAAAGAGAATGCCAACGTTCCAATATTCGGAATAAAAAAAACAAGAAACGTAGGTTGTTGGAACGTTTGTTATTGACAAAACAATACATTCACACATATTTGGACCCAACGGTCTTTTAAGTGGAAAGACAAACACATATTCACACAAAACTTATCTTGATATTATTATTAAATATCATCATCATCAAAAGCGTGTTTTAATTGTTGTTGTTTTGGCCTTCTTTTGCAGTCAGTTCTCTTTAATATTTGTGTGAATATTTGTTTGTCTATTCACTTAAAAGACCGTTGGGTCGAAATATCTGTGAATGCATTGTTTTGTCAATAAAAAACGTTCCAACAACCTACCTTTCTTGTTTTTGATGCAGAAGAAGCTAAGTAAGGTCAAGGTTTTTAAGAAAAAAATGCAGGAAGTCGGTGCTGTAAAGAACAGTTGATGTGTCTGCTCGAAACAAAACTTGATTAGTTTAACATCGGGGGAAAAAAAAGTAGTCGCGTAAGGCGAAAATACAACATTTAGTCAAGCTCAGTCGAACTCACAGAATGAAACTGAACGCATTGCATTTTTTCCGCAAGACCGTACACTCGTAGCATCGTCTGTCCACCGCTCGTGAAATTAACAATCCAGAAAAGCGCGGTAGCGGTTGCGCTGAGGAGGATAGCACGCTTTTCTATATCTCTATTCTTTTTAACTCTCTGAACGTGTTTTTAATCCACACATATCATATCTATACTGTTCAAAAAAAGAAACGCATAGCTTGTAATATTTGGTTAATTTAGTTATATGGCTACAAGGATATCCACCAAACTGCAGAAAATGTTTATCTGGTCGTCGACCTTTCGTCCATTGCCACAAGTGAGCTCTGCACGTGACGCATGCGTTATCAGTGGCTACAATGTCAAAATTGCTCATTTGGCATGACCACTCGTCATGCTTCAGTGTAATCTCGTGAAACTCGGGGAATATTGAGCTCTCACCATGTCTTCCAAAACCCATAAAAGCGGATTGTTCGCCACAAAGAAATCAGACGACAATTCAGCGACGAAAGATGGCCCGATTGAGCAGAGAAGACCGCCAAATTGCATTGGGTCGTTTACAAGCAGGCCAAAGTCAAAGTGCAATCGCCAGGCACTTCCACGTGTCCCAGAGCACCATCAGTAGACTGTGGGTCAGGTTTCAAGCCACTGGCTCCGTTGCTGACTTGCCACGAGCGGGAAGACCAAGGGCGACAACCGCTGCTCACGACCGCTTCATACGGCTCCGCCACCTCCGGAATCGTTTCCTGTCGGCCTCATCTTCTGTCCAGGCTCTCCCCGGGCCACACCGATTATCGGACCAGACCGTGCGGAACCGCCTGCATGAAGCTGGTTTGAGAGCTCGCAGACCTTACAGAGGAGCTGTCCTCACCCGCCGCCATCGCCAGAACCGAGTGCAGTGGGGCAACCAGCACCTTCGCTGGACCGTCCGGAATCACTGGAGACACGTGTGGTTCAGCGACGAGTCCTACTTCCTGCTCCAGCGACATGATGGTCGGAGGAGGGTCTACCGGAGAGTAAACGAACGTTACGCGCCCAACTGTGTGGATGAGGCACCCGTTCATGGTGGTGGAGGCGTCATGGTGTGGGGGGCGATCAATACCGCTGGAAGGAGCACCCTGGTGCACGTCCAAGGGCGCATAACTGCCCAGCGATACGTGGAGGAAATTCTGCGCCCACACGCCCTTCCTCTTCTGGCTGACCAGGATGCCATATTCCAGCAGGACAACGCTCGCCCGCACACAGCACGACTCACCACCCAGTTCCTCACCGACCACCATGTCCAGGTGCTTCCCTGGCCATCCATGTCGCCAGACATGAACCCGATAGAACACCTCTGGGATGAATTGGACAGACGTGTGTGCAGGCGAGAAGAAGCGCCGGCAAATCACCGCGATCTATTGCAGGCACTTCAGGAGGAGTGGGACACCATCCCACAGCAAGATATCCGGCATCTGATCCAGTCCATGCCCAGAAGGTGCCGGGCAGTTGTTGCTGCTCAAGGCAGTCACACCCCCTACTGACTTGACAGCCTCGGCACCCAATCGTATTGATTGACTGATTGATTTGAAGATGCAAATGAACTGTGTCCATACCAAATTTCAAACAAATAATCTAAATATTGGATTTTCTGTTAATTTTTTCGAAAAATAAAACAAATTTGGCAAGTAGCAACTATGCGTTTCTTTTTTTGAACAGTATATATGTTTTTGGAATCAGGAATGGACAAGGAATAAGATGAAATTGTTTTTAAATCGATTTCGGAAGAATACGATAAACGTAATTTTGAATCGTTTAATAAAAAAATTTATTTTAATTACAATTTTCAGATATTTAATGACCAAAGTCATTAATTAATTATTAAGCCTCCAAGCTGAAATGCAATACCAAAGTCCGGCCTTCGTCGAAGATTGCTTGGTCAAAATTTCAATCAATTTTATTGAAAAATGAGGGTGTGACAGTGCCGCCTCAACTTTTACAAAAAGCCGGATATGACGTCATCAAAGACATTTATCGAAAAAATGATAAAAATGTCTGGGGATATCATACACAGGAACTCTCATGAAAAATTTCATAAAAATCGGTCTAGTAGTTTACTCTGAATCGCTCTACACACACACACACACAGACACACACACACATACACCACGACCCTCGTCTCGATTGCCCCCTCTATGTTAAAACATTTTGTCAAAACTTGACTAAATGTAAAAACCAAGCAAGGTATGTTACAGGAACGTTTAATTGTGACAAAAAACGTTACGGTCACTATGTATAATTATTGTTGCTTCATCAGCAACAAACAGCATGTGTCCTACCATCGACCATACAATCTGTTTACCTTTTACGCTGCAATTGTTTCTTTTTCTATATCATACACAGCAGGTCCAGGGCCGGACCCAGGGGGGGGGGGGGGGGGGGGGTTCCAGGGGTTCCGGAACCCCACCCCTGGAAAAAGCATGTACCTTGCTTTGAGTGGTTTTTTTTTTAAACTAGTTTTAGCCCCAAAACAATGCTGCTCTTAACCCTCAAAACAAGGCCCAGAATGCACCAGATTGCACAGATTTTAACCGTTTTTCAAAATTTTCCGGGGAAGCATGCCCCCGGACCCCTCTAGTTCGCGCGCCTGCTCTGTCTCTGTCTTTCTCCGTCCGTCTCCCCTCTCAGTTTTAGCCCCCCCCCCCCTCCTTTCTCTACTGAGTAGAATGGAATTAGTGACATTAACAAATGGTGTTTCTATGGCTGTCTCACTGCCTCTGTACACTGTTTAGTCAAAGCGGGAAATTGACGAGTCATTTGGAAGCGCCATTCTCTGCTCATTTCATCCTGTTTGGTGAGCAGACCTGATTCGGAGAGGACGTTTTGTGCCTGAACGGTTGCTGATCTTATTGCGTTGGGCGATGGTTGGATAAAATATTTCAGATGATCGGCGTGAACGTGTTTAAAAAAAAAAAATATATTGTTTAGCCTTTATTGGCAAACATTTATGAAAACTAGCGTTTGACCCGTGAGTGAATGCTACTGACACAGTCGGTTTTTTAGTAGCGTTATAATGGCGATGTTTTCCGTTTTACGTGCTGGGTGCACAAACATATCTCTATAGTGGTGTGCCCATCTCCATCGTTTTTTTTAAAGGCGCACTTAACTTCACATTATCTGGGAAGAAATGTGATAGTTTGTGCAGATTAATGTCGTTTCTAAAAACATAATTCATGACAGGTCATATTTTGCTTTTATTCAATTTAAATGATATGTATTTACAAACGAACGCACACTCAATCAATCAATCAATATGAGGCTTATATCGCGCGTATTCCGTGGGTACAGTTCTAAGCGCAGGGATTTAAATATTTTTTTTAATGCAATTTATATCGCGCACATATTCAAGGCACACACAAAACAACAACAACAAACAGCGTAACATATGACTTGTCTTTGTTTTACAATGGCACTTGAAAGTATGTATGCAGCGAGGATTTTCATGACAGAAATCAAAGTGTGTGTTTATGAGTGTAAGTGAAAGACATGTCGAGTTGTATAAGTGCCATTTACAGTGCTTGAGTAAAAAGATTGATGTCTGCTTCAGGAATATTAATGACACTATTGGGTCTACTTCAGGGCGAACATGTACTCCTAATGCTTTTGTCTGTGTTTTAAATTGATTTGAGAGAGTTTTTCTTTTTCTACACCAAGACAGTATCCATTTGCTATTGCTTTCTACCTTTGCTCAATAAATGTATGTTTTGATATGTGATATGAGAATATCAGCCAGTTTTAACTTTCGTAATACTGTAATTAAAGCTTATTCTCCGGCCTTACGCATACAACACCCTATGTTATATACGTTTGTTGTGATTTGTAAGGACTTAAGGCAAGTTTTGAATAAATACAGATTTTTTCCCTATTCTTTTACAAGTTAAAAGGCTGAAACTGCTTATGTGCATTGCTCTTTTGCAGTTGCACCAGGTTACACTGTTTAAATATTATTGTGCTTCCAAAGGTGTGCTTTTTCTTCTGGTATAAAAGTCGACAAACTATGTTTTATGATACGCATACTTACAGAATAAAGGTATACATGTGTATGCCTTTATACCCGCAACATGAAGACAAATTCAAAGTGAACTTTGGGTACCAGAAAACAATTCTTATTCTTTATATTTGACTTCAACTGAAGACAACTGCCGCTGGCCCGAGAACTGTTAGAAACATCCGATGAAAACACTACCCCACCCAGGCTTCGTCGTCGCACTGCTCCGTTGCTCTGTTCATTTTGGCCAGAAGCTGCCGCAGAAGGGGAAGGGAGACAATCGTGAGAAATTCTGGAGTGGTATTTGCCCTTCAAATTACTCCCACTTGCCTTGGAGTGTTGGTCATTCATTTTGTACTGCAGGGGAGAGCATGTTTCAACAATGCCGTATGCCCTCCCTTTAGTGGACAAAACGCGCTTAGCTCCCGTCTCGTTTTCCTGTGTTGAAGGAAGGAAGAGATCGATTCTCGGTTAAACAGTCCTGTACTTCTTCTTCTTCGTTCATGGGCTGAATTTACAACGTCCACTCATGTTTTGCACGAGTGGGTTCTTACGTATATGATCGTTTTTACCCCGCCATTCAGGCAGTCATACGCTACTTTCGGGGCCGGGGAAGCACGGTACTGGGTATTTTCGTGCATAGTATATAAAGCTATGTTACAGGACAATTGTATCCTCTGAGCGTCTTCTCTTAACAAAATAAACAAGTCGCGTAAGGCGAAATTAGGCCCAAAAAAATTAGGTCTGTTTACGGTAACATAGGCCAAAAAAATAGGGTCGGTAGGTCGGGATTTTTTTTTCTCCCCAAAAACCATATTTTTACGTTATTTTGCAAAAAAATCCACATTTTTTTTCCCCCAAATGCCAAAAAAAAGTCTAGGGTCGCGCGAAAAAAATAGGGTCGGTCGGGTTACCGTAAACAGACTATTTTTTTTTTGGCCTTACTACATTTAGTCAAGCTGTCGAACTCACGGAATGAAACTGAACGCAATGTATTCAGTTTTTCACCAAGACAGTACAGCTTCGTCAATCCCCGCGTGAAGGAAATCGCTCACCTTCCGCGTGCAAAACGTAGTGATATTGACACGCCAGATTAGCGCGGTAGCGTATTGTGCTAAGCAGGAAAGCGTGCTTTTCTGTATTCTTGTTAACTTTCTGAGCTTGTTTTGAATACAACCTATCATATATATATGGTTTTGGAATCAGGAAATGATAAAGAATAAGATGAAATCATTTTTGGATCGTTTTCTTACATTTTAATCGTAAGACTAATCTATTTTCGTTAATTGTGATCACATCTTAAGAGTAAACATGACATATGTATATATTTTTAGATTCAAAATGTGATGAAGAATACGATGCAATCAATTTTAAATGTGTTTGTGAAAAATCGATTTTAATGACAACTTTTATGAGCAAACTCATCAATTACATTTTAAGTCTCCAAGCAATACCAAAGTCCGGGCTTCGTCGAAGATTACTTGACCAAAATTTAAACCAATTTGGTTGAAAAATGAGAGCGTGACAGTGCCGCCTCAACTTTCACGAAAAGCCGGATATGACGTCATCAAACATTTATTAAAAAAACTGAGAGAAAAAAACCGTCTCGAGATACCATACTCAGGATCTCTCATTTCAAGTTTCATGAAGATCAGTCCAGTAGTTTTCTTTGAATTGCTCTACACACACACACACAGACACACACACATACACCACGACCCTCGTCATGATTCCCCCCTCTACGTAAAAACATTTAGTCAAAACTTGACTAAATGTAAAAAAAACAGAGGAGATTTGATTAAAGAAGGAAGACGTACGCGTTAAAATCCGTTGAGAGACATTCGTACAGAACTCACTGACCTATACTGCAGCGTTACGCCGAAAAAGGAATATACAATAGACTTAAACCCCAAAGGGTCTTATAGGAAATCATGCAAACGTTACAATTCGCCACAACAGCAACGAATATTAAGAACGCCCCTACTGATAGGGAATTGTCTGTCATTTTAAAACTCTGAAGTCTTCAAGAGAAAGAACAAGTCGCGTAAGGCGAAATTACTACATTTAGTCAAGCTGTGGAACTCACAGAATGAAACTGAACGTAGTCCGCCGCTAGTGCAAAAGGCAGTGAAAGTGACGAGCCTGTTTGGCGCGGCAGCGGTTGCGCTGTGCTTCATAGCACGCTTTACTGTACCTCTCTTCGTTTTAACTTTCTGAGCGTGTTTTTAATCCAAACATATCATATCTATATGTTTTTGGAATCAGGAACCGACAAGGAATAAGATGAAATTTCGGAAATTTAATTTTAATCATAATTTTTATATTTTTAATTTTCAGAGCTTGTTTTTGGAATCAGAAAATGATGAAGAATAAGATGAACGTAAATTTGGATCGTTTTATATATATATATATTTTTTTTACAATTTTTAGATTTTTAATGACCAAAGTCATTAATTAATTTAAGCCACCAAACTGAAATGCAATACCGAAGTCTGGCATTCGTCGAAGATTGCTTGGCCAAAATTTCAATCAATTTGATTGAAAAATGAGGGTGTGACAGTGCCGCCTCAACTTTTACAAAAAGCCGGATATGATGTCATCAAAGACATTTATCGAAAAAAAAAAGAAAAAAATATCCGGGGATATCATTCCCAGGAACTCTCATGTCAAATTTCATAAAGATCGGTCCAGTAGTTTGGTCTGAATCGCTCTACACACACACACACACGCACAGACAGACAGACGCACACACATACACCACGACCCTCGTCTCGATTCCCCCTCTACGTTAAAACATTTAGTCAAAACTTGACTACATGTAAAAAGAAGAAAAAAAAGTTTGACTCGAAATGCATTCAGCCATACGTTACAGAGATTATATATACTTTAAACAGACAATGTGTACAAGCAAACAACCACGAAAACAAGACTGAAACTCACTGAGACACAAGTTTATCAAGATCATCTTTTTATTGCGGATTTATACACGAACAACACTGCAGACACTCCTAACTATACTTTAATCCACAACGTCACCACCCTCTTCTTGCAAAAGTAAAGCCTGCATTCACAATAGACAAACTCTGAGAATAACTCTGTCGGGTTTGTATGGGTTGTGAAAGAGTGACTACCCTTGTTTTACTTGGACAAACAATACACGAGCCAATCACAAGCGAGGGAAGGGTGTTTCGGAAACACGTGGACAAGGAGCACGTGTGAATTTATTTGTCCCGGTAAAACCAAGGGTATTCACTCTTTCACAGGCCATACAAACCCGACAGGGCTTTTGGGCTAATTCCCAAGCCGGGCTCTGCTAGTACCCCGAGCGATGCCGAGCCCTGACTACAGGAAGGTTTTAGCATCAAAGAGAACATCGTCTGTGGAGTAGCGACAGGCTAGGGTTATTTCCAAACAGCATCGAGTCGTCAATTGGTTTAAACAAGGTTTTATTCAATTGAACATGGTACAATAATGAAACGAGAACGCTTACATTACGTGTCCTACGCAGTTGGAAAATAATACAATTGTGATGTCGGACATAACATTAGGCCAAAAAGAAAAATATGTCTGTTTCCGGTAACCCGACCGACCCTATTTTTAAGCGCCGACCCTAAAGTTTTTATTCGCTTTTCGCACACACAAAAAAATAAAAATAAAAAATAAAAATTAAGTGAAGTATACTTTATTTAGTTTCAATATATCTAGGTCAAAAACATGTGCTAAATAATTGTAAGTAAACTAAGGAAGCGTTTAAAAAAAAACCAAAAAAACACGTAAAAAGACGTTTAAAAAACGTAAGAAAAAGGTTTTTAAAACAAATTACAAAAAAATTAAAATTAAAATAAAAATAACAAAACCGACCGACCGACCCTATTTTTTTCGACGATGTTACCGGAAACAGACATATTTTTCTTTTTGGCCTAACTAATATAGCTTACTATATAACTATCTGTATCAAAATTGTCGACATCGTCTATTAAAATCCATTGGGATGCGGAGCGTCGTAGAACTGGCAGTGGATGTGGTCCCCCTCGTTCTGCCCCCAGCCCCCCATGGAGGTGCACTTCTGGAGGAACTCGGCGGACCTGGCACCGTTGTGAAGATCCACGGCCAGGCCGGAGTAGTGACGTGACGAGCACGTGTGACACGCTCCAGCTAGCTCGTTGATCTGTGCAGTAAGCGTCATTGTAGAAATGTCAAGTAACATGTTCAGTTTAGCTCTAGAATTGTTTGAAAGCCCAAAGATATAATGGCGTTATTGTGGAAATGTCAATGAAAATGAACAGGAAAATGAATAGGAAAATGAAACCAAAGGCAAAAAGAAACAAGTCGCGTAAGGCGAAATTACTACATATAGTCAATCTGTCGAACTCACTGCATTGTTTCACCAAGACCGTATAGCATCGTCAGGCCCCCGCACGTGGAAAAGGTGGTGAAATTGGCAAGCCAGTACAGCGCTGTAGCGTTTGAGTTTAGCAGGATAACACGCTTTTCTGTATCTCTATTCTTTTTAACTTTCTGAGCTTGTTTTTAATCCTAACAAAAGATATATGTTTTTGGAATCAAGAACCGACAAGGAATACGATGGTATTGTTTTTTTTTTAATCGGTTTATGAAATTTAATTTTAATTATAATTTTCTTATTTTCAAATTTCAGAGCTTGTTAGAGAGGCACAGACAAAGAGAGGCAAACAAAGAAAAGAGAAGGAATAACATTGATAACAGTACTGGATGTTCCTGTAGCTAGCATAGGGACCAAACGAAAATTAATGAAAAAGTGAGCGAATAAGAATAAGAATACGGCGACCAAGCGACAACAAAAAAGCCAGAAAAACAAGAAACAAGTCGCGTAAGGCGAAAATACAACATTTAGTCAAGCTGTCAAACTAACAGAATGAAACTGAACGCAATGCAATTTTTCAGCAACACCGTATACTCGTAGCATCGTCAGTCCACCGCTCATGGCAAAGGCAGTGAAATTGACAAGAAGAGCGGGGTAGCAGTTGCGCTAAGAAGGATAGCACGCTTTTCTGTACCTCTCTTTGTTTTAACTTTCTGAGCGTGTTTTTAATCCAAACATATCATATCTATATGTTTTTTGAATCAGGAACCGACAAGGAATAAGATGAAAGTGTTTTTAAATTGATTTGGACAATTTAATTTTGATAATAATTTTTATATATTTAATTTTCAAAGCTTGTTTTTAATCCGAATATAACATATTTATATGTTTTTGGAATCAGCAAATGATGGAGAATAAGATAAACGTAAATTTGGATCGTTTTGAAAATTTTTATTTTTTTTTACAATTTTCAGATTTTTAATGACCAAAGTCATTAATTAATTTTTAAGCCACCAAGCTGAAATGCAATACCGAACCCCGGGCTTCGTCGAAAATTACTTGACCAAAATTTCAACCAATTTGGTTGAAAAATGAGGGCGTGACAGTGCCGCCTCAACTTTCACGAAAAGCCGGATATGACGTCATCAAAGACATTTATCAAAAAAATGAAAAAAACGTTCGGGGATTTCATACCCAGGAACTCTCATGTCAAATTTCATAAAGATCGGTCCAGTAGTTTAGTCTGAATCGCTCTACACACACACACACACACACAGACAGACAGACGCACATACACCACGACCCTCGTTTCGATTCCCCCTCGATGTTAAAATATTTAGTCAAAACTTGACTAAATATAACAAGTCGCGTAAGGCGAAAATACAATATTTAGTCAAGTAGCTGTCGAACTCACAGAATGAAACTGAACGCAATGCCATTTTACTCGTAGCATCGTCAGGCCACCGCTCATGGCAAAGGCAGTGAAATTGACAAGAAGAGCGGGGTAGTAGTTGCGCTAAGAAGGATAGCACGCTTTTCTGTACCTCTCTTTGTTTTAACTTTCTGAGCGTGTTTTTAATCCAAACATATCATATCTATATGTTTTTGGAATCAGGAACCGACAAGGAATAAGATGAAAGTGTTTTTAAATTGATTTGGACAATTTAATTTTGATAATAATTTGTATATATTTAATTTTCAGAGCTTGTTTTTAATCCGAATATAACATATTTATATGTTTTTGGAATCAGCAAATGATGGAGAATAAGATAAACGTAAATTTGGATCGTTTTATAAATTTTTTTTTTTTTTTACAATTTTCAGATTTTTAATGACCAAAGTCATTAATTAATTTTTAAGCCACCAAGCTGAAATGCAATACCGAACCCCGGGCTTCGTCGAAGAGTACTTGACCAAAATTTCAACCAATTTGGTTGAAAAATGAGGGCGTGACAGTGCCGCCTCAACTTTCACGAAAAGCCGGATATGACGTCATCAAAGACATTTATGAAAAAAATGAAAAAAACGTTCGGGGATTTCATACCCAGGAACTCTCATGTCAAATTTCATAAAGATCGGTCCAGTAGTTTAGTCTGAATCGCTCTACACACACACACACACACACACGCACGCACACACGCACGCACGCACATACACCACGACCCTCGTTTCGATTCCCCCTCGATGTTAAAATATTTAGTCAAAACTTGACTAAATATAAAAAGCCAGAAAAACAAGAAAAAAACAAAGACGACATCGGCGGAAAGAAAAGAAGTGAAATAAAGAAAGAACCAGTCGCGTAAGGCGAAAATACAACATTTAGTCAAGTAGCTGTCAAAATCACAGAATGAAACTGAACGCAACGCAACGCAGCAAGACCGTATACTCGTAGCATCGTCAGTCCACCGCTCATGGCAAAGGCAGTGAAATTGACAAGAAGAGCGGGGTAGTAGTTGCGCTGAGAAGGATAGCACGCTATTCTGTACCTCTCTTCGTTTTAACTTTCTGAGCGTGTTTTTAATCCAAACATATCATATCTATATGTTTTTGGAATCAGGAACCGACAAGGAATAAGATGAAATTGTTTTTAAATCGATTTCGGAAATTTAATTTTGATCATAATTTTTATATTTTTAATTTTCACAGCTTGTTTTTGATCCAAATATAACATCTATGTTTTTGAAATCAGGAAATGATGTAAAATAAGATGAACGTAAATTTGGATCGTTTTATATAAAAACAAAATTTATTACAATTTTCAGATTTTTAATGACCAAAGTCATCAATTAATTTTAAGCCACCAAGCTGAAATGCAATACCGAAGTCCGGCTTTCGTCGAAGATTGCTTTACAAAAATGTCAATCAATTTGATTGAAAAATGAGGGTGTGACAGTGCCGCCTCAACTTTGACAAAAAGCCGGATATGACGTCATCAAAAGTATTTATCCAAAAAAAAAAGAAAAATACGTCCGGGGATATCATTCTCAGGAACTCTCATGTCAAATTTCATAAACTTTACTTTATTTGGTGTTTAACGTCGTTTTCAACCACGAAGGTTATATCGCGACGGAAATTTCATAAAGATCGGTCCAGTAGTTTGGTCTGAATCGCTCTACACACACACACACGCACAGACAGACAGACAGACAGACAGACAGACAGACAGACACACACACACACACACACACACACACACACACACACACACACACACACACACACACACACACGCACGCACGCACGCACACACATACGCACATACTCCACGACCCTCGTTTCGATTCCCCCTCGATGTTAAAATATTTAGTCAAAACTTGACTAAATATAAAAAGGAGGGAAAAAAAAGAGAGAAATAAAGAAGGAAAAAAAAGAAACATAAGCAGAAGGACAATGGTGACTGCGCTTGAGAGCGATAAATAAAAAGACCGTGTGAACGAAGAATACAAAACAAATAAAGTCGCGACGTTCAAACCCTATAGGCTATAGATCTTCTTCAAGCACACGCCCAAAACAGGTCAATGTAAATAGGTCTTCTTTTTGTTCTACTGTTTGTCTTTTTGTTTTTCCTGTTTTGTGCCTTTACTTGTTTGTATTCTTCGTTCACATGTGAGTACAGTGTTTTTCTGTCTTTTGATTTACAGAAACACAAAACACCACAAGACGACATCGACGCAGAAAAAGAGACGTCGAAGGAGAAAGGATTAAGATCAGGGCCGGACTACCGGGGGGGTTATGGGGGTTGCGCAACCCCCCCCCTAGCCTAAACATGTACCTTACTTATGTAATCTTTTTTTTATTATTGCTTATTTTATGCCGTTTCATGCAAGGAGCGACCATTTTCCTATCTCAGAATATGACCTACCCGTCAGCTTCAGGGGTCTTCGCCCCCTGACCCCCACAACGAGGGGGGGGGGTGGGTTCTAGGGTTTTCGGTCCCCCCCCAGCCAAAAAATAAAAATATTGAATGAGGTATGCATTTCTTTATTTTACATTGAGTTTCAATTTTTGGGGTATTTATCAGTGACAAAATCTGCTGCCTAGCCTGAAACTGGTAATGATCATCCTCAGAATGCACCAGATTGCACCATTTTGCATCCTTTTTTTCAAAATTTTCCGGGGGGGCATGCCCCCGGACCCCCCTAGCAAGCTAGGCGCTTTGCGCCGTCGGCTGGGCGCTTCGCGCCTTCACACCCATATCTTCACAATATACTTTTGAAAAAAACCAGTCATAAAATGAACTGATCCGCCCCTGCCGCCAGGGGGGACATCCCCCTGGGCCACCACTCGCAACCCCCCCCCCTCCTCTTCGCCTAGTCCGGCCCTGAAGATGTAAAAGAGGGATATGGATATACCTACGATGATTTTGCCGTGGTTCTTCAGGTCAAAAGGCAAAAATCAAAACAAAAAAAACAAGACGACATCGACGCAGAAAAAAAAGACGTGGAAGAAGAAGAAGATAAGGCAAAAAAAAAAAAAAATTGTCTGTTTAGGGTAACATGACCAAAAAAAGTAGGGTCGGTAGGTAGGTAGGTTTTTTTTGTTGTTTTTTTTGTTGTTTTTTTGTTGTTGTAAATGCTATGTTGGCTGAACATTCACTTCTTATATTTGATGAATACATGTTTCAAAACTAACGTATAAATAAAACAGAGAGAAAGGGAGAGAAAGAAACGCCAAATGTCTCTTTTTAGCATTTTTACCTCTTTTTTTTCTTTTTTTTTTTTGAAATCAAAAAAAAGTTTTTGGGTCGGCGCCAAATCGATAGGGTCGGTCGGGTTACCCTAAACAGACAATTTTTTTTTTTTGGCCTAAAGAAAGGATTAAGATGTAAAGGAGGGATATACTGACGATGATGTTGCCGTGGAAGAAGAAGAAGGTAAAGAAAGGATTAAGATGTAAAGGAGGGATATACTGACGATGATGTTGCCGTGGTTCTTGAGGTCCACTAGGTATTTGAGCAGCCCGGTACTGAGACACACACTGCCTCCAGGAGCGTGGCATCCGTTACACGAGTAACTGTCAAACAAATTAAATTGATGAACAACTGCAGCCGTGAGAGTGCCGCCTCAACTTTTGCAAACGGACAAATATGGCGTCATCAAATAGCCCTATCAAAATAGGCGAAAAACAAAGGAGCAGGGTTTAGCCTGGGAAAAAAGGCAATGGGACATTTGTCCCACTCATCCAAATTCCGATGGGACATAGCCGAAGGCAAGAAGCGCCAAAGAGGCATGTACGCGTTTTAACCAAAGATGCAAAAGGGTGCACTATTGTGCAATCTGAGAATTAGCCGCTATATCGTGTTATCTCCGATGTAAAGTGTACATTTGGTGGCGCAGTGGTACGTAACCTCCTTTGACGCACTGGAGGGAATTGTGATGGGACATTTTCAGATTTAATGCGCCAATGGCGCAGGGCGCACTAGTAAATGAAACCATGAGAGATGTGTGTATATGGAGTTACTATAGTTAGGCGCTCCAGAAGTATTATGCAGGAAGTAAACACGATGGCGGACAAAATCAAGAGACTCATTTCAAGTTCCCTCCGTATGCTGCGTGATCGTGGCCAAACATGCTCACCTTGATCTGGAAGCTTTGTGTCCGTTACACATGTCCCTGAGGTTGTTGTAGGGGAAGGCGTTGTCCTGGACACCAGACGGGTGGGCCTTGAAGGCATCAACGTTGGCAGAGTTAAACAGCTGACAGGCAAGTGCCTTTTGCTCCGCAGTGCAAGAGCCTCCTCCGCCTGGTGGGGAAAAACTGTTCATTGAAAAAAAAGGTACACCCCCTCCCCACCCTTAAAATATCCACCCGCATTCAATACCCCCTCCTCCCCCTCCCCGACCTAAAAAAGCAGCAACATAAACACCATAACCTTACACACGCACATGCACTCTCTCTCTTTTTCTCTCTCTTTCTATCACCCCCCCCCCCTCTTCACCTCACCCTCTCCACTGACCGCTACAGGAGTCTCTGGAGAAGCAGCAGACCTTGCATGCTGCCAGAACACAGACTGCCGAGTTGCAAACCGCCCTCACAACACCCACTGTCTACACACACACACACACACACACACACACACACACACACACACACACACACAAACACATACATACTGACACACACTGACACACACACACACACACACACACACAAACACACACACACACACACACAGACACACACACAGACACACACACACACATCGTCACACACACAGACAGACAATCAATCAATCAATCAATATGAGGCTTATTTTGCGCGTATTCCGTGGGTACAGTTCTAAGCGCAGGGATTTATTTTTTAATTTTTTTAAATTTTTATTTTATGCAATTTATATCGCGCACATATTCAAGGCGCAGGGATTTATTTATGCCGTGTGAGATGGAATTTTTTTTACACAATACATCACGCATTCACATCGGCCAGCAGATCGCAGCCATTTCGGCGCATATCCTACTTTTCACGGCCTATTATTCCAAGTCACACGGGTATTTTGGTGGACATTTTTATCTATGCCAATACAATTTTGCCAGGAAAGACCCTTTTGTCAATCGTGGGATCTTTAACGTGCACACCCCAATGTAGTGTACACGAAGGGACCTCGGTTTTTCGTCTCATCCGAAAGACTAGCACTTGAACCCACCACCTAGGTTAGGAAAGGGGGGAGAAAATTGCTAACGCCCTGACCCAGGGTCGAACTCGCAACCTCTCGCTTCCGAGCGCAAGTGCGTTACCACTCGGCCACCCTCGTCTCGATTCCCCCTCTACGTTAAAACTACCACGACCCTCGTCTCGATTCCCCCTCTACATTAAAACATTTAGTCAAAACTTGACTAAATGTAACTAGGCAGAACACAGAGTAAGTCCCTTTTGCTTTGGCCTGCCGTTTTTACATTTAGTCAAGTTTTGACTAAATGTGTTAACATAGAGGGGGAATCGAGACGAGGGTCGCGGTGTATGTGTGTGTGTGCGTTTGTGCGTGTGTGTGTGTGTGTGTGTGTGTGTGTGTTTGTGTGTGTGTGTGTATAGAGCGATTCAGACTAAACTACTAGACCGATCTTTCTGAAATTTGACATGAGAGTTCCTGGGAATGATATCGCCGGATATTTTTTTCTTTTTTGCGATAAATGTCTTTGATGACGTCATATCCGGCTTTTTGTAAAAGTTGAGGCGGCACTGTCACACCCTCATTTTTCAATCAAATTGATTGAAATTTTGGCCAAGCAATCTTCGACGAAGGCCGGACTTCGGCATTGCATTTCAGCTTGGTGGCTTAAAAATTAATTAATGACTTTGGTCATTAAAAATCTGAAAATTGTAACAAAATTTTTTTTTTATAAAACGATCCAAATTTACGTTCATCTTATTCTTCATCATTTTCTGATTCCAAAAACATATAAATATGTTATATTTGGATTAAAAACAAGCTCTGAAAATTAAAAAAATTAAAAATTATGATCAAAATTAAATTTTCGATCCTTGTCGGTTCCTGATTCCAAAAACATATAGAAATGATATGTTTGGATTAAAAACACGATCAGAAAGTTTAAACGAAGAGAGGTACAGAAAAGCGTGCTATCCTTCTCAGCGCAACTACTATCCCGCTCTTCTTGTCACTTTCACTGCCTTTGCCACAAGCGGTGGACTGACGATGCTACGAGTATACGGAGTTTCAGTACTGGCCGGGTGTCCAAGATGACGGTCTTGCTGAAAAATTGCATTGCGTTCAGTTTTATTTTGTGAGTTCGACAGCTTGACTAAATGTTGTATTTTCGCCTTACGCGAATTGTTATTGTCTATGGTGTTTGTGATATACCGTATGCTTCGTATGGTATTTTTATCTGTTGTCTTATTATTTGTTTTGTCTTTTAATGTGCACCACACTGAAATTTCTCTGTATGAGATAATAAAGCATTCGTATTCGTATTCGTATTCGTATAAAGTGTAAGAACACAGCTGTGGAGGGGGAGATTGAGGGAAAGAGGGGGTGAGGAAAAGAGGGGGAAGGGAGGGGAGAGATCGAGAGAGACAAACACTAAGACGGTTGGGTAGTTATTGTTGTTTAACGTCCCTTTAACCGTTATGACGATACCGGACTGGGACAGAGGCAGACAGACAGGTAGAGCTAGACAGACAGACAGATAGAGCTAGACAGACAGACAGACAGACAGACAGATAGAGCTAGACAGAAAGACAGACATATAGAGCTAGACAGACAGACAGACAGATAGAGCTAGACAGACAGACAGATAGAGCTAAACAGACAGACAGATAGAGCTAGACAGACAGACAGACAGACAGACAGATAGAGCTAGACAGACAGACAGACAGACAGATAGAGCTAGACAGACAGACAGACAGACAGATAGAGCTAGACAGACAGACAGACAGATAGAGCTAGACAGACAGACAGACAGATAGAGCTAGACAGACAGACAGACAGATAGAGCTAGACAGACAGACAGACAGACAGAGCTAGACAGACAGACAGACAGACAGACAGATAGAGCTAGACAGACAGACAGACAGATAGAGCTAGACAGACAGATAGAGCTAGACAGACAAACAGATAGAGCTAGACAGACAGACAGATAGAGCTAGACAGACAGACAGACAGATAGAGCTAGACAGACAGACAGACAGACAGAGCTAGACAGACAGACAGACAGACAGATAGAGCTAGACAGACAGACAGACAGACAGATAGAGCTAGACAGACAGAGCTAGACAGACAGACAGACAGACAGATAGAGCTAGACAGACAGACATACAGACAGATAGATAGAGCTAGACAGACAGACAGACAGACAGACAGATAGAGCTAGACACACAGATAGAGCTAGACAGACAGACAGATAGAGCTAGACAGACAGACAGACAGATAGAGCCAGACAGACAGACATATAGAGCTAGACAGACAGACAGATAGAGCTAGACAGACAGACAGATAGAGCTAGGCACACAGATAGAGCTAGACAGACAGACAGATAGAGCTAGACAGACAGAGCTAGACAGACAGACAGACAGACAGATAGACAGACAGACAGACAGATAGAGCTAGACAGACATACAGACAGAGCTAGACAGACAGACAGACAGACAGAGCTAGACAGACAGACAGACAGACAGATAGAGCTAGACAGACAGACAGACAGACAGACAGACAGACAGACAGACAGATAGAGCTAGACAGACAGACAGACAGATAGAACTAGACACATAGAAACATAAAGAGAGAGAGACCCAGTTTCTGTTCTGCGTAAAGGTTTCAGTTTTCAAAACACATACATAATTGCATTTGTGCCGAGCAAGGTCCTCGGCTGAGTTCACCAACTTCCCTGGCAAAAACTCAAGTTGGTGTGTCATCCTCCCAGCTAGCAAGCTTTCGTCGGCCGACTGACGATTTCAGTCGGGTGACGTCGTCATATGTCGTGTGTCGTCGTCCGTTGTCGCGCCGATACCGTTTGACTGTGTGTAAAACTCGGCAAATGTACGTAATAAACCCCGACATCGGCCCGACGCAATGTTGCTGTCGATAAAATTATGCAGAGTTACGGGAGATAACAAATTGATGATCAGCGAACGACGAAGAAGAAGAAGAAGAAATTGATGATCATTATTTTAACATTTGTTACGTCCCCTGTTCAAGCGTCGGTCCAGCAACGGCGTGACATTATGAGACTGACCATGCAAATGCGAAACTAAATTATTTATATTTGTTGACTTTTTCACATAGGAGTAGGATAATTAATTGTAAGTTTTATTTGCATATTTGCAATCAAATACAGCATGAGCTCAAATCATGAGTTTTACATTTTAAAAATACGCCATCATTTACTTGAAATATTCAAATAGCTTTCCTTACGGTAAACAAGATTGAGTGTGAAAATGGCTGCTGCTTTCCCGCGTGAGCGAATTTTATTTGTTTTCTTAGTTCAAGTTAATATCGAAAGAAGAGACATTCTTGGGAATGTTGGACAGCACATTGATGATATGTTATCCGAGACGAATGTCACCTCGGGATCTCAATCTGAGTGCTGGTCCCAGTGCCACGTCCCAGCCAGCAAGACATTAGCGGCCGATAATCGGCCGAACACCCTTCAAAAAGTCGGGGCGGTGACGTCAAAAGAGACGACCCGGGTGTTGGCCCGACTAACTTTTGCAAAGAGGCAACGATGCGGCCGATAGGCGGCCGAACACCTGCACTATGGCGGCACGCATCCGGTCCGATGTTAATCGGCCCGATGACTTGTTTGACCTGCGGTCCGACACCTTATGCTGACATCGGGAAGATATCGATTTCAGCGGGAAGACATCGGGAAGATATCGGCATAAGGTGTCGGGCCGCAGGTCCAACAAGCCATCGGGCCGATTAACATCGGACCGGATGCGTGCCACCATAGTACAGGTGTTCGGCCGCCTGTCGGCCGCCTCGTTGCCTCTTTGCAAAAGTTAGTCGGGCCAACACCCGCGTCGTCTCTTTTGACGTCACCGGCCCGACTTTTTGAAGGGTGTTCGGCCGACTATCGGCCGCTAATGTCTTGCTGGCTGGGTGCAGCTACAGATACAGCAGTATGTACCACCACCACCCCCCCCCCCCAAGTGTAACAGTGCAAAATTCACTTACAGCTACAGCTACAGCAGTATAACCCCCCCTCCCCCCAGTGTTACAGTGGAAAACAAACCTACAGATACAGCAGTGTGTACAACCCCCCCCCCCCCCAGTGTAACAGTGCAAAACAAATCACCAGCTAGAGATACAGCAGTATGTAGAACCCCCCGCCCCTACCGCCCTCACTGTAACAGTACAAAACACACCTACAGCTACAGATACAGCCGTATACACCCCCCCCCCCCTCAGTATTACAGTATAAAACACACCTACAGCAACAGATTCAGCAGTATATACAACCCCCCAAGTGTAACAGTGCAAAAATTACTTACAGCTACAGCTACAGCAGTATGTACACCTCCCCTCCCCCTTAGTAACAGTGCAAAACACACCTACAGCTACAGCAGTATGTACAACCCCCAACCCCCCCCCCACCACTGTAACAGTACAAAACTCATTTACAGCTACAGATTCAGAATTATGTACATCCCCCTCCCCCCGCTGCCACCACTGTAACAGTACCAAACATACCTACAGCTTCAGATACAGCAGTATGTACAACACTCAACCGCCTTCCCCCGTGTAGAGTGCAAAACACACCTAGACCTACAGATACAGCAGTATGTACAACCCCCCCCCCCCACCCCCCCACCCCCTGTGTGCAAAACACACCTACAGCTACATATACAGCAGTATGTTCAACCCCCCCCCTCCCCGCCTACTGTAACAGTACATAACACACCTACAGCTACATCAGTATGTACAAACCGCCCCCCCCCCCCCCAAGTGTAACAGTACAAAACACGCCTACAGCTACAGATAGATCAGTATGTACACCCCCCCCCCCCCAAGTGTTACAATGCAATACCTACAGCTACAGATACATCAGTATGTACACCCCACCCCCCAAGTGTAACAGTGCAAACCACACTTACAGCTACAGATTCAGCAGTATGTACTCCACCCCCACCCCCCCCCCCCACCCCCCCCGTGTAACAGTGCAAAAATCACTAACAGCTACAGCAGTATACCCCCCCTCCCCGTACAGCTACAGCAGTATAAACAAGAAGGGCAAAGCCCATACGACTCACATGCTTGACCTTGACCTTTACATGACCTTGGCCTTCAGGGTCAAGGTCAAATAACTAAACCTAGCAATGACATCATACACTAAGAACTGCTTTACACATTTTTCCTACCAAAATACATGTGACCTTGACCCAAGGTCAAGGTCATCCAAGGTCATGCAACACAAAGCTGTTAATTCAAGACATAGGAAGTACAATGGTGCTTATTAGCGAGCTTTAGATTGACCAACGAAACTTAGTTCGTAGCGATCCCTTTCGTTTCCGGTTATGCAATCGGGAAATCCCTGCGAACTTTTCTTCGCGCCTGCGGTTCTGAGGCGGTAGCACCTTTAGAAGCAGACGAAATGTTTGTCGTGCTCATCCAAACCAATGGCTAAAACATTGGATAGTGTTCGTGTGTTGCACCACACTTTGAATTGTTGGGTGTGACGAAAACTCGTGGTGACGATTTTAAACCATGTTGGGTCACGCATGGTCCAATCTTACATGGTCCAATCTTACATGGTCCAACCTTACATGGTCCAACCTTACATGGTCCAATCTTACATGGTCCAATATTACATGGTCCAATAATATATATGGACCATGTAAGATTGGACCATGTAAGGTTGGACCATGTAAGGTTGGACCATGTAAGATTGGACCATGTAAGATTGGACCATGTAAGATTGGACCATGCAAGGTTGGACCATGTAAGATTGGACCATGTAAGGTTGGACCATGTAAGATTGGACCATGTAAGGTTGGACCATGTAAGGTTGGACCATGTAAGGTTGGACCATGCAAGATTGGACCATGTAAGATTGGACCATGTATGGTTGGACCATGTAAGGTTGGACCATGTAAGATTGGACCATGTAAGATTGGACCATGCAAGGTTGGACCATGTAAGATTGGACCATGTAAGATTGGACCATGTAAGGTTGGACCATGTATGGTTGGACCATGTAATATTGGACCATGTAAGATTGGACCATGTAAGATTGGACCATGTAAGATTGGACCATGTAAGGTTGGACCATGTATGGTTGGACCATGTAAGATTGGACCATGTAAGGTTGGACCATGTAAGGTTGGACCATGCAAGATTGGACCATGCAAGATTGGACCATGCAAGATTGGACCATGTAAGATTGGACCATGTAAGGTTGGACCATGTAAGGTTGGACCATGTAAGATTGGACCATGTAAGGTTGGACCATGTAAGGTTGGACCATGTAAGATTAAACCATGCAAGATTGGACCATGCAAGATTGGACCATGTAAGGTTGGACCATGTAAGATTGGACCATGTAAGATTGGACCATGTAGGTTTGGACCATGTAAGGTTGGACCATGTAAGATTGGACCATGTAAGATTGGTGTGCATCAGTGCAAAACACACCACCAGCTACAGATAGATCAGTATGTACCCCCCCCCCCCCAAGTGTTACAATGCAATACACACACCTACAGCTACAGATACATCAGTATACATACACCCCACCCCCCAAGTGTAACAGTGCAAACCACACTTAAAGCTACAGATTCAGCAGTATCATGAGTATGTACTCCACCCCCCCCCCCACTGTACAGGACAAAACACCTACATCTACATCTACAGATACAGCAGTATGTACTCCCCCCCCCCCCACTGTATAACAGCAAAACTAACATTAAAGGAAAAAAAACCAAAATCACTTACTCGCTGGATCCGTCGGTTGTCCTCGAGTTGACGTTAACAGCTTGAACACACCTGTAGGTTTCCATCCGTCCTTGGCTACACAATTTTAACTTGTCAACTATCACCGCCACCACGTGGCACTGGGACCAGCACTCAGATTGAGATCCCGAGGCGACATTCGTCTCGGATAACATATCATCAATGTGCTGTCCAACATTCGCAAGAATGTCTCTTCTTTCGATATTAACTTGAACTAAGAAAACAAATAAACTTCGCTCACGCGGGAAAGTAGCAGCTAGCCGGCCATGTTCACACTCAATCTTGTTTGTACCGTAAGGAAAGCTATTAGAGTATTTCAAGTATATATGATGGCGTATTTTTAAAATGTAAAACTCATGGTTTGAGCTCATGCTGTATTTGATTGCAAATATACAAACAAAACTTACAATTAATTATCCTACTCCTATATGAAAAAGTCAACAAATATGAATAATTTAGTTTCGCATTTGCAGAGTCATGTCACGCCGTTCCCGACGCTTGAACAGGGGACGTAACAAATGCTAAAATAATGATAATAAATTCAAGTTGTTATCTCCCGTAACTCTGCATATTTTTATCGACAGCAACATTGCATCGGGCCGATGTCGGGGTTTATTACGTACATTTGCCGAGTTTTACACACAGTCAAAACGATATCGGCGCGACAACGGACGTCGACACACGACATTTGACGACGTCACCCGACTGAAATCGTCAGTCGGCCGACGAAAGCTTGCTAGCTGGGAGT
>NC_090257.1:37492812-37497812 GCF_037325665.1 Littorina saxatilis
CACACACACACACACACACACACACACACACACACACACACACACAAACACATACACAGACACACTGACACACACACACACTGACACACACACACACACAAACACACACACACACACACACACATAGGGGGATTTTCGCCTATTTGCGGACATTGTGTATCATTGTTGTACTTCCCTCAAAATGCGGTAATATGAGGACCTGTTTTGACTTTTTTGTTTGAAGAAATAGAAAGTTAAAAATAAAAGGAAAGTTTAGGGAATTCGATACAAAGGTGTCAAAAAATCTTTTACTTCGATATTTCACTAAATATAGTGTTAGGAACGATTTGAAAAAAGCAGCAATATGCGGACAAGTCACTATTTCGAAGCAATTTGCGGACCTCAAAACTACAGAGCTAGCTCTGAATTTTAGTGGTCCGAAAATTGCTGCATTTGTTGTTTAAGGGTAAATCCTGGACTTACATATGCTAATCTACAAAGCTGGTAGGAGAAAATGAGCGGTCGGTTGAGCAAATACCGTTGACACAGGAGCAGTACGTTGCAAAGGCAATGAAATCATAAACGAGTGCTGCCTTTCCAGGACTTTTTTTTTATGAAGTTGTTGCTTAACATATATTTAGCTTGGGGGGTCAGAATTATGTAAATCACCCACATCAGTGTTTGCAAGCTCCTCAGGAACTAAAGAATGCAAAAAGGGTTTTAGAAGGAGTGTGTGAGTAAGACAGACACAAGATTAAAACAAAAACACAGCTAGAGAGACTGATGGGGGAAAGAGATGGAGAGAGTTAGACAGAGAGACAATGACAATGACAATGACAATTTTTTATTTTACGAGGGTAACAGAATAAGCATAGGAATACTTTTATGCATCTGACCCTCGCCCTAAAGAGGGACTAAATCTACTATTTTTTTTTTTTTTTTTTTGGGGGGGGGGGGGGGGGGGGAACAAATGTTTTTATTTGAAACAAATGTAAAATGAAAAAAACTAGAATGACCATAATTGTAAGGTACGTTCTGACCTGTAAAAAAATCATGTATTTATGACAGTAGCTATTCAACTAGAAGAGGTATGTTTGTAAAAAAAAAAATATGGAAATATAGCTTTTAGTGTGTTATAATGTGCGTACATATAGAGAAAAATGTAAAAAATATGTTTTTGCATAACTTTGAGACATAAATATAAAGTAAGTGAAGGAATGTGGAAGCCATATCTGATATTGTGAGGTCTATTGACTATTTGTTTTGGTTTTGAGGTAAAATATTTTACTGTAAAAGTTAGTCAAAAAGAGATGTCTTGGTGTGGCTAGTTGATGTGAGATTTGAGTAATACAAGTGTAATGAAAAGGGAAAATGAGTGCATGAATGATAATATACTTTTGTATGTTTTGAAGAATTGAAGAAAGAGAAAGTCTGTGGACAATAGCGTATGCACTTGGAGGAACATCAGTTCGACATACTCGCCACAAATCTAATACTAGAGCTCATGGAATAAAATTACGCTTTGTTTATGTTCTTGTGTGCATTTGCACTTGATGTAGCAAGGACTGAAGGAGCGCTATAAGGCAGAAGGATGAGTGCAAATACAAAGTTACTTTATACTTGACATGACAGAGTGATATAGTTTTTGAATATTTGAAGATTGTTTTTATGAACAGTGTCTGTGTGTGTGATAATTTAGAATTTCAATACACATGGTGACATTTAAAATACTGGCAACTGACACTTTAAAAATATGTAAGAAAAACGAAAATTGGAAAAATAAGTGTAGAATCTGAGGGTCCAGGGGCCTGATACGGAAAGCGATAAAGCTGTGGTTAGGATTCAGGTTTTGTTGCTAACTTTTTTTGTTTTTGAAATTTTTGCTATACAGAATTCCGTAATTATACGTAACTACTCCTACCCCTGTGTTGCCCAATGTGGGGATTGAACTAGTGACTGGTGTGTTTGGTGCTAAAGTCATATCTGTATGGAGGGACAGCTGTTTACTGTGGCAAAAATCACATGCATGCAAGAATGCGTGCCCAATTACACACGAAAAAATCAATGTAACAATATTGGAACTCATGACAAAAACCAAAAACCCTGTGGACTTCTGCATACGTATGTAAGAATGCCTGTCCCACATACACACCCAAAATGAATGTAACAATACTAAATCTACTATGATAACTACTGCTACATGAATACATAAGAAGTGAAATAGTATAAGTTTGTGAACATAAGCGCATTATATGGAAACATTGTAGTTCATAAATGTTTATGACCAGGTGTAAAGCAAACATTTTGTAAAAGTCAGAATAATATGCAATAGTACATCAACTCTGCAAAATGATGGATTTTGTGCAGAACATCATAAATTCGTGGAAAAAACCCACGTTAATTCAAAAAATGAGTGACTGTATCCGAAAGGCACATTAATGCGATATATAATTGTTTTTGAAAGAATCTGTACTTATATCTTCCCGTAGGGCATTCGGCGGAGCGTTCCAGAGACGGATACCTGAATAAACTAGACTAGACTTAAATAGTTAAGTCTATCCTAGGAAGAGGAGTGTTAAATTTCATAAAGTGGTGTGCATTCTTCGAAGAGAACTTTGAGAAAATGATGTGGGGTAAAGTTTCGGATATAATTTTTTGCATAAGGATTCCTTTGTTTTTAAGCAGCCTTGACTTTAGAGGTAGTATCCCTAAATGTATGTAGTCTAATTCTGTCAGAGTAGTCTGCTTTAGTAATACTACTTTTAGCGCTCTTTTAATATGTACTCGGCTAAGTTGTTTTGAGGAATTTTGGGGGTGAGGAAAAGAGGGGAAGGGGAGAGATCGAGAGAGACAAAGACTAAGACGGTTGGGTAGTTATTGTTGTTTAACGTCCCTTTAACCGTTATGGCGATACCCGACTGGGACAGAGGCAGACAGACAGACAGATAGAGGTAGACAAATAGAAACATAAAGAGAGAGAGACCCAGTTTCTGTCCTGCGTAAATGTTTCAGTTTTCAAAACACATACATAATTGCATTTCTGCCGAGTAAGGTCCTCGGCTGAGTTCATCAACTTCCCTGACAAAAACTCAAGTTGGTGTGTCATCCTCATCACAATCTCTAAAAACCCATGTCTGAACCTCGCATTTTTCATGATCCGCTAACTTCGATCATTATCTTTAATATTTACTGAGACTCGGCGTGTAGCCTCTACGTATCCTACTCATGTGTGGGTATCATACCACACAACGTCATAAAACCTGAATAGTTTAATACACAAGAAAACGGCCAAACTACTTTATCCCAAATACATTGTAGCTAACTCATGACATTACTGCATGTGCAAACTGCATACGTGGGAAGCGTGCAAAGGTCAAACGTACCAATATTCCACAAAAAGTAAGAATCTGGGAGAGTTGATGATGCTGAAGCAACTGTTAAAATCGCATTTAAGCAAATATAGTATCGCGGGTACAAAGAAAAATATATGCTGAACATTCTTTATCTACAACATGTTAAAGGTGGTCGTCTACATTTTTGCTTTTTTTCAATAATCTTATGGTTAGATTTCGCTAAAAAGTTATGTCAGATGATAAATGAACCATGGGGAAAAAAGTTATAGAAAAAAAATATATGTAAAAAAAGATTTTATTTTTGGGTAGCGTGACTCACGCTTCCAATATTTTCTTTTCTGTTTGCTGAGAACATGTGCTTTGCCTAAAAATACTGACCAATCAAATTCATGTCACTTTGCTTATAGCCACGCCCAAACAAGTGCAGCAACAGTTTGACACTGGAGCGCTGTCCACGCTTTTTTTTAAACGCACGAAATGCACGGGATTTGAGAGGAGTTTTGCGCTTGGCATTTTCCAAATAAGGATATCCTACTATGAGTACTACGCTGGAATACCACAAGGAATTTTCAAACGGCTACACTGGCTTCGTCTTTCCTGATCGAAAGGGGGTGTATTGTTGATATTTGTAGATAATAGACTCTGCATTTTAATGGTCAAATGGCGATTTTGGTATAAAAATGTAGACAAGGACCTTCAGGCTGTTTAGCGCCTCTCTGAGCAACAAATATAGAGCCACCCATCTCAAGTTTTTCTCGCGAGCTAATGCGAACCGTATATTTTGTGTTACGCCAACACTAAAACACGATGTATCTATTTTTCCGGCGTGAAGATAAAGGACTCATCACGGTCACGCGATACGTGTACCCGGATCCTCGAGACGTCTCACTCTACTGCACATACGGGTCGCGAAGAACTCATTGTGGGATCGTGGTGGTTGGGGGTTGAGCGTACTTGGGTTAGCACAAATACAGATGCAAATATGTATTTGTGTGTAAGTTGATACGTTTACGTCGGACAAAAGCTGCTGTCTTTCACATTTTCTGTAACCCGGTTAATTGAGTCACGACTTGCTATACTGATCACGAGTACGCTGACGTTCGAAGCAAACACAGGCCGTGAAAACAGGCTTGCCTTTTTGAAAGGAGCAAGCTTACCCTGACTCTTGTTCGTCTCATGTAACTGCACATCCAGATCGCGATGAACTCAGCCGAGGACCTTACTCGGCAGAAATGCAATTATGTATGTGTTTTGAAAACTGAAACATTTACGCAGAACAAAAACTGGGTCTCTCTCTCTCTTTATGTTTCTATTTGTCTAGCTCTACCTGTCTGTCTGTCAACCTCTGTCCCAGTCCGGTATCGCCAGAATAGCTAAAGGGACGTTAAACAACAATAACTACCCAACCGTCTCTGTCTTTGTCTCTCTCGATCTCTCCCCTCCCCCCTCCCCCCTTTCTGTTTCACTGTCTGTCTCAATGTCTCGCTGACTGACTGTCTCTGTCTGTCTGTCTACCTCTGTCTCTCGCAATCTCTCTGTTTATAAAAGAGATAATCCAAGGTGTGTGTGTATGTATGTGTGTGTGTGTGTGGTGGGTGGGGGGTTGAATAACAACAGGGGTAGGACAGGTAGGCTGACGCTCAGAGTAAACAAGTCTGCACAACACTG
>NC_090257.1:37507812-37552812 GCF_037325665.1 Littorina saxatilis
TCTCAATCGATATGTATAGATAACCGAACGCCTGGTTAAAACCGCAATCAGACACATCTTGAAAATTGTTCATTCTCACAGTTAGAATTATTTAACATCAACAATTGTTAATTTACCGAGGAAAACAACAGTCATATACATTACATAATGGATGATTCTGAATCAACTCCGAAAACCGAACCGGGTCGAAGTGAAAAAGAGTTTACACATACACAGGCTTGAAAAAGGATAATTTGGTTCAATCTGTTAGATTTTTACCCATAACATTAAAGATCACCTCGTTATAAAAGGAAAGTGATCATTGTAAAAGGGTTTTGCTATCGAAAAATAATTCAACTTTCCGGTTTTACCACATGACGTCAATAATGTTATCAAATTATTACATAGCGTGCATTTGTCAGAAATTATACTAAATGTTAGAAGCGATCTTAAAGTGAAAGTAACGTTTAATAAAGGTATGCTCATTTACTTATTAATTGATATATGACTGAAATTAGGGACATGTAATTTAAACGTACAAAACGACATTTTGTACACTACCTCTCTAAAAAAACGCGACTATGACCGACCGATATGTATTTGTAAATTAGGTCATTGTTAGCGATGACAACGGGTTTTCTTTAAAAGATAACACACAAAGTGTGAAGTTCAAGCCCATACATGATATTAGTACGACTTCTTCAGAACATGTCTGTTTTTCACTCCACCAGTTTCAGTTTTAATAAAATATATGTATAGCTGTCATTTTCAAAAAGCCTTATCTGCAATTCACTTAACCAAATACACCATGAACCCGAAGGTATTAGAGTGAAACACTTTACAGTGAAATATGCTATGATTCCCCTTATTTCAAAATATATGTGTTCTGCGCGAACTTAGAATCCGGTTTCATTCTAGAATGGACCGGGTCCAGGTTGGAATTCTAACCCTGCGCAAGTACAGGGGTGCCATTCTAGAATGAAACCCTTGAATAAAGGGGGCCGTAATGTTTGTAGGTAAGACAGAGTTGTCTTCCCTTGAATTATCTCCACCTCTTGCGATGTCATGTCATGTCAAGAAAGTTGACACTCCTGAGTACGCAATAAACAAAGGCAGACCATAGCAAGGGGGACTACCAGGGCGGTATTGTTTGCAGGGCAGTTGTTTTTGTGATGAGAGCCGGTTGCGGCCGCTTGCAATGTCAGCGCTGTCTCCCTCTCGGAAATGTCCGGTTTTTTGACAATTTTTTTGACAATTTTTTTGACAGACAGACAGACAGACAGACAGACGGTCAGACCGACTAACCGACAGACAGACCAACAGAAGGACAGAGTGAGTTATAGAGCTGTTGTCACAGGTTTAAAAAAAAGTTGACATTATATCTTCACAATTCAGAAGACCAACTTCATGTATATGAATAAGATTAAAAGTTACAAGCGAGATCGGCAAAACACTGTCAGTCCGGAAATTTCCGTTCGTAGCGATCAGTGCTGAGTGTCTCTCAAAATCGTAATCACTTTCAGAACATCACAATCCCAATTCACGATGTCTTTGAGTAAAGTGTAAAAAACCCGAGAAAAAAAACCCAACCAAACACACACAAAACAAAAACAAACAGAAAATCCACATTTGTGGCTTTGGCTGTGTGATAGTCTAACTGAAATGACTATTCCAACTTGGACCCAAATTCCAACCTTGCGCACGGCCGATTCTAGAATGGACCAGCAACAAGGGTTTCATTCTAGAATGGCACCCCTGTACTTGCGCAGGGTTAGAATTCCAACCTGGACCCGGTCCATTCTAGAATGAAACCGGATTCTAAGTTCGCGCAGAACATATGCATTTTAATTGGCAGACACGATTCTCGTCGTAGGTGCGTGCCCTCTGGTGAGGCAACCGTTATCATTTTTTGCCGTAAGAATTGACATTTTTAAACATAAATCATGGACAAAACACTCATTCTGCAAAAAAGTGCAAAAACAAATGTCATCATATTTTTGGAAATGCATTGCATTATATGCTCGCAGGCAGGTGCATGAATGTGTCTGTGATAATGAATATTTATGTTTGTAATTCTATGTCGTTGGGATAATATAAGTATGTGCGTGCTAATTAATATGTGTATTTTAATGTGTTATTCCCGATTTGCATAGAAGGGTTTGGGACATAGCACTAGGTGGCCGCCATTATTAGTCTTGGCTTTTCCATGTGTGTGTGGGGCCTCAAACCTCCTGTTAAAAAACACGTGAAAAACTCACTTTTGGACAAGAGTTAAGAAAAGTGTCGTAGCGATTTTGTTTGCTTGTTTTTGGTTTTTTTTTCCGACAGCAGGTCCAATCTTTTTCGTTCTATAACTTGTTCTTTTCTTTGATTCTATGTTCCTAAACCTTAACTTGTAACCAAAAATGTGTCTAGGTTCTAATGGAGTTCCATATCGATACATACCGACACATATTTAGCAAGCACAAGAAGAGTAATCGCTATCTGAGTGTAAATATTCAGAACTGTGTACAATGAATAATTATACAAATTAGATTGTTGTTTGCTTTTTTAAGATAGAATTTCTGTTCATCGTTTTACCAATTTTTTGTTTGTAACAGGAAAAGAACAAAAGGTCAATGAAATCTAGCCATTTCTCTAACACAATACGAGCTATGTTAAATCTGCACTATGGGATTTACAACAGAATATTTATGGAATGTAGTACGAAGTATACCACAACGCAACAGTCTTAATCTTGTTTCTTACATTACATTGGTAACATTGTTTTTGTTCAAGCTCGAAACCGAATTTATTTTTTCAAAATAGGGCTGTAATAGGTCTGCCTACAGTGTTTTGTTAAGGATTAGTCGGATCTGCAGGGAATTCATGAAACATGAACATCTAACATATGTATAAGAGAGAGAGAGAGAGAGATAGAGTAAGAGAGAGACTGACTTACTGGCTGACTGACTGATTGACTGATCTTTGATACATAGGACAGAGTTTTTAGTCACAGCTTACTCTCTCTCTCTCTCTCTCTCTCTCTCTCTCTCTCTCTCTCTCTCTCTCTCTCTCTCTCTCTCTCTCTCTTTACATTAACAAGTATCTTCTAACGCATTTTAACCAAAACAATTTACTTCACCCTAAACAATTGGGTTTTAGAGCTAACCATTCCTGCCATACTGCCTTAATTTCTCTTGTTGATCAATGGCTAGAGAAAATAAATTACAATGAATTCTGGGGTGCCATTTTTGTTGATTTTGTCAAAGCCTTTGACGTTATTGATCACACGTTATTACTGAGCAAATTCGCATTGTATGGCGTCGGAATCGAAACTGTCAAACTGTCAAGCAGCTGTATTCTGTCACAAATAGTCTGCTTGGTAAAGAGAAAAACTGTCCTCTCCCGACCATATACACTTCAAGTCGTCTACCCTGTGAATTTTCCGATTACTTTAGAATTAAAGTACAGACAATACGAGAAGAACTTGACTCTCAGCTAACCTCTACCACCAGCAAATTCACAGAGAAAAAATTCTCAGGAACATCTTTCTCGGGTTTTCACCATGTGTCAGAATGTTTTGTCAGAGAAAAAATTGCTGAATCCAACCGTAAGACATGTGAGCTTGACCCATTGCCCTCGTGCATTCTCAACCAGTGTATTGATGCGCTAGTTCCATGCATGACCGGTATCGTCAATGACTCGCTGGCCACCGGGATCTTCCCATCTGTATACAAATCGGCGGTAGTCCGCCCTCTGCTTAAAAAACCTTCCCTAGACCCTAACTGCCTAAAAAACTTCAGACCCGTCTCAAATCTTCCTTTTTTCTCGAAATTACTTGAAAAGATAGTTCTCTCTCAGATCATTGGGCACCTCACCCAGAACAAGCTCCTCGACCCCCATCAGTCCGCGTATAGGGCTGGCCACTCAACAGAAACCGCTCTCATCAAAGTTGCAAATGACCTTCTCTTAGCTCTCGATCAAAAGCATGTGTCTGTCCTTTCTCTATTAGATCTCTCGGCAGCATTTGACACTATTGACCACTCCGTTCTCCTGACAAGACTTCACAATTCTTTTGGTATTTGCCACACTGCCTTAGCTTGGTTTAAGTCCTACCTCACAGACCGCTCTCAGATAGTCTCCATTGACGGCTTCCAATCTGCTCCATCCCCGTTGACTTTCGGTGTCCCCCAAGGTTCTGTACTTGGCCCGGTGCTATTCATCATGTACACAAAACCAATATCTAATGTCATCTCTCGCCACTCTGTTTCCTATGAAAGCTTTGCTGATGACACTCAGTTACAAAAATCTGGCCCTATTAGTATTACTGACCTCCCCAACACAATCGAGACAACTAAGAACTGCATCTCTGACTTGAAATTGTGGATGACCGAAAATAAATTGAAACTTAATGACGACAAGACCGAGATCATGCTAGTTGTACCCCCTTCTCTTAAAAAGGAACCATCCCTTCCTGCCCAAATCTCTATAGCTGGAACTGATATTCAGTTGGCTTCTCAAGTACGAAACCTCGGTGTCATCTTCGACGAAACTCTCTGCTTCAAACAACAAGTCTCCACTGTCTGTAGAAATGCCTACTATGAACTGAGAAAAATTAGCTCCATCCGCCACTGCCTTTCTTCCGATGCTACAAAAACCCTCATTTGCTCTCTCGTTCTTTCAAGGCTAGATTACGGAAATGCCCTTCTTTCTGGTTCATTTGACTATCTCATTGAAAAACTGCAGAAAGTACAGAACAACTCCGCTAGATTAATCACAAAGACCCCTAAAAGACACCACATCACACCTGTTTTGAGATCCCTTCACTGGCTGCCTGTAAGAAGTCGTATTCAATACAAAATTGCATGCATTTGTTTCTCTTTCTTTCATGGTACAGGACCTGCTTATCTCTCTGAGATGTTATCAAAATATTCAAACCTCTCCTCTCTTCGCTCTGCAACAGATACCAATGTACTTAGTAAACCAAAAAGAAACAGAAAATCAACTAACTATGGATTTGAGAGATCCTTCAAGTACCAGGGACCTCTTGTCTGGGAGAAAATCCCCCGGAGCATTAGGGATTCCCAGTCACCATCTGCCTTTGGAACAGCCCTCAAAACACACATGTTTAAGTCAGACCTCTGAAGGAGATCCCATGATCGGTGAGTCATCGGCGCTGCCACGTGTATTATCTAATTAAGTGTGGCGTTCATGAGGATGTGTATGTGCCTGTGTGTGTTGTACTAGAATAGCGTATGCGTACATGGAATGACATTGCGGGTTACCTGAACATTGACAATGACGAAACAAAGATTGTGTGTGTGTGTGTGTGCGCGCGCGTGTGTGTGTGTGTGTGTGTGTGTGTGTGTGTGTGTGTGTGTGCGTGTGTGTGTGCGTGCGTGTGTGGGTGTGTGTGACCATGTTTGAATTTATTCGGATTTAGTTCTCTTTCCTTTTTATATTTAGTCAAGTTTTGACTAAATATTTTAACATCGAGGGGGAATCGAAACGAGGGTCGTGGTGTATGTGTGTGTGTATGTGTGTGTGTGTGTGTGTGTGTGTGTGTGCGTGTAGAGCAATTCAGACCAAACTACTGGACCGATCTTTATGAAATTTGACATGAGAGTTCCTGGGATTGATATCCCCATACGTGTTTTTCATTTTTTTGATAAATGTCTTTGATGACGTCATATCCGGCTTTTCGTGAAAGTTGAGGCGGCACTGTCACGCCCTCATTTTTCAACCAAATTGGTTGAAATTTTGGTCAAGTAATCTTCGACGAAGCCCGGGATTCGGTATTGCATTTCAGCTTGGTGGCTTAAAAATTAATTAATGACTTTGGTCATTAAAAATCTGAAAATTGTAAAAAAAAATAAAAATTTATAAAACGATCCAAATTTACGTTTATCTTATTCTCCATCATTTGCTGATTCCAAAAACATATAAATATGTTATATTCGGATTAAAAACAAGCTCTGAAAATTAAATATATAAAAATTATTATCAAAATTAAATTGTCCAAATCAATTTAAAAACACTTTCATCTTATTCCTTGTCGGTTCCTGATTCCAAAAACATATAGATATGATATGTTTGGATTAAAAACACGCTCAGAAAGTTAAAACAAAGAGAGGTACAGAAAAGCGTGCTATCCTTCTTAGCGCAACTACTACCCCGCTCTTCTTGTCAATTTCACTGCCTTTGCCATGAGCGGTGGACTGACGATGCTACGAGTATACGGTCTTGCTGAAAAATGGCAGCTACTTGACTAAATATTGTATTTTCGCCTTACGCGACTTGTTTGTATTATGATTGTGTAAGTGTAAAGCGCTCTGGGCTCGTCACCACGAGGTTTACGCGCTATATAAGTAATCGTTATTATTATTATTATTATTAGTTCATTTCTCACCGGCAGACAACACACTGTACTTACAAACGCCTCGGCGTCGAGCATGCAAGAAGTAGAATATGGTGTACCACAAGGATCGGTTTTAGGACCCCTGCTTCTCTCTATATATATTAATTATCTCCCCCTTCATATTCAAAATGTATGTGAACTTTTTGCAGATGACACCACAATTCACTCCAGCAACACAAATTTAACTCGCTTATCAGAATCACTTCAAAGGAGTTTGCACCAGTTGACAGAGTTGACTGAACTAAACCACATGTCTCTTAACCCAAAGAAAACCAAATATATGATCATAACAACAAGACAAAAACGCCATAATCTTATTTCAGCTGGTCCTGCTTTAATGTTGGATGGTGAAATAGTTGAACAAGTCGATCATCACAAAGTGCTGGGTTTTGTTATCGATAACAACTTGTCTTGGTCAACCCACATAGAGCAACTTAAAGAGTAAAGTGGTGTCAAAGAAAGTGTATCTCCTATCTAGAATGAAACACTTCTTGAACTGCCACACCCGGAAGTTATTCTTCATTGCTCATATCCAATCTGTTATTGATTATGCATCCACTCTATGGGACTCAGCAAGTGAAAATTCCTTAAAACCACTTAGCCGAGTACATAAAAGAGCGCTAAAAGTAGTATTACTAAAGCAGACTACTCTCACAGAATTAGACTACGAACATTTAGAGATCCTACCCCTAAAGTCAAGGCTGCTTAAAAACAAAGGAATCCTTATGCAAAACATTATATCCGAAACTTTACCCCACATCATTTTCTCAAAGTTCTCTTTGAAGAATGCACACCACTTTATGAAATTTAACACTCCTCTTCCTAGGATAGACTTAATTATTTAAGTCTAGTCTAGTTTATTCAGGTAGCCGTCTCTGGAACGCTCCGCCGAATGCCCTACGGGAAGATACAAGTACAGATTCTTTCAAAAACAATTATATATCGCATGTGCCTTCCGGATACAGTCACTCATTTTTTGAATTAACGTGTTTTTTTCCCACGAATTTATGATGTTCTGCACAAAATCCATCATTTTGCAGAGTTGATGTACAATTGCATATTGTAATTCAATCAAGTTTGCGTTTTAATGAAACAGATCCTGTGATTGGTCAGAATGCCCCAACTCATTAAAAATTACAGGTGACTAATTGTCGATAGCCACTCGCTAAAAAATCCATTAACAACCTGCTGGCGAGGCGCATTGATACAACCTCAACTAGTCTCGGTTAGCTTTGAGGGTCATTTTACAAGTAGGAAATATGAAGTACCAACGAAATACCGAGACCATAAGGTATGCGAAGTGATGACGTCGAATACGTGACGTAAGTTGATGCATGAATTCTTTCGGACTACGTCAGTCAATTCCAAAGATCGCATTTGTGATGAAAAGAATTTGTTTTGAGTTTGCTGTCCAGAAACCCGTCAAAAAAGATGGGAAAATGTATATGAAAGAAAACAAAACAGGAGGAGAGTGATACGATAGGAATACAGAGACATATTTCTTGGGACTTGACCCTTGCAGGTAGGTGGACTGAAAGTAGTGTGTGAACAGAACAGAACCAATTCTGTCTGTTTACCATCGCATGAAAGCAGGAAAGAGATCGTCGTCAGATTGAATTACAATAACATTAACACGCTTCCATTTGAAACTTCTCGTTCTTCATCGTGGATTGACGCCCTCCCAAAATCTAATTGAAGCCCTCCGTCGCATCCCCGATGAAGACCTCGAAGTTTCAAATGGAAGCATGTTAATGTGTAATTGTAATTCGATCAAGTTTGCGTTTTAATGAAACAGATCCTGTAATTGGTCAGAATGCCCCAACTCATTAAAAATTACCGGTGACTAATTGTCGATAGCCACTCGCTAACAAATCCATTAACAACCTGCTGGCGAGGCGCATTGATACCGCCTGACTAGTCTCGGTTAGCTTTGAGGGTCATTTTACAAGTAGGAAATATGAAGGCCAACGAAATACCGAGACCATAAGGTATGCGAAGTGATGACGTCGAATACGTGACGTAAGTTGATGCATGAGTTCTTCCGGACTACGTCAGTCAATTCCAAAGATCGCTTTTGTGATGAAAGAATTTGTTTTAGAGTTTGGTGTCCAGAAACCCGTCAAAAAAGAAGGGAAAATGTGTGTGAAAGAAAACAAAACAGGAGCAGAGTGATACGATAGGAATACAGAGACATATTTCTTGGGACTTGACCCTTGCAGGTAGGTGGACTGAAAGTAGTGTGTGAACAGAACAGAACCAATTCTGTCTGTTTACAACCGCATGAAAGCAGGAAAGAGATCGTCGTCAGATTGAATTACAATAACATTAACATGCTTCCATTTGAAACTTCTCGGTCTTCATCGTGGATTGACGCCCTCCCAAAGTCTAATTGAAGCCCTCCGTCGCTTCGCTCCGTCGGGCTTCAATTAGCTTTTGTCGGGCGTCAATCCCCGATGAAGACCTCGAAGTTTCAAATGGAAGCATGTTAATGTGTAATTATTCTGCCTTTCGGATACAATCACTCATTTTTTGAATTAACGTGGGTTTTTTTCCACGAATTTATGATGTTCTGCACAAAATCCATCATTTTGCAGAGTTGATGTAGGGGAAGGGAGGGCAAGTCGACCCCCTCGGGTATGTCGTCCCCCCTCGATTTTGAGAACATGACACTGCAGGGGTGATTATCATCGATTTCATAAGCCAGAGTTACCCAACCTGAATCAGTTGAAGAAAAAAAAACGTCGAAATAAACGGGCCCAGCAAAGCGATAAGTCTTTGTCAATTTTGATGGTTTCTGTTATATTATTGCCACTCGATCGGGGCACAGGAGTAAGCCAAGGGAGGCCACTCCTTTTTTGTTGTTGTTACTTCCTGTTTTCCTGAGATAAACCAAACGGTCACAAAAAAAAAAAAAAATAAAAAAAATAAAAAAATAAAATTGTTGCACGAAAAAAACAACAGTCAGTGCATGGGAGCCGCTGATTCGTAAAATGCACCAGATCTGCAAAAAAGCTTTGGCTTTCATAACAACTAGTCGAAAGTTATAGATCTCAGGCTATCCCAGGAACAATGGTAAATAGCAATGTTCAGCGAGTACCATGATCGGGTAATTCGTCCCCCCCTTTGTCGTGTAACTCGACCCGGGTCACAATACCCGACTATGGGTCCATATCACTCTCTCGTCTGTGTAGACTCTTTAATCTCCAAGAAATAGTGTCAGATGAAGAACCCGTAAAAGTTCTTTGTATGTATTTGAAATAAAAGTGAACGTAGCCTTAAAAAAATAATATTCGAAGTTGTGTGTTGATTAATTAATTAAGACAGAGAGAGAGAGAGAGAGAGAGAGAGAGAGAGAGAGAGAGAGAGAGAGAGAGAGAGAGAGAGAGAGAGAGAGAGAGAGAGAGAGAGAGAGAGAGAGAGAGGGGGGGGGGGTGCGCTTTCCCGTCATTGGAAGTGCGCGTATACTAGTAGGCCTATTAAACTATTTCACGTTCACGCAACCTGAAATGGGCGACACAAATCAATTACAAGTCCAATTTGTAAATATATTTTCCCATTTGCTTCGCTTTGAACCAGAGCAACTAATAAGTATAGATGTTTGAACATCTATCCCTTCAAATACTCACCCTCCCTGCATAGCCAAGACGTCGATCGACTTCTGACGTAGGCCGACTCATTATGACGTCATTCTCACTTCCGATTAACAAAAGTGACACAGAAAAGTTACTTCAGTCAATTTCATATGTCGAGGTGATGCTATTGGGTAATATGAACAACCTTTTCCACCTGGACGAATTACCCGCCCCCCATGGACGAGTTGCCCTCCATGGAGGGCAAGTCGTCCATGCTTCTGGATTTTTTTCTTTTATATTTTATTGAAAAACCGTGCCAGTTGGATCGTTCATATTCCACACAACGCTTACACGAAAGAGAACACACCAGGTTTTACAACAAAAACAATCTTTTTTTTAAAAAGACGAGAGGTATAAGCTGCATTTGTTAGAGGGGTCGACTTGCATATTATTCTGACTTTTACACATTTTTTGCTTTGCACCTGGTCATAAACATTTATGAACTACAATGTTTCCATATAATGCGCTTATGTTCATGAACTTATACTATTTTACTTATTATGTATTCATGTAGTAGTAGTTATCATAGTAGATTTAGTCCCTCTTTAGGGCGAGGGTCAGATGCATAAAAGTATTCCTATGCTTATTCTGTTACCCTCGTAAAATAAAGAATTGTCATTGTCATTGTCATTGTCTCTCTCTCTTACTCTCTCCATCTCTTTCCCCCATTAGTCTCTCTGTGTTTTTGTTTTAATCTTGTGTCTGTCTTACTCACACACTCCTTCTAAAACCCTTTTTGCATTCTTTAGTTCCTGAGGAGCTTGAAAACACTGATGTGGTTGATTTACATAATTCTGACCCCCCAAGCTAAATATATGTTAAGCAACAACTTCATAAAAAAAGTCCTGGAAAGGCAGCACTCGTTTATGATTTTATTGCCTTTACAACGTACTGCTCCTGTGTCAACGGTATTTGCTCAACCGACCGCTCATTTTCTCTTACCAGCTCTGTAGATTAGCAGATGTAAGTCCAGGATTTACCCTTAAACAACAAATGCAGCAATTTTCGGACCACTAAAATTCAGAGCTAGCTCTGTAGTTTTGAGGTCCGCAAATTGCTTCGAAATAGTGACTTGTCCGCATATTGCTGCTTTTTTCAAATCGTTCGTTACACTATATTTAGTGAAATATCGAAGTAAAAGATTTTCTGACACCTTTGTATCGAATTCCTTAAACTTCCCATTTATTTTTAACTTTCTATTTCTTCAAACAAAAAAGTCAAAACAGGTCCTCATATTACCGCATTTTGAGGGAAGTACAACGATGATACACAATGTCCGCAAATAGGCGAAAATCCCCCTATATGCGCGCGTGTGTGTGTGTGTGTGTGTGTGTGTGTGTGTGTGTGTGTGTGTGCATGCGTGCGTATGTACATGTGTGTGTGTGTGTGTATGTGTGTGTGTGTGTGTGTTTGGGTGTGTATCTGTGTGTATAAGAGAGAGAGAGAGAGAGAGAGAGAGAGAGAGAGAGAGAGAGAGAGAGAGAGAGAGAGAGAGAGTGGGTGGGTGGGTGAATGTGCGTGTGCGTAAGTGTATGTGTGTGTGTGTGTGTGTTTGTTTGTAAAGGTGTGTATGTCCGTCTGTCTATATGTGCGTATGGGGGGGGGGGGGTGTGATTTGTTTTTTATGAAGTGTGTGTGAGAGAGTGAGTGAGTGCGTGTGAGTGAGTGTGTATGTGTGTACGTGTGTAACTTGGGGTGTGTGTGTGTGAGTGTGTGCATGTGTGTGCGTGTGTGTGTGCGTGTATGTGTGTGTGTTCGTGTGTGTGTGTGTTTGAGAGAGAGAGAGAGAGAGAGAGAGAGAGAGAGAGAGAGAGAGAGAGAGAGAGAGAGAGAGAGAGAGAGGTTTGTCTTTCGCTGGGGTATGCAGTGGCGTTGCACTTCTACTTAATTATTTTTATTATCCCAGCCGAAGCTGGAGGTATACCACGAACGCTATTCACGACTTTCCGACCTTGACATTGAAGCTAGGGTCATGTGGGCGTTGGCATCATTGTCCAATCAGAAATAGTCAATGATCATCTTCGAAGTGTGTTGCGCGGAAAAAGAGAACGTGGTTTGACAATTTTAAGGGCATTTTGACCGGCATCGTTCAAATGTGGGAGAACGACACATCTGACAAATAGCCAGTGGTTACCAACATGAGAAACTGGGGATAGGAATCGTAATCCGTATGTAAGTTTGAAGCGGCCCTGACGCTGTTTGTAGGTCAATCCGAAGAGAAGCTATCGTACTAGGCCCAAGGTGACATTTCGTCAAGTTCCACTCCCAGTGTGCCGACTCTATGGCCCTCCCCCCCCGCCAAACTGCTACCCCCGGTGGCAGGGAAAGCGGTTCGACTTAAGGTGACTGCAGGACAAGTTCGATTTTGCAAGCTAAAAATAAATGTTCTACTACCTTGTCAGTCTAGATCTGGAACTCATGAAACAGCACTATTCAAATCCCCATAAAGTGAGCTGGTGTTTTTCTAGATCTAAGCATCGACCGAATTCAATAGAAATGTTCCTTGCATGGCATAATTATTTACCTAAATCTGTTATTAAGTTTGTTGAAAATCAAAGTATTCGTTTTTACATTTAGTCAAGTTTTGACTAAATGTTTTAACGTAGAGGGGGGAATCGAGACGAGGGTGTGGTGTATGTGTGTGTGTGCGTGCGTCGGTTCCTGATTCCAAAAACATATAGATATGATATGTTTGGATTAAAAACACGCTCAGAAAGTTAAACCGAAGAGAGGTACAGAAAAGCGTGCTATCCTTCTCAGCGCAAGTACTACTCCGCTCTTCTTGTCAATTTCACTGCCTTTGCCGTGCGCGGTGGACTGACGATGCTACGAGTATACGGTCTTGCTGCGTTGCATTGCGTTCAGTTTCATTCTGTGAGTTCGACAGCTACTTGACTAAATGTTGTATTTTCGCCTTACGCGACTTGTTATATTTAGTCAAGTTTTGACTAAATATTTTAACGTAGAGGGGGGAATCGAGACGAGGGTCGTGGTGTATGTGCGTGTGTGTGTCTGTGTGTGTGTGTGTGTGTGTGTGTGTGTGTGTGTGTGTGTGTGTGTGTGTGTGTGTAGAGCGATTCAGACTAAACTACTGGACCGATCTTTATGAAATTTGACATGAGAGTTCCTGGGTATGAAATCCCTGAACGTTTTTTTCATTTTTTTGATAAATGTCTTTGATGACGTCATATCCGGCTTTTCGTGAAAGTTAAGGCGGCACTGTCACGCCCTCATTTTTCAACCAAATTGGTTGAAATTTTGGTCAAGTAATCTCCGACGAAGCCCGGACTTCGGTATTGCATTTCAGCTTGATGGCTAAAAATTAATTAATGACTTTGGTCATTAAAACTCTGAAAATTGTAAAAAAACAAAAAAATTTATAAAACGATCCAAATTTACGTTCATCTTATTCTCCATCATTTTCTGATTCCAAAAACATATAAATATGTTATATTTGGATTAGAAACAAGCTCTGAAAATTAAATATATAAAAATTATTATCAACATTAAATTTTCGAAATCAATTTAAAAACACTTTCATCTTATTCCTTGTCGGTTCCTGATTACAAAAACATATAGATATGATATGTTTGGATTAAAAACACGCTTAGAAAGTTAAAACAAAGAGAGGTACAGAAAAGCGTGCTATCCTTCTTAGCGCAACTACTACCCCGCTCTTCTTGTCAATTTCACTGCCTTTGCCATGAGCGGTGGACTGACGATGCTACGAGTATACGGTCTGGCTGAAAAATGGCATTGCGTTCAGTTTCATTCTGTGAGTTCGACAGCTACTTGACTAAATGTTGTATTTTCGCCTTACGCGACTTGTTTGTTTGTTCGCGTGTCTGGTTTTACATTTAGTCAAGTTTTGACTAAATGTTTTAACATCGAGGGGGAATCGAAACGAGGGTCGTGGTGTATGTGTGTGCGTGTGTGCGTGCGTGTGTGCGTGCGTGTGTGCGTGCGTGTAGAGCGATTCAGACCAAACTACTGGACCGATCTTTATGAAATTCGACATTAGAGTTCCTGGGTATGATATCCCCGAACGTTTTTTTTCTTTTTTTGATAAATGTCTTTGATGACGTCATATCCGGCTTTTCGTGAAAGTTGAGGCGGCACTGTCACGCTCTCATTTTTCAACCAAATTGGTTGAAATTTTGTTCAAGTAGTCTTCGACGAAGCCCGGACTTCGGTATTGCATTTCAGCTTGGTGGCTTAAAAATTAATTAATGACTTTGGTCATTAAAAATCTGAAAATTGTAAAAAAAATTATTTTTGTCTCAAACGATCCAAATTTACGTTCATCTTATTCTCCATTATTTGCTGATTCCAAAAACATATAAATATGTTATATTTGGATTAAAAACAAGCTCTGAAAATTAAATATATAAAAATTAATATCAAAATTAAATTTTTGAAATCAATTTAAAAACACACTTTCATCTTATTCCTTGTCGGTTCCTGATTCCAAAAACATATAGATATGATATGTTTGGATTAAAAACACGCTCAGAAAGTTAAAACAAAGAGAGGTACAGAAAAGCGTGCTATCTTTCTCAGCGCAAGTACTACCCCGCTCTTCCTGTCAATTTTACTGCCTTTGCCGTGCGCGGTGGACTGACGATGCTACGAGTATACGGTCTTGCTGCGTTGCATTGCGCTCAGTTTCATTCTGTGAGTTCGACAGCTACTTGACTAAATGTTGTATTTTCGACTTACGCGACTTGTTGTTTAGTCGATTAGCTTACACGATGTGTGGCTTTTTATTTTGTAAGGGTGGTTTAGCATGTATAAAATGAGACCTAGACCACATACGCCATGAAAGTAGAGTTGCCCGTTCAATACCAAGATTGCCAGTATTAAATATTCAGACAACTTTTGGATAAATGTGTGGGGCTGTGGTGTTGCAGTGGTAGATTGTTTGCACGGGTATGTAGGTAGGTACGTGTACATCCGTGTGCTTTCGTGCAGGCATTTGTGAAGCAGGAACATGCAACATTTTTGACAAACATTAGGGTTGTGTGTGTGTGTGTGTGTGTGTGTGTGTGTGTGTGTGTGTGTGTGTGTGTGTGTGTGTGTGTGTGTGTGTGTGATAAAACCAACTGAGCTTACATCCAGCACAAAAAGCTTCAGCTCTACTTCACAGGTCAAAGACAAACGCATTGCTTTATTCAGCTTTCGACACATATATTCACTCGATCAGAATCGAACCCTCTTCATGAATATTTTATTTAAAAAAACACAGATGAGGCATCAAGTTTCTTAGCCTTTTAGCCTCTTATGTTGCATACATGTCATTTTTACATTTAGTCAAGTTTTGACTAAATGTTTTAACATAGAGGGGGAATCGAAACGAGGGTCGTGGTGTATGTGCGTGTGTGTGTGTGTGTGTGTGTGTGTGTGTGTGTCTGTGTGTGTGTGTGTGTGTGTGTGTAGAGCGATTCAGACTAAACTACTGGACCGATCTTTATGAAATTTGACATGAGAGTTCCTGGGTATGATATCCCCGAACGTTTTTTTCATTTTTTTGATAAATGTCTTTGATGACGTCATATCCGGCTTTTCGTGAAAGTTGAGGCGGCACTGTCACGCCCTCATTTTTCAACCAAATTGGTTGAAATTTTGGTCAAGTACTCTTCGACGAAGCCCGGGGTTCGGTATTGCATTTCAGCTTGGTGGCTTAAAAATTAATTAATGACTTTGGTCATTAAAAATCTGAAAATTGTAAAAAAAAATAAAAATTTATAAAACGATCCAAATTTACGTTTATCTTATTCTCCATCATTTGCTGATTCCAAAAACATATAAATATGTTATATTTGGATTAAAAACAAGCTCTGAAAATTAAATATATAAAAATTATTATCAATTTTTTTTTTTCGAAATCAATTTAAAAACACTTTCATCTTATTCCTTGTCGGTTCCTGATTCCAAAAATATATAGATATGATATCTTTGAATTAAAAATACGCTCAGAAAGTTAAAACAAAGAGAGGTACAGAAAAGCGTGCTATCCTTCTTAGCGCAACTACTACCCCGCTCTTCTTGTCAATTTCACTGCACTGCCTTTGCCATGAGCGGTGGCCTGACGATGCTACGAGTAAAATGGCATTGCGTTTCATTCTGTGAGTTTGACAGCTACTTGACTAAATATTGTATTTTCGCCTTACGCGACTTGTTTTATCTCCTGATAACTGACCAGAAAGGTACAAACATCGATTCTGCAACTACCTCGTAAACTTCTCGATCGCTAATACACCAGAACTTGATACAGTTTGCTACACTCAAAGGCTTGATTACCTGTTGCATTGAAACGACAGAAGGAATTAAAAGACCATATGTAACTGAGAGGAACAGATGTAGTCAAGTTCAGAACGAAGCAGTTTCTGCCTCAGAGCCTGCATCTCATGCAATGGAGCCACAAGAAGAGAAATGTCTGGCGTAGTTTGACCCAACATAGAGAGAAGTCAAGGGGGGTAATCTATCGACAGCAGTTGTATTGCTGGTTTGTATTTGATCTTACAAACCATTCTTATTAACTTGTATAAATAGTTTATCGCTTCAGTAAACACTCATCTATTTTGAAGATTACGTAATTTTCAAAAAAATAAATAAAAAATCGCAATTTGATATTTCACGCAAATTTTACTAATCCGCAAACAATTTTGCATGAACAAGTGTTATGTTAGGGAGAGAGTACGAGTGCGTAGTTAGACATATTTTGAGTGGAGTAGCAGAAATGCTTTAGTCTTGTACACATTATGTTATTGAACTGCTTAGCGGAGATTTCCAGATCAATTATACGGCGGTGAAAGACTGGTCTCTAGTACGGTCTATACATACAAAATATAAAACTAAACAAACAAACCAACACAAAAAAGGTTTGTGTTGCACGTAGGGTTTAAGTATTTAATTGAATAGAAAAGGCAACATCGGAATAAAAACAAATCTCGTGGTTCTCTTGTCAAGGAGTATGCACAGAATATGAAAGAAGATTGTGGAGCAGGCTGCTTTCTATTCTACTGCTCTACCGCTTCGCTCCGTCGGGCTTCAATTACCTTTGGTCGGGCGTCAATCCCCGATGAAGACCTCGAAGTTTCAAATGGAAGCATGTTAATGTGTAATTATTATTATTATTATTATTATTATTATTATTATTATTATTATTATTATTATTATTATTATTATTATTATTATTATTTAAGTTATTGAGACATCCCAGTGCACTAAGGGATTTATAGAGCAAATCGAGAAAATTCATTATTGAACGAAGCGCATAGCGCTGAGTTCAATAATTATTTTCGAGATTTGCTCTATAAATCCCTTAGTGCACTGGGATTGTTTCAATAACGATATTGTCAGTACCGCCATAGAAAAAAGAAGATTCCAAACGCACATTTTGCAACGCGCATTTGAATAGGCATAACTGTGTGGTCAGGTCGTGTACAGTAAAGATCTACTTTTGTGTGGGGTGTCTCAAGTGTGCCGTGCTTTCGTCACACGCATTTTAATTTCTGTTGGTAAATTCCAGTGTAGCGTTAATCTGAACAGTGATGATCTTTCAGAGAGACCTCATTTGAACTCGGAGAAAGGACTGTGCTCTTCATTATTTGCGATTCGAAACCTCCAGTCGAGCTTCGACGGATTGACTGTGCGGAGTGACTCCCCTTGAATTGACTCGAAGCGGGACTCGACGGTTCGCACATTTTCAAAACAAATGTGGCATATTTCTCGTGTTGTATCTTCACTCATCGGGGAGTCTGATACTAAATATGAACGGTAAGAATGCTCTGAACCCTACACGTATTATATCCCCATCGTTTTTTCGTTCACATTTGCCCAACATGTTAATTTGCTGAGCGGGGTTAATGTCGTCTGCTAGGCTACCTGCCAACCTGGGCAATGGAACCACTGCAGTCTGCACTGAGTCTGCACGCATGAGGCAGGCTGGTAATAAATCTTATATATGGTAAGAACGTTCTGAACCTTACACGTTTTCGATTACGATTGTTCTTGCCTTGAAATAATAATTCGGAAACCATTCATTTACTGAACTGATGTAGTCGTATTTCTGTGTAGTCTGCTACAGAGTCGATCGAGTCAGTCTTCCAAACTGGTCTAGCTGGTACGTTATCGGAATAACACTTGTGTTTTCTGTTAGCCGCTGGGAATTGTATACTAACTCATCATTTGGTAATGTGGATGATAAGCTACATGCCACTAACACGGCATATGAGAAGAATCTATGCAAGTCGGCGAAAATTAGATGAAACACAGCGGCTTCTATTTTTTAGATCACTGGCACTGGCACAGGCACATGCAATCTGTCAGAAAAAACCCACTTCTGCTTTAATTGAGAAGCAGGGAATTTATGGTCATTTGGTATTGTGGAGAATATAAGCTACATGTCATTAATTAATTCTGAGGATGAGAGCACAGTTTCGCTTAGGCAAAGGGCGGAAGAATACGCTCTGTGGAAAAGTTAGCGCACTCCAAGAGTGCGCTAACAGTTTTAGCGCATCACCATTAGCCAATCAACTGGTTCACATCAGTCATGTGACACCAGTACTTACTGACAATTTTTATTATTATTATTATTATTATTATTATTATTATTATTATTATTATTATTATTATTATTATTATTATTATTTAAGTTATTGATACATCCCAGTGCACTAAGGGATTTATAGAGCAAATCGAGAAAATTCATTATTGAACGAAGCGCATAGCGCTTATTTATTATTTATTTATTATTTATTTATTATTTCTGTGGAAAAGTTAGCGCACTCCAAGAGTGCGCTAACAGATTTAAGCGCATCGCCATTAGCCAATCAACTGGTTCACATCAGTCATGTGACACCAGTACTTACTGACAATTATTATTATTATTATTATTTAAGTTATTGAGACATCCCAGTGCTCTAAGGGATTTATAGAGCAAATCGAGAAAATTCATTATTGAACGAAGCGCATAGCATATTCTACGAACCACGACGAAAGTCTACTGTGAAAGAAGACAACGCCACAGTACGTAAAACCATCAAAGAAGCGATACAGGCAGGCCAACTTCCACACGAAGCCGCACGTGCAGTTGTCAAAGAACCCCGTGAATCACGATTTTACGCTGTGCCCAAGATCCACAAAGTAAATAACCCTGGCCGTCCCATCGTTTCTGCTTGTTCGTGCCCCACAGCCATCATTTCAGAATTTCTGGACAAAGTTTTTCAGCCACTGGTCGCTAACCTGCCTTCGTACATTAAGGACACAGCCCATGCATTACAACTCCTGAATGATTTCCAGTTCCCACCAGACAGCCCCAATCGCTTCATCTTTACAATGGATGTCACGGGACTTTACACCAACATACCTCATGCTGAAGGCCTCAGAGCGATACAACACTTCCTGAGTAAGAGTACTCTGCAGATTGACCCCACCATTGTCGTCCGTCTCACTGAACTGGTGCTCACACTGAATGCTTTCTCCTTTGGAGAACATCACTTCGCCCAAACCAGAGGGGTTGCCATGGGAACAAAGATGGGACCAAACTACGCATGCCTTTTTGTGGGTCATCTGGAAGAACAGATTTTCCTAGCCTACAATGGTCCCTTGCCAACACTCTTCAAACGCTTCATAGACGACTGCTTGGGCATCGCCGTCTGTTGCAAAGAAGACCTCCTGAATTTCATCAAATTTGTTGGAGAGTTCAACCCTGCGATCAAATTCACGCATGAAATCTCTGAGTCAACGCTGCCTTTCCTCGACATACATATCTCCATCACTGACTCAAGGAGCCTTGAGACGACCGTTCACTACAAGGCAACTGATTCCCACTCCTACCTTACGTTCACATCAAGCCACCCCAGAGCTACTAGAGAGAGTATACCATACTCGCAATTCTTGAGACTACGCAGACTGTGTAGTACAGAAGAAGAGTTTGACCAACAAGCACAAAGGATGGTGTCTTTCATGAAAAATCGTGGATACCCTGATAACATTGTCACTGAAGCCATGTCTAGAGCTAAACACGTTCCTCGACGCAAAGCCCTAGAAACCACAGCAAAAGACCAGTCCCAGGACAGAACCATCTTGACACTGGTGTACCATCCACACAACATTATCGTCAAAAACATTCTGTTGGATAACTTTGCAATCCTGCAGAGAGACTCCAAACTGAAAGATGTCTTTACTAAACCCCCACTGGTAGCGTATCTGAAAGACACCAGTCTCCGTGACCAGTTGGTTCATTCCAGCTTCCAACCTTCCAGTGGACAAACACCTGGAAACAGATGCTGTTTGAAGCCCAAATGCAAAGCTTGTCCCTTCCTCAACACCACCACCACCACATTCAACGGACCAAGTGGTAACTCATTCACGATCAGATCAAGCTTTACCTGTCAGTCCACCAACGTAGTGTACATCATCACATGCAGTCAGTGCAACAAAATGTACGTTGGTGAAACCTACCGTACACTGGCTGAAAGACTGGAGGAACATGTGAGAGCGGTTAGGTACCAAACGGACACCCCAGTGGGAAACCATTTCAACAGTAACTTTCATCATCTGCAGCACATGTCCATCGCTGCTGTATGGCAGAACCACACCGATGTTGTGCATCGCAAATTTCTAGAGACAAACTTGATCATGAGGCTAGGAACAACAAAGCCTCTTGGTCTCAACATCAGAGAGTATTGACAACCCTCGTCAAAGACATCCCAGGAGAGAGAGAGAGAGAGAGAGAGAGAGAGAGAGAGAGAGAGAGAGAGAGAGAGAGAGAGAGAGAGAGAGAGAGAGAGAGAGAGAGAGAGAGAGAGCGCGCGTGACGTATTACGTAAGACTTGTGTGTGTATGACGTCTATAGCAGGAGAGAGTAATGACGTTTTGCTGTGACGCATTTTCATTCACTTTTTTTGATCTGTCGAAGGATCTATGATCCGAAACGTCATGTTTGTTTTTTGTTTTCAGTAAAGAATCAACTCATCACCGACTTCTTTCCTTATTTATCGGAATAACACTTGTGTTTTCTGTTTGCCGCTGGGAATTTTATACTAACTCATCATTTGGTAATGTGGTTAATAAGCTACATGCCACTAACACGGCATATGAGAAGAATCTTTGCAAGTCAAAACGAGAAGAGACCATTGTGGAAGAGACACAGCCGATTCTATTTTTAGATCAGTGTGATTCACTGTGGCACAGGCGCCCGCGATCTGTCAGAAAAAAACCTTCTGCTTTGAGCCGCAGGAAATGTATGGTTATTTTTTGGTAAAGTGGAGAATATAAGCTACATATGTCATTAATTAATTCTGAGGATGAAAGTACAGTCTCGCTTTGGCAAAGGGCGTAAGAATACGCTCTGTGGAAAAGTTAGCGCACTCCAAGAGTGCGCTAACAGATTTAAGCGCATCGCCATTAGCCAATCAACTGGTTCACATCAGTCATGTGACACCAGTACTTACTGACAATTATTATTATTATTATTATTATTATTATTTAAGTTATTGAGACATCCCAGTGCACTAAGGGATTTATAGAGCAAATCGAGAAAATTCATTATTGAACGAAGCGCATAGCGCTGAGTTCAATAATTATTTTCGAGATTTGCTCTATAAATCCCTTAGTGCACTGGGATTGTTTCAATAACGATATTGTCGGTACCGCCAGAGAAAAAAGAAGATACAACACGCACATTTTGCTACGCGCATTTGAATAGGCATAACTGTGTGGTCAGGTCGTATAGAAGATCTACTTTTTTGTGGGCTGTCTCGTGTGTCGTGCTTTCATCACACGCAAACTCTTGTTTTAATTTCTGTTGGTAAATTCCAGTGTAGCGTTAAGCTAAACAGTGATGATCTTTCTCTCATTTGAACTCGGAGAAAGGACTGTGCTTTCAGTTATTTGCGGTTCGAAACCTTCATCGAGCTTCGACAGATTGACTGTGCAGAGTTTTGCCCCTTGCCAAGGTCGACGGAAAGCCCATTTTCAAAATAAACGTGGCATGTTTTTCGTGTGGTATCTTCCCTCATCGGGGAGTCTGGTACTAAATATGAACGGTAAGAATGCTCTGAACCCTACACGTATTATATCCCCATCGTTTTATCGTTCACATTTGCCTAACATGTTAATTTGCTGAGCGGGATTTATGTCGTCTGCTAGGCTACTGCACTGAGTCTCATTTCAAAAACAAAAATTGCTCGTCCCGTTGCACTGAGTCTGCACACATAAAGCAGGCTGGTAATAAGTCTTATATGTGGTAAGAACGTTCTAAACCCTACACGTTTTCGATTCCGATTGTTCTTGCCTTAAAATAAACGGAAAACATTCATTTACTGAACAGATGCAGTCGTATTTCAGTGTAGTCTGCTACGTGCCGATCTAGCTGCTACGTTATCGGAATAACACTTGTGCTTTCTGTTAGCTGCTGGGAATTGTATACTAACTCATCATTTGGTAATGTGGATAATAAGGTACATGCCACCAACATGGCATAATTATGAGAGGAATCTTCGCAAGTCGAAACTGAAAAAGTAGACACAGCGGGTTCTATTTTTAGATCAGTGCAACTGTGGGCGGCACAGGCGCATGCAATCTGTCAGAAAAAAAACACTTCTGCTTTAATTGAAAAGCAGGACATTTATGGTCATAATCATTGGTATTGTGGAGAATATAAGCTACATGTCATTAATTAATTCTGAGGATGAGAGTACAGTCTCGCTTTGGCAAAGGGTGTAAGAATACGCTCTGTGGAAAAGTTAGCGCACTCCTGGAGTGCGCTAACAGATTTAAGCGCATCGCCATTAGCCAATCAACTGGTTCACATCAGTCATGTGACACCAGTACTTACTGACAATTATTATTATTATTATTATTTAAGTTATTGAGACATCCCAGTGCACTAAGGGATTTATAGAGCAAATCGAGAAAATTCATTATTGAACGAAGCGCATAGCGCTGAGTTCAATAATTATTTTCGAGATTTGCTCTATAAATCCCTTAGTGCACTGGGATTGTTTCAATAACGATATTGTCAGTACCGCCAGAGAAAAAAGAAGATTCAAAAAGCACATTTTGCAACGCGCATTTGGATAGGCGTGACTGTGTGGTCAGGTTTGTGTCACTGGATCTACTTTTGTGTGGGCTGTCTCAAGAGTGTCGTGCTTTCGTCACACGCAAACTCTTGTTTTAATTTCTGTTGGTAAATTCCAGTGTAGCGTTAAGCTAAAAAGTGATGATCTTTCATAGAGACCTCATTTAAACTCGGAGAAAGGACTGTGCTCTTGGTTTTGAAACCTTCATCGAGCTTCGACAGATTGACTGTGCAGAGTTTTGCCCCTTGCCACGGTCGACGGAAAGCACATTTCCAAAATAAATGTGGCATGTTTCTCGTGTGGTATCTTTACTCATCGGGGAGTCTGGTACTACATATGAACGGTAAGAATGCTCTGAACCCTACACGTAATATATCCCCATCGTTTTTTTTGTTCACATTTGCCCAACATGTTAATTTGCTGAGCGGGGTTTATGTCGTCTGCTAGGGCAATCAAACCACTGCATGCAGTCTGCACTGCCACTGAGTCTGCACGCACGAGGCACGCTGGTAATAAGTCTTATATATGGTAAGAACGTTCTGAACCCTACACGTTTTCGATTACGATTGTTCTTGCCTTGAAATAATAATTCGGAAACCATTCATTTACTGAACTGATGCAGTCGTATTTCAGTGTAGTCAGTGCGGCTACGTATGACAGAGTCGATCGAGTCAGTCTTCCAAACTGGTCTAGCTGGTACGTTATCGGAATAACACTTGTGTTTTCTGCTAGCGGGTGGGAATTTTATATTAACTCATCATTTAGTAATGTGGATGATAAGCTACATGCCACTAACACGGCATATGAGAAGAATCTATGCGAGTCGGCGAGAATTAGATGAAACGCAGCGGCTTCTAATTTTAGATCAGTGGCAGTCGCACTTTGGCACAGGCACATGCAATCTGTCAGAAAAAAACCCACTTCTGCTTTAATTGAGAAGCAGGGAATTTATGGTCATTTGGTATTGTGGAGAATATAAGCTACATGTCATTCATTAATTCTGATAATGAGAGCACAGTCTTGCTTAGGCAAAGGGCGTAAGAATACGCTCTGTGGAAAAGTTAGCGCACTCCAAGAGTGCGCTAACAGTTTTAGCGCATCGCCATTAGCCAATCAACTGGTTCACATCAGTCATGTGACACCAGTACTTACTGACAATTATTATTATTATTATTATTTAAGTTACTGAGACATCCCAGTGCACTAAGGGATTTATAGAGCAAATCGAGAAAATTCATTATTGAACGAAGCGCATAGCGCTGAGTTCAATAATTATTTTCGAGATTTGCTCTATAAATCCCTTAGTGCACTGGGATTGTTTCAATAACGATATTGTCAGTACCGCCAGATAAAAAAGAAGATTCCAAACGCACATTTTGCAACGCGCATTTGGATAGGCGACACTGTGTGACCAGTCAGGTTTGTGTCGGATCTACTTTTGTGTGGGCTGTCTCAAGTGTGTTGTTCTTTTGTCACACACAAACTCTTGTTTTAATTTCTGTTGGTAAATTCTAGTGTAGCGTGAAGCTAAAAAGTGATGATCTTTCATAGAGACCTCATTTAAACTCGGAGAAAGGACTGTGCTCTTACTCTTAGTTATTTGCGATTCGAAACCTTCATCGAGCTTCGACAGATTGACTGTGCAGAGTTTTGCCCCTTGCCACGGTCGGCGGAAAGAACATTTTGAAAATAAATGTGGCATGTTTCTCGTGTGGTATCTTCACTCATCGGGGAGTCTGGTACTAAATATGAACGGTAAGAATGCTCTGAACCCTACACGTATTATATCCCCATCGTTTAATCGTTCACATTTGCCCAACATGTTAATTTGCTGAGCGGGATTTATGTCGTCTGCTACTGCACTGAGTCTCATTTCAAAACTGAAAAAAAATTGCTCGTCACGTTGCACTGAGTCTGCACGCATGAGGCAGGCTGGTAATAAGTCTTATATATGGTAAGAACGTTCTAAACCCTACACGTTTTCGATTCCGATTGTTCTTGCCTTGAAATAATAATTCGGAAAACATTCATTTACTGAACAGATGCAGTCGTATATCAGTGTAGTCTGCTACGTGCTGATCTAGCTGCTACCGTATCTGCTGCTACACTTGTGTTTTCTGTTAGCTGCTGGGAATTGTATACTAACTCATCATTTGGTCATGTGGACAATAAACTACATGCCACTAACATGGCATAATTATGAGAGGAATCTTCGCAAGTCGAAACTGAAAAGTTAGACACAGCGGGTTCTATTTTTAGATCAGTGGCAACTGTGGCACAGGCACATGCAATCTGTCAGAAAAAACCCCCATCTTCTGCTTTAATTGAGAAGCAGGAAATTTATGGTCTTAATCATTGGTATTGTGGAGAATATAAGCTACATGTCATTGATTAATTCTGAGGATGAGAGTACACTCTCGCTTAAGCAAAGGGCGGAAGAATACGCTCTGTGGAAAAGTTAGCGCACTCCAAGAGTGCGCTAACAGTTTTAGCGCATCGCCATTAGCCAATCAACTGGTTCACATCAGTCATTTGACACCAGTACTTACTGACAATTATTATTATTATTATTATTATTATATTATTATTATTATTATTTAAGTTATTGAAACATCCCAGTGCACTAAGGGATTTATAGAGCAAATCAAGAAAATTCATTATTGAACGAAGCGCATAGCGCTGAGTTCAATAATTATTTTCGAGAGCTTCGACAGATTGACTGTGCAGAGTTTTGCCCCTTGCCAAGGTCGACGGAAACCACATTTTCAAAATAAATGTGGCATGTTTCTCGTGTGGTATCTTCACTCATCGGGGAGTCTAATACTAAATATGAACGGTAAGAATGCTCTGAACCCTACACGTATTATATCCCCATCGTTTTATCGTTCACGTTTGCCCAACATGTTAAAGGACCAGACCACGCTGTTTTAGCGTCAACAACGCTTCGAATCGTGTTCCTGCGCGACCGAACACTTCCCGATGTTTGCAGTTAGTTAGAAAACCACTTTCTTACCGTCTTCAACAATGTTTGGTTTACTTCGGAATCTTCTAAGGCCGTAATCCGACGAATTTTGTGACCGAAGCGACGGATTTCTTCTCCAAAACGACCCGCCATTGTGCCGCGTGATCTTCGCGAGACTGGCTTATGAATAAATTATCCGTGACGTCACACCGTGTGGAGATGGTAGTTTACCAACATCATGAACATGACAACAACAAGCGTAACTGCAGACGAAATTGAACCGTACATGTTCGAACTACCGGTTTCTCTCCTCGAATCAAGCATGAAAGATGAGGGCGGAGTTCCAGCAGTAGTGAAACAGTGACGATGAAAATTGCGACACTGTTTGTCTCAGCGATCAAAGGTAAACACGCCCGCTCTCAGTGCTGAACTTATCGTCTGCTTTCGAGTCTGTGCTATTTTTTCACTCTCGCCTTGTCAACGCACTCGCGAATAAGTGGGATATTGTTTAAGTGTTCATGCATTGCATTCACGAGTAAAAGAACAACAGCTCATCGCAGTTTTAACTGTTCTTGATTATTTCAGAGACTGGTGTCAGAGTGGCCACTGTACCAGTTGTATTGTGTGGGAGGGGCAGATTTGAGAGAGAGAGGAAGCTAGCCTGAGGTACATTGTAGAATGAAAACTTGCAGGGGAGCAAGAATGCATCACCAGCCACGAAGGTGTACATACAACTTTTTTTGAGGTGCCTATATTTGTTTGATTGTTAAATGTATGTATTTGTTGTTGTTTTTAAAGGCTATCAAGAAAACTGTTGTCATTTAAATTTGTAATACTCAGTCACATATAGTTTTACACACACACACACAAGATTAACTCACTTGCATGCCCACAGAAGAAGTTTGCTCTTCACATTGTTCTGTTGTTGTTTTTATAATGTAATCATTGTAACATCAACACTCAGTAATAACCAATATTACAACACAATCACTTTTTCATCAGAACTAAGACCTATTTTGAGCCTTAATTTAAGTTGACTAGTAATGATATTAATCATAATGTATTTATTTTTATAATGTACAAACTAGAGTATGTATGTGGATATGTGTGTGATGGTGCTGGTATGGATATGTGTGGTTTGGGTTATGTGTGTACTGATGTGTACATTTTATGTGTTTTGTATGTTTTGCGAGTGCGATTTTATGTGATGTTATTCTGTACACCAGCCAAAACAAAATGTCTGGTATATTAGATAATAAACGCACCTTTAAATTTATTAGCGACTACACCCCGTCACCCTCCAGTCCCCCTCCCCCCCATTACACCCTACACTTTTAACATTGTATAAAAAATCATGCCCCAATATAGGTCCCTAGTCACCTGGGAGGACGTTAAGCTCCATAATCAACATCAACAACGTATTGAATTGAATTGAAAAGCTGGGGTTAGGAGGTCTAACTTCTTGATTTAAAGTGGTTTTTTTCTCAGGTGCATGTAGTTTTTTTATTTGTTTGAAATCATGGTGTATTCTGGTTGTAAGAGAAGAATCAATTTCCTTGTAAGCCTGCAAAATTAAGATTTGTCATTTTTGAAGTAGCCTACATTTTTGTAAGAGTCCAAAATAGTCCAGGATAAGGAGGAAAAACATAGGGTGGGTCAGGAAATCTGAAACATTGCATAGTTTTGTTTTGCCTATGTAGACACAAAAAGTACTTAGAGCACTTTCCCCCCCCCCAAGAGAGCATAGCTTAGTTTTAATTATTTTAATGCCACTGTTAGCAAGAGGAGTACTACAGACAGCAATCAAACAGTGGGTTTTTTTTCTGTAGACATTGCTATTTCTGTTTAGGTGTTTCAGTAGTTTTCTATGCGGATAAATCATGCTGCATGATCACTAGAAACATACCAGCTCTGTTGCATGCAAGTTTTTTAAAGTTTTTTTCCCCATGTTAATCCGAGAGAAAAAAAACAACCCACAGAGATAAAGTTGAACTGGCAGTTTGACTGAAGCAGTGGTAATAACACAGAGTGCTCTTCCTACAATCAATTTTTTTATGTGGATGATGATGTCCATACATGTACTTGGTTGTATTATTTTGCTAGACTATTTGTTTCTGTTAGATATATCTGCTCACATGATTGTTGTTCATAATTTGACATTACATTTACTGCTGATCAAAATGTATTGTTGGAATAGGTCTGCTTAATATTCTGACTGCAGTTTTGTAATAAAATCAAATAACACAGATGTTTTAAGTATCAAAGTGCTTTTCACACACACACACACACACACACACACACACACACACACACACACACACACACACACACACACACACACACACTCACACACTCACACACTATGAGTATGACTGCAAACATGAATTTGTACTTGTATTAATTATGATTACTGTATTACAGAACCTGATCTGAAAAAAAGGACAACAGCAAATTATTCATGCAAGCTTGCTGTATTAACGATTTCTTTATCTATTTAATACAACACTGAATTAGATAACAACTATAACAACGTGTGTGTGTTTGTGTGAATGTCTATGTGTATATGGACGGACACTGATTAAACCTGAGACTCATCGATTACCCAGGTGAGTGTAAAAGAGGGAGAGAGAGAGGGAACTTTAAGGTGGGTGCATGGGGACGGACATGTAGTAACAGATATATGTTTTAATCTGTAATCTTAACACATGTGCTTAAAATTAGGAACAGATGCCATTCCACTACAAATACTGTCAGTCTGACAAAAACGCCCAGTGACACTGAACCCCTATCCCTTACAGAACACATTCAGTATACATGTACTCACTTCCTTTCGTCTGCGTTTAGTGAAAGCAGATCGTTCTGATGACATTGGTATCCGGTTTCTGACCTCCTGTGAGTGGTCAACAATTGTCGGAAATGGAACTGCGTTAGGCAACAGCTGTTTTGTGTGTGCCAGGTTATCTTGCCGGCTTAACTGCGTTCGCATTGGAAGAAAGTGTCGCGAAACACAGCACATCGTGTTGGCGGCCGTTTCCAGTTAATCAGTCTTGCTGCAGAAGTTGTAAGCCCATCGGAAAAAGGTGACAACTGATGCCTGAACCTTTTTTCTATACTTCATAGCTATCAGCAGCCGTGCGCATCCCTTCGGCGTGCTGTTGATGCTCGATTTAGGCAAACGCCCACTTGAGCGTAAGCTGTAACTTTCGGTTTCCAAACACTAAGTGACGTCACAGCCGGTTCTCGTCTACTGGCGGCCATTTCGAAATCTCGTTTAGCAGACGAATTTGGCGGAACGTTTTTAATTAAATCACAATGATTAAGCTACGAATCGGTGAATTTCTTTACATTTTTGGAATCTTTAGGTGCATTTCTCTAACCTTCAGTCATCGATTAGTGGTTCTAATAACCTTTAAAACAGCGTGGTCTGGTCCTTTAATATGCTGAACGGGGTTTATGTCGTCTGCTAGGCTATGGCAATCGAACCACTGTGCGACAGTCTCATTTCAAAACAAAAATTGCTCGTCACGTTGCACTGAGTCTGCACGCATGAGGCAGGCTGGTAATAAGTCTTATATATAATGGTAAGACCGTTCTAAACACTACACGTTTTCGATTCCGATTGTTCTTGCCTTGAAAAAATAATTCGGAAACCATTCATTCATCAAAAAAAGAAGAAAAAGAATCAGAAAATACATTGTACATTTTACCTACAGGCCAAACAAGAGATCCAAGCAAGTTGCACTGATCAAAAAATATATTTTTAGATCAATGGCAAGTTGTCAAGTACAGGCGCTTGCATTTGGATGTGTCCAATGATAGTAGGTTTGGTTGTGATCAATCAGAATAATGTAGGAATTAAAAATGTATGACAGTTTGTATGATGACATGTAATTCACATATGCTGAAATACAATATTATACATCATATAATATTAATATGGCTGTTGCCATGAGCATGAACCCCAAGAAAGGTTTAATGTTATGCAAATCAAAATACCAAAATCAAGCACCTATTAATCTGGTCTACGGCGCGGGAAGATTGAGGCCTTCGTAAACGTTCAACGTTGGCCAATAATGATTTTAACAACGTTGTGTCGTTTTGTATTATGTTTTATTTTGTTGATCAATTGATAAATATGTCTTCCCAACATATTACAAATCAAACAGAAATAAAGTCTTAGAGAACTACAATAATTATTGTTGCCATCAAAACCTTGCAAGGCCTCAACCGTTCTCACGAGATCAGTTACATTTTTTCTCTCTCTTTCTCTCTCTCTCTCTGTCTCTGTCTGTCTGTCTGTCTGTCTGTCTGTCTGTCTGTCTGTCTGTCTGTCTGTCTGTCTGTCTGTCTCTCTCTCTCTGTATGTATGTCTTTGTCTGTGTCTCCCTCTGAGTTTCTCCGCTTCTGTCTTTCTATGTCTGTCTCTGTCTATGTGTGTGTGTGTCTCTCTCTCTCTCTCTCTCTCTCTCTCTTCTCTCTCTCGCTCTCGCTTTCTCTCTCTCTCTCATCTGACTCTTGGCACACAGGTCAAAGCAGAGGTTAACTTGAGTGCACGTGTACCTAGCAGGAGGGGGGTGATTTCTTGAATTAGCTGAGGGCGGTAAACATGTGTCTCAAAGCAGAGGTTGGGCTATTTTTAGACTGTCAGAACTGACAGTACAGCGTCGTCAATCCCCGCGTGAAGGAAATAGCTCACCTTCCACGTCCAAAACGTAGTGATATTGACACGCCAGATTAGCGCGGTAGCGTACTGTGCTAAGCAGGAAAGCGAGCTTTTCTGTATTCTTGTTAACTTCGCAATTTCCGGAAAACATCCACTTTCACTTTGAGACTGTTCAATTTACATTCGACACTATCAAAACCACTTTGCAATACTGAAATAATTTTTTTTTGTGTTCGAAAGCTACAGCCAATCGTTATTATATCCCCTTAGGTACAGTTTTATAACATTATTGGCACATGTAAACAATCGGAATTAATTAATGAACGCTACGAAAAGGGCAGCCTTTAACCTCCCTGTTGTCACTCAGCATTTTTTTAATTCTCATCCACACTTTCAGCACTTCCCCCACCCGCCCACTCTATCTCAGATGTAATTTGTAAATGACGTTTTCAGCCTTCAATCCATTACTTAACACAGTAAGTCAAGCTTTTCAAACCTTATTAATAATTGCTTTGATTTTTTGCTGATGTTCAGTTTATTATTTAATAAAGATCTCATGGTTCAAAATTTCATATTGTTTTTTCAAAAACGTGCGTGTGTTCCATTTCAAACTAACCTCACTGATGTGAAGGCAGGTTTCACGGTAATCAGACTCTTTGATGTGTGTAAACTTTGCCTTCAAATTACTTGCTTACTGTGTTGATTTTCATCATTTTTTCTGCTTGGCATGAGTAAGTATGGTATTTGCAATACAAAAAAAATAAATAAAAGCTAAAGTGTTTGTGTTTGAGCAATTATTTGAGCGAGTTTTTCGAAGCGAACGTATGAATCCTGACTGACACCATTTCCTTCTGTCACATGACCCCATCTCAAAGTGTGATTCAAGCAGAGACGAAAATAACGCACAAAACTTATGATAATGGGGTTATTAATTCAATTAATACACAAGGTTAGTCTCTGACTAGATAAAATAGGGAAAACATATCAAATGGGAGCATAAAACCGTTTCTGGAAAAATTTTCAATCGCCACCGAAAGTCTCTGTCAGGAAAAAAACCACGTGCTTTGTTTGAAAAGCAAAGCCTAATTTTACACATCGCGTGCTTTTGTCTGTTATTCTTGCTTGTGAACATCATTTATAGCAGGTGTATCATCAACTGTATCACAAAATCGCAAAGAATGAACATTTTTATTGTGATCCGACCGGTGTCTGTAGACTGAATCACACGTTCGGCAAACTTCGTTTTTAACGGAAATAACCGAGCCTTTCATCGGAAACGACGTTTCAACCGCTTCATATCGTCTGCAGGAAGAAAAAGAGGAATGCGATACCCAGTGAGTAAAACATTTAATCGTTTTTAGTGCCTTTTGATCAAGTTTTGTTGCGTCTGTCAGCAACGTTCGTCAACCCAACGTTCGACACAGCGACGCACACATACGGATTTGAAGCGTTTGCATTCGGAAAGTGAGTGATTTGTGAGTTCGTTTGCATAATTTCAATCGCTAGTAGGTTTTTCCTTCGTCTCCCATTGTTGTGTTTGCATGTTATTGGCATTTCATTGTGTAAATTGAAAGTTTGTGAGTAACAGTAGTACAATCTGTCGAACGTTGGCGACGCTGACAGACGGAAATATCGAACGTTGCCTTCTATGACAGAAGGGCTTGGCGATCGTACTTTTGACAATATGGAGACAGCAATGTGCGCTCGTTACCACAACGGTCATGAAGAAAATTCCGGTCGGAATCCCGGGCAGAGTGACGCCAGAGATAAGCGTGTGACCCGCTCAGCCAATATATTTTTTTTTTCCGATAAATACCTTTGATGACGTCATATCCGGCTTTTTGTCAAAGTTGAGGCGGCACTGTCACACCCTCATTTTTCAATCAAATTGATTGACATTTTGGCCAAGCAATCTCTGACGAAGGCCGGACTTCGGTATTGCATTTCAATTTGGTGGCTTAAAAATTAATTAAAGACTAAATAATTTGTTTTTAAAACGATACAAATTTACGTTCATCTTATTTTTCATCATTTTCTGATTCCAAAAACATATAAATATGTTATATTTGGATTAAAAACAAGCTCTGAAAATTAAAAATATAAAAATTATTATTAAAATAAGATTTCCGAAATCGATTTAAAAACAATTTCATCTTATTCCTTGTGGGTTCCTGATTCCAAAAACATATAGATGTGATATGTTTGGATTAAAAACATGCTCAGAAAGTTAAAAAGAATAGAGATAAAGAAAAGCGTGCTATCCTTCTCAGCGCAACTACTACCCCGCTCTTCTTGTCAATTTCACTGCCTTTGCATCGAGCGGTGAACTGACGATGCTACGAGTATACGCTCTTGCTGTAAAAATGCAGTGAGTTCAGTTTCATTCTGTTAGTTCGACAGCTTGACTAAATGTTGTACATGAACAAAGTATGCAAACCAGATGATCCAGCGACGTCCTTCCCAATTTATGTCCAATATGGACGTCTACCCACAACACGCCACTGGATGCCGCGTGGTCAGCCAACCATGTGGTGCAAGTCGTGAAAACCAGGTTCTTTGTCCCACAGTGAGACATTCAAGTTGGGCACTTTGTGACCGCTGACTTTGTCAGCATGGATGGAAAGGTTGAGAGATACAGGGCGGTGATCATCCCCAAGTCAACCCATTTCCCCGAGAGGAGATCTGTGTAAAGTGTTTGCGCGCAAAAGACAATGGGAGATACTATGTCTTTCCTAATGTTGATGACATTTCATGCTTGCCAATGGCTCAGATAAAAAAAAATCCCACCAACCAACCATGAACAACAGGGGGTATTACTTTTTTGACATGTGACCAAGTCTCATTTGAGCGTTCACAGTGTTACCTGAGAATAGCACACCCCCTTGAAATGGGACCAAAGAAAAAGCGTTGTTTTTTTGCATTTTTGAATGCTTTTCTAAAGTCATAAGTTCATTTGTGAAAAAAAAATTGTTTAGGGATTCTTTTGCTGAATGCATGCAGTTAAGAAATTGACCCCGTTTTCAAATTTAGGGGGTAGGGTTGCCCCATAGCCCACGTATGTCTGTGTGACTGTGTCAAATATTAATCTACTTTGCGTACAAAATGTATAGATGTTTGTTTTTCGATTTTAGAATGATTTCTTAAGCTGGCTAGAACTTCTGAGGTCTACAGGAAACGATAAAGATAAAAAATATACAAAATATAAGTAGCGTCCTTTATCTTACCATTGTTCTGATCAATGCTGTCCCTTTATTTGCAAGTTAACCATTTTTCTTAATGTGTTCAAGGAGTATGTTAAAAATTATTATCAATGGTTGCTTTAAACAGCACCTTTGGGCAGTTATTATGCACTGAAGTTGTAAAAGCATGTTTTGGGTTTTTTAGGATATAGCGTCTTGGAACGCCAATCATCTTGGAAATACGAATGTTCATATAATTTGTTTTACTGTTTTGGATAGATAAAAAGTTGAACTCTTGGTGCAAACGTTTTTTTGGCCCCTGTTTGACTATTTATTATTTTGGAATATTGTGTGTGAGGGGGGAACTGCAATCCTCAATATCATGAAACGTGCCTGAACTCCATTATTACTGTCACATCTGTTTTACAAATTACACCCATAATCCAAACCAACGCGCAAACACACACACACACACCACAACTACACACATATGTAATCGTTACCATTAGCCAACGCTCATCACAACACTGTCAGTCTCAAGTCTGAAGAATAATAGTATAAATCATAACTAATTTTCTTCACACCATCATAGACATAATGTTGCTTCACATGTTCTTTGTACAATCGTCGGTTTTCACAATAAATATTGCATTACTGTAATTGTCTTCTTTTTCTTTAACAAAATATTTCCAAAAACAAAACTCAAAGACCACACAAGCTATTGCAACCTACTCCTATCCCTGGTCTCTCTTCCTGGGTTCAATGGTACCTAAGACTTACATTCAAATGCTTACATTTTCATGCTACCCACATTGTCAAAATACCAATAATTAGTCAAAACAAATGTTAACTACTACCTAACTTCCTTTCAGACCCACACCCATTATTATACACACATTTCACATTTAAACCATTAGTCGGCTCCCTGTCGATATTTATCGACTAAGTTCCTTGTTTGGTAATGTGGATGATAAGCTACATGCCACTAACACGGCATATGAGAAGAATCTATGCAAGTCGGCGAAAATGAGATGAAACACAGCGGCTTCTATTTTTAGATCAGTGGCACTGTGGCACAGGCACATGCAATCTGTCGGAAAATAACCCACTTCTGCTTTAATTGAGAAGCAGGGAACTTATGGTCATTTGGTATTGTGGAGAATATAAGCTACATGTCATTAATTAATTTTGAGGATCAGAGCACAGTCTCGCTTAGGCAAAGGGCGGAAGAATACGCTCTGTGGAAAAGTTAGCGCACTCCAAGAGTGCGCTAACAGTTTTAGCGCATCGCCATTAGCCAATCAACTAGTTCACATCAGTCATGTGACACCGGTACTTACTGAAAATTATTATTATTACTATATTAACAAAGCTTATAAAAACATTTAGTCAACCTGTCGGCATCAAACTAAAAGATCAACACCAAAAAACAGTCATCGCCCAGACTATATTCATATAGTCTCGACTAACCATTAGCGAAGACTGAGATTGGTCACGTTCGTCTCCGCGAAGCGTTCAAACGTAGTACTTAATTAACTTAATTTCTTCATTTTAGAGTAAACATAACATATCTATATATTTTTGAATTCAGCAGAAAATGAGGAATACAATGCAATCACTTTTAAACCAGTTAGTGAAAATAGATTTTAATGACAACTTTAATGAGCAAACCAATTAACTTGATGCCGAGCTAAAATTCAATCACATAGTCCGGGATGTTTAAAGATGACTTGACAAAATGGTCAGTCAATTTGATTAGAAAATGAGGGCATGACAGTGCGTCCTCAACTTTCGCTAAAAGCCGGATATGACGTCATCAAAGATATTTATCGAAACAATTCTGGGGGTATCATACCCAGGAACTCTCATGTTAAGTTTCATGAAGATCGGTCCAGTAGTTTTCTCGGAATCGCTCTACACACACATACATATATATACTAAAAGCACTATGCGCTTTACAATATCACTAGGTATAAGCACACGCAAACATACTCTGATTAAATAGAACTTAGCCTAGGAAGACATACTAAGAACACTAAACATTTGAGTTCATACAAAAATAGAGAATTAAATTAAATACTGGACAAATTAAAGCCTACACCAACTGCAATGGGCTATTTCAAAAGTTTAATTAACTATACAACAACTAGGCAGTGCATAAAACTCCATAATCCTAAGAAACATAAGACTATTTTACTGTAACTACTTCATAAAAAAATGATTCCCTGTCTATGTTATACCATTTAGTCAAAACTTTAAACATCGTATTGTTAAAAATCACAGTACAAAAAAGCAACTTCAGCATAATGAGAAATACAGTCGAAATTAAAGTCTGTGAATTCTTCTGTTGTTGTAGCTTGTTCTGTGGTTGAAGGTCGTTCTGTGGTTGTGGGTTGTTCTGTTGTTGTGGGTTGTTCAGTGGTTGTAGTTTGTTCTGTTGTTGTTGTTTGTTCTGTGGTTGTGGATTGTTCTGTGGTTGTAGATTGTTCTGTGGTTGTAGATTGTTCTGTTGTTGTAGATTGTTCTGTTGTTGTTGGTTGTTCTGTTGTTGTTGGTTGGTTGGTGGTTGTGGGTTGTTCTGTTGTTGTAGATTGTTCTGTGGTTGTGGGTTGTTCTGTGGTTGTGGGTTGTTCTGTGGTTGTGGGTTGTTCTGTGGTTGTGGGGTGTTCTGTGGTTGTTGTTTGTTCTGTTGTTGTAAGTTGTTCTGTTGTTGTGGGTTGTTCTGTGGTTGTGGGATGTTCTGTTGAGGGTTGCTCTGTTGTTGTGGATTGTTCTGTGGTTGTAGGCTGTTCTGTGGTTGTGGGTTTGTCTGTTGTTGTGGGTTGGTCTGTTGTTGTGGGTTGTTCTGTGGTTGTGGGTTGTTCTGTGGTTGTGGGCTGTTCTGTGGTTGTGGGTTTGTCTGTTGTTGTGGGTTGGTCTGTTGTTGTGGGTTCGTCTGTTGTTGTGGGTTGGTCTGTTGTTGTGGGTTGTTCTGTTGTTGTAAGTTGTTCTGTTGTTGTGGGTTGTTCTGTGGTTGTGGGCTGTTCTGTGGTTGTGGGTTTGTCTGTTGTTGTGGGTTGGTCTGTTGTTGTGGGTTCGTCTGTTGTTGTGGGTTGGTCTGTTGTTGTGGGTTGTTCTGTTGTTGTGGGTTGTTCTGTTGTTGTGGGTTGTTCTGTTGTTGTGGGTTGTTCTGTTGTTGTGCGTTGTTCTATTGTTGTGGGTTGTTCTGTGGTTGTGGGCTGTTCTGTGGTTGTGGGTTTGTCTGTTGTTGTGGGTTGGTCTGTTGTTGTGGGTTCGTCTGTTGTTGTGGGTTGGTCTGTTGTTGTGGGTTGTTCTGTTGTTGTGGGTTGTTCTGTGGTTGTAGGTTGTTCTGTTGTTTTGGGTTGTTCTGTGGTTGTGGGGTACTCTGTTGTTGTGGGTTGGTCTGTTGTTGTGGGTTCGTCTGTTGTTGTGGGTTGGTCTGTTGTTGTGGGTTGTTCTGTTGTTGTGGGTTGTTCTGTTGTTGTGGGTTGTTCTGTTGTTGTGGGTTGTTCTGTTGTTGTGGGTTGTTCTGTTGTTGTGGGTTGTTCTGTTGTTGTCGGTTGTTTTGTGGTTGTAGGTTGTTCTGATTTTGTGAGTTGTTCTGTTGTTGTGAGTTGTTCTGTTGTTGTGGGTTGTTCTGCTGTTGTGAGTTGTTCTGTTGTTGTGGGTTGTTCTGTTGTTGTGAGTTGTTCTGTTGTTGTGGGGTGTTCTGTTGTTGTTGTTTGTTCTGTTGTTGTAAGTTGTTCTGTTGTTGTGGGTTGTTCTGTGGTTGTGGGTTGTTCTGTGGTTGTGGGTTGTTCTGTTGAGGGTTGCTCTGTTGTTGTGGGTTGTTCTGTTGTTGTGGGTTGTTCTGTTGTTGTGGGTTGTTCTGTTGTTGTGCGTTGTTCTATTGTTGTGGGTTGTTCTGTTGTTGTGGGTTGTTCTGTGGTTGAAGGTCGTTCTGTGGTTGTGGGTTGGTCTGTTGTTGTGGGTTGTTCTGTTGTTGTCGGTTGTTTTGTGGTTGTGGGTTGTTCTGTGGTTGTGGGTTGTTCTGTTGAGGGTTGCTCTGTTGTTGTGGGTTGTTCTGTGGTTGTGGGTTGGTCTGTTGAGGGTTGCTCTGTTGTTGTGGGTTGTTCTGTGGTTGTGGGTTGTTCTGTTGAGGGTTGCTCTGTTGTTGTGGGCTGTTCTGTGGTTGTGGGTTGGTCTGTTGTTGTGGGTTGTTCTGTTGAGGGTTGCTCTGTTGTTGTGGGTTGTTCTGTGGTTGTAGGTTGTTCTGTTGAGGGTTGCTCTGTTGTTGTGGGCTGTTCTGTGGTTGTGGGTTGTTCTGTTGAGGGTTGCTCTGTTGTTGTGGGTTGTTCTGTTGAGGGTTGCTCTGTTGTTGTGGGTTGTTCTGTTGAGGGTTGCTCTGTTGTTGTGGGTTGTTCTGTGGTTGTAGGTTGTTCTGTTGAGGGTTGCTCTGTTGTTGTGGGCTGTTCTGTGGTTGTGGGTTGGTCTGTTGTTGTAAGTTGTTCTGTTGTTGTGAGTTGTTCTGTGGTTGTGGGTTGTTCTGTGGTTGTGGGTTGTTCTGTTGAGGGTTGGTCTGTTGTTGTGGGCTGTTCTGTGGTTGTGGGCTGTTCTGTGGTTGTGGGTTGTTCTGTTGTTGTTGTTGGTTGTTCTGTTGTTGTGGGTTGTTTTGTGGTTGTAGGTTGTTCTGTTTTTGTGAGTTGTTCTGTTGTTGTGGGTTGTTCTGCTGTTGTGAGTTGTTCTATTGTTGTGGGTTGTTCTGCTGTTGTGAGTTGTTCTGTTGTTGTGGGTTGTTCTGTTGTTGTGAGTTGTTCTGTTGTTGTGAGTTGTTCTGTTGTTGTGGGTTGTTCTGTAATTGTGGGTGTTTCTGTTGTTGTAGATTGTTTTGTGGTTGTGGGTTGTTCTGTGGTTGTGGGTTGTTCTGTGGTTGTTGGTTGTTTTGTGGTTGAGGGTTGCTCTGTTGTTGTGGGTTGTTCTGTTGAGGGTTGCTCTGTTGTTGTGGGTTGTTCTGTGGTTGTAGGTTGTTCTGTCGTTGTGGGTTGGTCTGTTGTTGTAGGTTGTTTTGTGGTTGTGGATTGCTCTGTTGTTGTGGGTTGTTCTGTTGTTGTGGGTTGTTCTGTGGTTGTAGGTTGTTCTGTGGTTGTGGATTGGTCTGTTGTGGGTTGTTCTGTTGATGTAGGTTGGTCTGTTGTTTTGGGTTGTTCTGTGGTTGTGGGGTACTCTGTTGTTGTGGGTTGTTCTGTTGTTGTAGATTGTTCTGTGGTTGAAGGTCGTTCAGTGGTTGTGGGTTGTTCTGTTGTTGTGGGTTGTTCAGTGGTTGTAGTTTGTTCTGTTGTTGTTGGTTTTTCTGTGGTTGTGGGTTGTTCTGTGGTTGTAGATTGTTCTGTGGTTGTAGATTGTTCTGTTGTTGTAGATTGTTCTGTTGTTGTTGGTTGTTCTGTTGTTGTTGGTTGGTTGGTGGTTGTGGGTTGTTCTGTTGTTGTAGATTGTTCTGTGGTTGTGGGTTGTTCTGTGGTTGTGGGTTGTTCTGTGGTTGTGGGGTGTTCTGTGGTTGTTCTTTGTTCTGTTGTTGTAAGTTGTTCTGTTGTTGTGGGTTGTTCTGTGGTTGTGGGTTGTTCTGTTGAGGGTTGCTCTGTTGTTGTGGGTTGTTCTGTGGTTGTAGGTTGTTCTGTGGTTGTGGGTTGGTCTGTTGTTGTAGGTTGTTCTGTTGTTATGGGTTGCTCTGTTGTTGTAGGTTGTTCTGTGGTTGTGGGTTGCTCTGTTGTTGTGGGTTGTTTCTTGGTTGTGGGTTGTTCTATGGTTGTGGGTTGGTCTGTTGTTGTAGGTTGTTCTGTTGTTATGGGTTGCTCTGTTGTTGTAGGTTGTTCTGTGGTTGTAGGTTGTTCTGTGGTTGTGGGTTGCTCTGTTGTTGTGGGTTGTTCTGTTGTTGTGGGTTGTTCTGTGGTTGTGGGTTGGTCTGTTGTTGTAGGTTGTTCTGTTGTTGTGGGTTGTTCTGTGGTTGTGGGTTGGTCTGTTGTTGTGGGTTGTTCTGTGGTTGTGGGTTGTTCTGTGGTTGTGGGTTGGTCTGTTGTTGTGGGTTGTTTTGTGGTTGTAGGTTGTTCTGCTTTTGTGAGTTGTTCTGTTGTTGTGAGTTCTTCTGTTGTGTTGGGTGGTTCTGTTGTTGTTGTGGGTTGTTCTGTTGTTGTTGTGGGTTGTTCTGTTGTTGTTGTGGGTTGTTCTGTTGTTGTTGTGTGTTGTTCTGTTGTTGTTGTGGGTTGTTCTGTTGTTGTTGTGGGTTGTTCTGTGGTTGTGGGTTGGTCTGTTGTTGTAGGTTGTTCTGTGGTGTTAGGTTGCTCTGTTGTTTTGGGCTGTTCTGTGGTTGTGGGTTGTTCTGCTTTTGTGAGTTGTTCTGTTGTTGTTGTGGGTTGTTCTGTTGTTGTTGTGGGTGGTTCTGTTGTTGTTGTGGGTGGTTCTGTTGTTGTTGTGGGTGGTTCTATGGTTGAGGGTTGTTCTGTTGTTGTGGGCTGTTCTGTGGTTGTGGGTTGTTCTGTTGCTGTAGGTTCCTCAGTAGTTGTGGGTTGTTTCTTGGTTGTGGGTTGTTCTGTGTTTGGCGCTTCAGATGCTATTGCAGACTGGCCAATCGATGATGGTTCCATTTCTCCAGCAGACTTTCCCTTCGTTGTTGACTCTTGGGCATCCGTTGCAGGAGTTGTTGGCCGAGTGACATCTTTTGCGGTGCTGAACACACTTGCGGAAGTAGACACATCAGCTGAGCTGGGCGAAGCCGGCTCAATGGGATCGTCCACAGAGGGAGACTTTGGCTGTGTCGGAGAAGGCACGACGGACATGACGCTAACACTGCGGTCTTCGAACTCCCACCCGGTTAAGCGGAGGCTTTCCTTGTTAATGATGATAACGGCAACAAACAAAGCTGTTGACATGCTCGGTGACGCGGGAATGGCGTTGATTGAAAATATGACAACGACTGATCCATTTCTGCAAAAGACGTTTGGTGTTGCTTTGACCCTGTGGTCATTTTGAATTGTATAACTGAGATCTAAACTTAGCGAAAACAGCAACTACTACAACAACATAATATTTCGACAATGTTTGTACCCCAACGAGAACATTCATTCCAGTGTAACATCGCGTTCTGACCCTCCTCATGGAAGTGTTCCAAACCAATAAACGAACGAACAAACGAACGGCCATCAAGTAAATTCATTATGAAAAACCCCCGTCCTCACCATCACGCCCCCCCTTCTTATTCCATAGGCTCTTAGCATGGCTTTGAATAGAACCCTTTGTCATGTTATTTTACATTTGTAAAACCTAATCTTCTCGTCTGAATTTTTTAAAAACTTTTCAACTCCTACCTGAATGTGTCACCCCATTATTTGTAACTGAAAATAGCTCGACTTCATCTTCTGGTAAGCAAACTGCATTAGAGCAAAGAAGAAAATGATAAAGAGAGCTATCAAAAAACGATTTTCGACGTGAAGTATAATTATGTCAAAGCATGACAAAAAATACTTACTGCAGGCTGGTTATGGAGCAGTTGCGGTATTTCTCTATCTCGGAACTTATAGCAAACGACGTGTTCACAACCTTTTGAACAAACAAAAAATCCAAGTCCAAAAAGTTACACCGATAACTTCTGGCATAGTCTTTGTGTCTGTCTCTGCCCTGCGAAAGTATCTCTGTCAGTCTGTCTGTCCGTCGGTCGGTCGGTATGTTATTTTGTCTGCCTGTCTGTCCGTCTGTCAGTCTGTCTGTCTCTCTGTGTCTCTTTGTCTCTGTCTCTCGGTATATCTATCTGTCTCTGTCTGTCTGTCTCTCTCTGTGTCTACCCCCCCTCTCTCTCTCTCCCTCTATTTCTCTTTCTCTCTCTCTCTCTCTCTCTCTCTCTCTCTCTCTCTCTCTCTCTCTCTCTCTCTCTCTCTCTCTCTCTCCCCTTAGCTGCACTGAAAGTCAATTAGTCATGTAAAACACATAAAATTATGTCTAGTAAGGACACCTTACTGTAAAATGTTGTGTAGGTTTTGTTCTTGAAAATATCTGTTTTTTTGTGTGTATTGCTGTTTTATTTCGTCGATAAGACTTTAATTAGCTAAAGCACAAGCAGATACAAGCCTTAAACCACCATTACGTTCAGTCGACGCGCGGTCATACCTTTGCAGACCTTTCCTGCAAACAGACGGGAGGTATCCCGGACTAAAATTAGAACAGGGGATTGTGGGAAAGCTGTTCAAGGGCACTCACGCACTATATTCGATTTTCAGTATACGACTCAAAACCTTTGGAATGAATTAAAATGAATAAAACACAAGACTAAAACAAAAGTTAAAAAATAGAGAAAGAAATGGGATTCGAATCCGGAACTATCGGGCCAGAGGGCTAGCGTTCTACCAATGAGCCATACGGCATACCATTTTCTGGGATGAAAATAGAAAGTTGAACGGCAAACATACATTACACGCGAGTTCTTGAGCATGTGTCAACTCGTCGGTTTCTGGGTTTCTCCGTTCGAATTTGTGTACTGGACGCTCTCTGTCGATCTCATCATTACATGAAGTCGCGGTGATACCCATAGGGCATTTCACAACAGCCGATGTTACTAAAACATTGAATGGGTAAATCTGGGAAATCGTCAACTGGAAGTACTCAATAATTATGCAACTTTTTGATCATTTGGATTTATTAAATCATTCAAAAAACCAAAGTTTAAACGATAAAACGTAAAACACTTGCCAACGAAGAGGTTCGAACCCTAGACCACCAATGTGACTATAAGCGATCGGACGCTTTTCCAACTGAGCTAATCTGACTCACGGTTGGCGTCAGCTGTTTTAATTTAAAATATTACACTTGCATTCTCGAGCGTGGGGATCAGTATTGACTCGACTCAGGTTTCCGTGTCTCTTTGTTCGTATTTGTGTACTGTACATTCTCTTTATCTCACTGTTAGAGGCAAGTTAAGTTAATAACTGACCCTATGCTCCCGTTCACTTCGTATAAGTTTGGAAAGCAATCTCAGGTAGCGTTAATTTCAAGGGTAACCGACATTATGTTGTAGTCTGGCTCCAAAATGCATTGACCAATCGCCGAAAGGCGCTGAAATCTATACACACAAGGATTTGCCTACCCAGAATGCCATTTTGTTGTTGCGGTTTGAAGGATTTAGTTCAGGAAAAGGGAAGCAAGCGGTTAAAAACGGGCGTCGAAAGAGCCAATGAATTGGGATATTAACTTTTATCCTACATACGCGAGAGAGACACCCGTGAGATAATAATCGTTCAAATCACACGTGTGTATATCATGTAAATGAGGTCATGTCAAGCAAGTCTGGCAGGGACATGGTTTTTCACTGCTTATGATGCCAAAGTTACCGAGACAAACGTCATTATAGAAACAAAAATTGCGTTCGCTAATTACCCTCGATGAATCTTTGGAACTAACACGCCACGCCACGCTTTCAGAGTGACGTTTCTTTGCTTTGACGTAATAGATTGCACGAGGCTTTAGAAGAGATCGAGGTTCCAAAACAAGCGTCTTCAATTTAGCTGCCTCGACTGCAGGGCATTTTTAGTAAAATACACGTAAGTACAGTATATAGGACAAACAGAATACTACATGGCTTGCTGTATCGTACCAGATTTACACTCGTTGCTTTTTCAAATAGTGAACAGTTCACTATTAGGCCAAAAAAAAAATTGTCTGTTTAGGGTAACCCGACCGACCCTATCGATTTGGCGCCGACCCAAAAACTTTTTTTTGATTTCAAAAAAAAAAAAGAAAAAAAAAGAGGTAAAAATGCTAAAAAGAGACATTTGGCGTTTCATTTAATATACGTTAGTTTTGAAACATGTATTCATCAAATATAAGAAGTGAATGTTCAGCCAACATAGCATTTACACACACAAAAACAAAAAAACAAAAAAAAACAAAAAAAACCCTACCTACCTACCGACCCTACTTTTTTTGGTCATGTTACCCTAAACAGACAATTTTTTTTTTTTTGCCTTAAAAAAAAACCACCACCTCGTGTAAATCTGGTACGACACGGCAAGCCATGTAGTATTCTTTATGTAGATAATATACCTGTGGATTCAGGCATTACACGCATCAAAGAGTCACCAACACATGAAAGAAACAAAAAGCACAAAGGTTTTCGAATCTTGGTATGTGCCCAAGCAAAGGGGTAGTCTTAAAGCACGTAAAAACCAGGCCAATAGAATCGTGCACACGTGAAACACTAGCTGTGCTTTTAACTGAGACCTAATTATGACGTCACAGACCTGGGAGCAGAATTCCTCTTCAAACGCCAAGAAAGTCGCTGAGGATGAGTCGGCCATGTCCTCGGTGTAGTTGTGACTCGTCACCCTCACAGACATGCTCACCACTGCAACATTTTCAGTAAGACATGTGTTACCGAGTGCAAAAGCACAACTATGGCCCTTGGAGGCAAAGCCAGACAAACAAAGTTGAGAATTCTAGAGCTACTTTCTTAGCCCTTTAAAAACTGTTATGGGTACGGAAAGGTTCCCAAGAACATACACGGAGGCAGCAGGAGTCGGACCCTATCTTGAACAAAATTCTACAATTCACAGGTGTCAGTGACGTAGAAGAAACGTCGAGCTATGAGTAGCTCGCGCTCCTCAAGGGCAGACAACTGCAGAGCCTGCAGTCTCCCTGTCACACATGATACTTTTAAAAAAAAATTAAGAGTTATCTTTTTTAAATATGTTTTGTTTTCTTCTTTCTTTCCCTCACTGTTACAATATTTTCTTCTTCTTCTTCTTCTTCTTCTTCTTCTTCTTCTTCTTCTTCTTCTTCTTCTTCTTCTTCTTCTTCTTCTTCTTCTTCTTCTTCTTCTTCTTCTTCTTCTTCTTCTTCTTCTTCTTCTTCGTTCATGGGCTTAGATTCGCACGTTCACTCATGTTTGTAGCACGAGTGGATTTTTACGTGTATGACCGTTTTTACCCCGCCATTCAGGCAGCATACGCCGATTTCGGGGGAGGCATGCTGGGTATTTTCGGGTTTCTATAACCCACCGAACTCTGACATGGATTACAGGATCTTTTTCCGTGCCCACTTGGTCTTGTGCTTGCGTGTACACACGAAGGGGGTTAAGTC
>NC_090257.1:37557812-37602812 GCF_037325665.1 Littorina saxatilis
CCGACCCTATTTTTGGGGCCTATGTTACCGTAAACAGACTTTTTATGGTGTGCCTAATAACTATCTTTCTTACCTGACATACTCGTCAAAACCACAGCAACAGCAACAACTGCCGAGATGATCAAGGCAAAAACAAGAACGGTTATTACGATCAGACGCATTTTTCGTGTGCGCAGTCTCCGTTGTTTCTCGTCCATATCCTCCTCGTTTTCACTGGAGCTGGAAGGTGGAGGTGGTTCTTTGTTGCCCACTTTGTTAAACGCGATGCCATGTCCATGCTCGTCTCCAAAGAATATGTTGGATCCGTTGGAGGATCTGTGTGAAATGTTTCCAGACGAAAACGGACTTCCGTTATAGTCTTTGTAGTCTGGGAACCATTTCAGCTGTAAGTCAAGGAATTAACATGTATGTAAATGAATGTAGGAATGAATGAATTGATAAACAGATTAATTGAAATGTGAACTAAAGGCACAGTACTTTTCGTGTAAACACTCCGACTCACCATCTCAGATCGGGTCAGACTTTAACATTTAAAAACAACACCAAAACACCCCCCACCCCCCACCCCCTTGAACGCAAACCAAAAGCGTCAAGCCCAGGTGCTCATTAGTGATGCAAAGTGCCTTGCGTATTCTGTAGGAACTTCTGAATTTAGAGATAAATTTCGTTACCTTGTACCAGATCTGTCTACGCTCTACACCCATTGTCAATAAAAAACAAGTCGCGTAAGGCGAAATTACAACATTTAGTCAAGCTGTCGAACTAACAGAATGAAACTGAACTCACTGCATTTTTACAGCAAGAGCGTATACTCGTAGCATCGTCAGTCCACCGCTCGATGCAAAGGCAGTGAAATTGACAAGAAGTTGCGCTGAGAAGGATAGCACGCTTTTCTTTATCTCTATTCTGTTTAACTTTCTGAGCGTGTTTTTAATCCAAACATATCACATCTATATGTTTTTGGAATCAGGAACCCACAAGAAATAGGATGAAATTGCTTTTAAATCGATTTCGGAAATTTTATTTTAATAATAATTTTTATATTTTTAATTTTCAGAGCTTGTTTTTAATCCGAATATAACATATTTATATGTTTTTGGAATCAGAAAATGATGAAGAATAAGATGAACGTAAATTTGGATCGTTTTAGAAACAAACTATATTTTTTACAATTTTCAGATTTTTAATGACCAAAGTCATTAATTAATTTTTAAGCCACCAAGCTGAAATGCAATACTGAAGTCCGGCCTTCGTCGAAGATTGCTTGGCCAAAATTTCAATCAATTTGATTGAAAAATGAGGGCGTGACAGTGCCGCCTTAACTTTTACAAAAAGCCGGATATGACGTCATCAAAAGTATTTATCGAAAAAAAGAAAAAAAAATCCGGGGATATCATTCCCAGGAACTCTCATGTCAAATTTCATAAAGATCGGTCCAGTAGTTTGGTCTGAATCGCTCTACACACACACACGCACAGACAGACAGACAGACAGACAGACACACATACACCACGACCCTCGTCTCGATTCCCCCTCTATGTTAAAACATTTAGTCAAAACCTGACTAAAAGTAAAAAGCAACCAGTTGATTTTAAGTTCCCAACACAGATGTATGTTTTTTTTGTTCAATATTTGTGTTTTTGTGTAACCTAATCTTTCACCAACATGGGGTAATGGAATAATATATAAGCAAAAACACACACACACACACACACACATAAACACACACACACCACACCCACACCCACACACACACACACACACACACACACACACACACACCACACACACACTCACACACACATACACATACACACACATAAACACACACACACGAACACACACACGAACACAGACACACACACACACACACACACACACGCGCACGCACACACAAACAAACTCTTACCGCTGGTTTCCTTAAGTTCCTGAAAGTGCCGGACAAAGCACGTTTAATCCACGAAGGTTCTTGCGGCATTTCCATGTTGCTCCGAAAAATACCAGGGTTCCAGAATTACATGAACTGGAATGTTAATCTTCACAAACACCATCAAAGAAAACTATTTCTACTTTAAAAAAAATACTAAGTCGTAATTTATGTTTGATCCAAAAAAACTAAAAGATATAGCTAGCCTGGTTCTGATTGGAGTATAGACCAATTTGTTTCAAACGAAAGAAATCACGATCGTAAGAACGAAAGTAACACAACGGTTGCAACACTTTGTGGCCAAAATTCCCGGATATAAGTGAAGTTGAGTTATAGCTTCAAACAACAATAATGATAATGATTAAAAAAAAAATAAAAAAAAAAACCCAACAATATCGCTTCACTGATATTAAAATTCTCGCGATTGAAGAATGCAAGTAGCTCTCACAGCTGATTTGTGGCTTTGAGAAAAAAAATCCCGCTAACACGGCGTTCATAAGACTGGAGCCTTGTTCAGTTCTGGAGTACACGTCAACCTGCGCTCCGGTTTTGATCATCGCAGCTTGCTGTGATTGGGTAATTTGGCAGCCGGCGAAGCTGATGCAGATCGACACATCGCCCCCTCTACCGGGTGACTCGAGGGTGGGTGTGACAGGATCCTGCTGTGTCAGTGTGCAACTTGCTAGACGAGTACAACACACTATAGTTTCTATTTTTATTTAATACGTAATTCATCAGTTTCTCATTTTTGGTTTAAGTATGGACAGTAAACACATCATGTAGGCCATAAATGCAGCCAATTTGCAATCTTTTTATTTTTATTTCTATTCCCCCCCCCCCCCCCCCACAAATTTGGACCTTATACAATACTGAGGTTCTTTTATTCACATCCAGTTATTACCTTTCCAAGGACAAAACTGTGAATAATTTCGAGAATTCTCTTTTGAACCTATGTTTCATGTTTGACTGTGTGATTGTAAATGGGTTTTGCAAAAGTGTGAGAGAAAGAGAACAAGAACAAGAACAAGAACAAATCTTTAATTGTCTAAGGCCACAGCCCCTCACAATAGTGGTTAAAATAACAGCAATAGTATCTGCACAGTTATAAATTATAGTCACGCATAAAATTCAACAAATACATTAAGACACTGATGACATGTCACTGGATCTGATTAATAAGGGTTCGTCTCTTCTGTAACATGAAGAACACAAATCTGCTGAAGCTGTTCATCACATTATCCTCATTACTGCCACAGAAATACACAAGTTGTTGTTGCAGCGTCTTAGAGTTCGAGATTTTCAAATACTTTGCTCGAAGGTCTTGATAAAAAGGACATAAAAATACAACATGGTGTTCATCTTCTTTATCAGCTGTACAGAGAGGACAGTTTCTTGTCGTTTGGTTTGGTGCGTACCGAAACTTGTGAGCGTTGATTTCGGATACTCCTGCGCGGAAACGAGTTAGAGCAACTCTGTACTTAATATCTTCGATTAATTGAGAGAGAGAGAGAGAGAGAGAGAGAGAGAGAGAGAGAGAGAGAGAGAGAGAGCCGTCCGTCCACCCAGCGGTTCGTGATGAGGGTCTTTGCCTGTTGGTAGGGTTGGGTTGGTTTGGGCTGTGGTTGTCTTCCTCGCTCCTTGGCTAACCGGGCTGCTCGCTCGTTTCCAGAAATGGCACAGTGTTTTGGGAGTAACTGAAGCACTGTGGGTGATTTCTGTGACAAATTGCACAGAGTCTCAATGGCGCCTTTTTGCTCCAGTCATAATTCGTGTCCTACCTTTCGCCGCTGAGTGTTCCCAGAGATACAGCTTTGAAATTGAGCGTGGAGCGTGGGGCGTGGGTGTTGAATAGATGACAAACACAATCAATACGAATACGAATACGAATACTTTATTATCTCATACAGAGAAATTTCAGTGTGGTGCACATTAAAAGACAAAACAAATAATAAGACAACAGATAAAAATACCATACGAAGCATACTACACTCGCGCACGCATATGTACACTAACAGGAATAGTAACATGATTCCAAATAGGTAAATTGCCGTCAGCTTTAGCTAAAAGTTTACCGCTAAAAACTATCATTATCACAGGACTAGATATGTCATTGAACAATATTTATCACAGGACTAGAGTCTCAATAGTGAGATAAAAGACACCTTTGTTTGTTTGTTTGCTTAACGCCCAGCCGACCACGAAGGGCCATATCAGGACGGTGCTGCTTTGACATATAACGTACGCCACACACAAGACAGAAGTCGCAGCACAGGCTGCATGTCTCACCCAGTCACATTATTCTGACACCGGACCAACCAGTCCTAGCACTAACCCCATAATGCCAGACGCCAGGCGGAGCAGCCACTAGATTGCCAATTTTAAAGTCTTAGGTATGACCCGGCCGGGGTTCGAACCCACGACCTCCCGATCACGAGGCGGACGCCTTACCACTAGGCCAACCGTGCCGGTCATAAAAGGCACCTGCCAAAAACACCAATGGCACAGTTTGTAAAATGAACACATTCTTTTCAGAATCATTGTGACGTGACTCGACGAACCACACGACACCTTGCCTGCTTTCTGTCAACACGTTCCGTAACAGTTGATAGACGTCTCGTCATTCACACCATTGTCTGGTCCTTATCGGATCGTTTTGAGAAGAGGAACACACACACGCCCCGTTTCAGAGGATGCGTTGGGCCAGAACATATATGTTCCGGCCCAACGCATCCTCTGAAAGACTTGAACTTTTCAACCTACTCTCTGAAAGGGATGAACTTTTGACGTTCACTAACAATATTTTATTTTAAGGTTTCATTTTGGCTTTAGGCCAATAGGGCGTTTAAGCTAACAAAATACACAATTACTTAATTAGAAAAAAAACACACAGTAAACACCAAGTTCCAAAGACTTTTGGCCCACGCCCTTCTTCAGTGAAATGAATGTAAGCAAACAATGACGTAAAATTCTTGATAAAAAAAGAAAAAAATCGTCATGTAAAACGTCACAGCCAAACGTCATAAGTTTCGTTCTCTCTCTCTCTCTCTCTCTCTCTCTCTCTCTCTCTCTCTCTCTCTCTCTCTCTCTCTTTCTCTATTTCGTTATCTCTCTATCTATTTATCTCTCTCTATCTATCTCTCTCTATCTGTCACACACACACAAACACACACACACACACACACACACACACACACACACACACACACACACACACACACACACACACACACACACACACAACCATGTAGGAAAATACACAATTAAGTCACACGCACAATGAGAGTGCACGCAGGCACAGCAAACAGTGGTCTTAATTAAGCAACACAAGAAAACAGAACACACTTACAAACAAAAACCAAATCTTCATCAACTAGAGCACATATCGACAGGAATTGCCTCCTTTATGCTTGTTTTGCCACGCTCAAAAAAACCAAAAACAACCTGCAACTAACAATATTGAAGCAAACAACAAACGAGCAAACAAACAACACCACATGTTACAGTCATGTTCTCCAGGTCATAATGTTGAAAGCTTATGGTTAAAGGAGCACTTTAACCTTGATGGGGATACTGTTAAAAGCTGATTTTTGAACAAGTACATTGACTCACACAAATCTCATACACACAAAACACACACTGATACCCAGCCAGCAAGACATTAGCGGCCGATAATCGGCCGAACACCCTTCAAAAAGTCGGGCCGGTGACGTCAAAACATACGACGCGGGTGTTGGCCCGACTAACTTTTGCAAAGAGGCAACGATGCGGCCGATAGGCGGCCGAACACCTGCACTATGGCGGCACGCATCCGGTCCGATGTTAATCGGCCCGATGACTTGTTTGACCTGCGGTCCGACACCTTATGCCGACATCGGGAAGATATCGATTTCAGCGGGAAGACATCGGGACGATGTCGGCATAAGGTGTCGGGCCGCAGGTCCAACAAGCCATCGGGCCGATTAACATCGGACCGGATGCGTGCCGCCATAGTACAGGTGTTCGGCCGCCTGTCGGCCGCCTCGTTGCCTCTTTGCAAAAGTTAGTCGGGCCAACACCCGCGTCGTATCTTTTGACGTCACCTGCCCGACTTTTTGAAGGGTGTTCGGCCGACTATCGGCCGCTAATGTCTTGCTGGCTGGGTGCAGCTACCGATACAGCAGTATGTACCACCACCACCCCCCCCCCCCCCAAGTGTAACAGTGCAAAATTCACTTACAGCTACAGCTACAGCAGTATAACCCCCCTCCCCCCAGTGTTACAGTTGCAAACAAACCTACAGATACAGCAGTGTGTACAACCCCCCCCCCCCCCCAGTGTAACAGTGCAAAACAAATCACCAGCTAGAGATACAGCAGTATGTAGAACCCCCCGCCCCTACCGCGTACCGCCCTCACTGTAACAGTACAAAACACACCTACAGCTACAGATACAGCCGTATACACCCCCCCCCCCTCAGTATTACAGTATAAAACACACCTACTGCAACAGATTCAGCAGTATATACAACCCCCCAAGTGTAACAGTGCAAAAATTACTTACAGCTACAGCTACAGCAGTATGTACACCTCCCCTCCCCCTTAGTAACAGTGCAAAACACACCTACAGCTACAGCAGTATGTACAACCCCCAACCCCCCCCCCCCCCACCACTGTAACAGTACAAAACTCATTTACAGCTACAGATTCAGAATTATGTACATCCCCCTCCCCCCGCTGCCACCACTGTAACAGTACCAAACATACAACACTCCACCCCCTTCCCTCGTGTAGAGCGCAAAACACACCTAGAGCTACAGATACAGCAGTATACAACCCCAATCCCCCCCCCCCCCCCCCCCCTGTGTGCAAAACACACCAACAGCTACAAAAACAGCAGTATGTTCACCCCCCCCCCTCCCCCTACTGTAACAGTACATAACACACCTACAGCTTCAGCTAGTTACATCTATGCTTGGCGCTGGTGGACAATATTCACTTTTTTTGGCAAAAACCGCCAGTTTTGGCCAAAAAAGACAAAGATTTGGCCAAAACAACCCACACATTTGGCCAAATAAAATAGATTTGGCTATAACTTTTTTTGGGCCAAAACTTTCTATGTAAAAGTTTTGGCCAAAACTGTTTATGTTAGCTAAAACGGGAGATTTGGCCAAACTTCTGCCACAAAAAGATTTTGCCAAAAAAAGATTTGGCCAAACAAAAAAGATTTGGCCAAATCTTCACTTTTTGGCCAAATCTTTTTTGTTTGGCCAAATCTTTTTTTGGCAAAATCTTTTGTATTTGCTGGCGCTGGTGGACAATATTCACTTTTTTGGCCAAATCTCTTTTTGGCCAAAACTTTGCTTTTTTGGCCAAAACTTTGCTTTTTTGGCCAATACCGCCAGTTTTGGCCAAAAAAGTGTGTTTTTGGCAAAATAAGTGAATATTGTCCACCAGCGCCAAGCAGCTTGGCGCTGGTGAACAATATTCACTTTTTTGGCCAAAAACGCACTTTTTTGGCCAAAACTGGCGGTTTTGGCCAAAACTGGCGGTTTTGGCCAAAACTGGCGTTTTTGGCCGAAACTATACTTTTTTGGTCAAAACTTTGCTTTTTTGGCCAATACCGCCAGTTTTGGCCAAAAAAGTGTGTTTTTGGCAAAATAAGTGAATATTGTCCACCAGCGCCAAGCAGCTTGGCGCTGGTGAACAATATTCACTTTTTTGGCCAAAAACGCACTTTTTTGGCCAAAACTGGCGGTTTTGGCCAAAACTGGCGGTTTTGGCCAAAACTGGCGTTTTTGGCCGAAACTATACTTTTTTGGCCAAAACTTTGCTTTTTTGGCCAAAAATGTACGCTTGGCGCTGGTGGACAATATTCACTATTTTGGCCAAAAACACACTTTTTTTGCCAAAACTGGTGGTTTTGGCCAAAACTGGCGTTTTTGGCCAAAACTGGCGTTTTTGGCCAAAACTATACTTTTTTGGCCAAAACTTTGCTTTTTGGGCCAAAACCGCCAGTTTTGGCCAAAAAAGTGTGTTTTGGCCAAAAAAAGTGAATATTGTCCACCAGCGCCAAGCTGCTTGGCGCTGGTGAACAATATTCACTTTTTTGGCCAAAAACGCACTTTTTTGGCCAAAACTGGCGTTTTTGGCCAAAACTATACTTTTTTGGCCAAAACTTTGCTTTTTTGGCCAAAACTGGTGGTTTTGGCCAAAACTGGCGGTTTTGGCCAAAACTGGCGTTTTTGGCCAAAACTATACTTTTTTGGCCAAAACTTTGCTTTTTTGGCCAAAAACGCCAGTTTTGGCCAAAAAAGTGTGTTTTGGGCAAAAAAAGTGAATATTGTCCACCAGCGCCAAGCAGCTTGGCGCTGGTGGACAATTTTCACTTTTTTGGCCAAAACTGGCGGTTTTGGCCAAAACTGGCGTTTTTGGCCAAAACTGGCGTTTTTGGCCAAAACTGGCGTTTTTGGCCAAAAGTATACTTTTTTGGCCAAAACTTTGCTTTTTTGGCCAAAACTGGCGTTTTTGGCCAAAAAAATGAATATTGTCTATCAGCGCCAAGGGGTACTCAAAGATTTGGCCAAAAAATGAAGTTTTGGCCAAAACTATTTTTTGGCCAAAACTTTCAATGCAAAAGTTTTGGCCAAAAAAAGATTTGGCCAAATCTAAAACATTTGGCCAAAAAAGTGAAGATTTGGCCAAATGTTTTAGATTTGGCCAAATATTTTTTTGGCCAAAACTTTGCACTTAAAAGTTTTGGCCAAAACATGTTTTTGGCCAAAAACACACTTTTTGGCCAATAATGTACGTTTTTGGCCAAAAAAGTGTGTTTTGGGCCAAAAAAGTGAATATTGTCCACCAGCGCCAAGCATATACATCAGTATATGCACACCCCCCCCCCCAAGTGTAACAGTACAAAACACACCTACAGCTACAGATTCAGCAGTATGTACAACCCCCTCCCCCCCCCCCCCCCCAGTGTCACTGTGCAGAACACACATACAGCTACAGATTCAGCAGTTAGTATGTACACCCCCCCCCCCCCCCCCAAGTGTGTAACAGTGCAAAACACACCACCAGCTACAGATAGATCAGTATGTACACCCCCCCCCCCCCCCCCCCAAGTGTTACAATGCAATACACGTCACACCTACAGCTACAGATACATCAGTATGTACACCCCCCCCCCCCCCAAGTGTAACAGTGCAAACCACACTTACAGCTACAGATTCAGCAGTATGTACTCCACCCCCCCCCCCCCTCCCCAGTGTAACAGTGCAAAAATCACCAACTACTGCAGTATGTACCCCCCCTCCCCCTACAGCTACAGAAGTATGTTACCCCCCCCCCCCCTGTAACAGGACAATACACACCTACATCTACAGCAGTATGTACACACACCCCCCCCCCCCCCCACTGTAACAAGACAAAACACACCTACATCTATATTTACAGCAGTGTGTACAACACCCCCCTCCCCCACTGTAACAGGACAAAACACACCTACATCTACATATACAGAATAAGATACAGCAGTATGTACTCCCCCCCCCCCCCCCCCCTCACTGTAACAGCAAAACTAACATTGAGAGCCAAAAAAAACCGAAATCACTTACTCGCTCCATCCGTCGCGGTTGTCCTCGAGTTGACGTCTGAATCTGATTGTCATTGCCAAGAGCCTGACTCACTGGCTACACAACTATTCTCACCGCCACCACGTGGCACTGGGACCAGCACTCAGATTGAGATCCCGAGGCGACATTCGTCTCGGATAACATATCATCAATGTGCTGTCCAACATTCCCAAAAATGTCTCTTCTTTCGATATTAACTTGAACTAAGAAAACAAATAAAATTCGCTCACGCGGGAAAGCAGCAGCCATTTGCACACTCAATCTTGTTTACCGTAAGGAAAGCTATTTGAATATTTCAAGTAAATGATGGCGTATTTTTAAAATGTAAAACTCATGATTTGAGCTCATGCTGTATTTGATTGCAAATATGCAAATAAAACTTACAATTAATTATCCTACTCCTATGTGAAAAAGTCAACAAATATGAATAATTTAGTTTCGCATTTGCATGGTCAGTCTCATAATGTCACGCCGTTGCTGGACCGACGCTTGAACAGGGGACGTAACAAATGTTAAAATAATGATCATCAATTTGTTATCTCCCGTAACTCTGCATAATTTTATCGACAGCAACATTGCGTCGGGCCGATGTCGGGGTTTATTACGTACATTTATACACAGTCAAACGGTATCGGCGCGACAACGGACGACGACACACGACATATGACGACGTCACCCGACTGAAATCGTCAGTCGGCCGACGAAAGCTTGCTAGCTGGGTACGCACATAGACCGGCACGGTTGGCCAAGTGGTAAGGCGTCCGCCCCGTGATCGGGAGGTCGTGGGTTCGAACCCCGGCTGGGTCATACCTGAGACTTTATAATTGGCAATCAAGTGGCTGCTCCGCCTGGCGTCTGGCATCATGGGGTTTGTGCTAGGACTGGTTGGTCCGGTGTCAGAATAATGTGACTGGGTGAGACATGAAGCCTGTGCTGCGACTTCTGTCTTGTGTGTGGCGCACGTTATATGTCAAAGCAAGCACCGCCCTGATATGGCCCTTCGTGGTTGGCTGGGCGTTTAAGCAAACTAACAAACAAACAAACCATAAAATGATGACACATGCTATTAAATAATACATTTTTATTTATTGGATTTCTAATGACATTTTGCAGAATTATCAATATTAATTGAAATAGCATAAACATAAAGCGGTGCACTTTCTTTGTAATTTTTCGTTCCATTTTGACTCGAACTGTATGGCCTCGTGTTATTTTTGTCATGATACCATTTTCCACATTAATTTTAATTCTTGACAATTTAATCTTAGTGAATTGATAACTGTACAGTGTATAACCATTTTACATATTTTAATTGAGTTTCTAGAGAATAATAAAGAAATGTGCTTGCAACATTTGAAGTAAATTGTTTGGAAAACAGAAATTTTGACCAAAACAAAAAACACAAAGAAAGATCCGTGCAGGTCGCGTTTTGTCTAAATTCAATAGCAAGATACAGGTTTTTTTTAACGCTGATAGGTAGAGTGGGAGAGCATGTTTCTACCTCCTGACTTCCAAATGACTATTATCTTGATTAGGAAAACCATCGTTCTCTTCCTGTTGATCCTCCATTACCAGTCATCTTTTCTTTCTTGTTCTACAGGCTGCGAGTGAACATTATCAGGCTCTTCGTTCAGCACATTAGATACAGAAATAGTCTTTGTGGTCACACAAGTCCTGGCAATGCTTGAAGGAGTAAATATCTATACTTCCCAAATACTGACAATACTAACTGCCTTATCTGTAAAAGAGCTTCGCCCGGCTTCCTGGCGAGTGGGCAAAAACTGAAATCCATCAAGATAAGTTTATTGTAATATGTGTTTGTCTGTTCACTTAAAACACTGTTGGTTCGACATATTTGTGACTGTAACGTAATTTTGTCAATAACAACGCTCTAACAACTTACCTTTCTTGTTGTTTGTTTTTTGATGTTGTGCCCATTACAATAACCCAACAGATCTGAATAGCGACAAATACAACATGTCTTGATTATGGGGCAGCCCTTGCATATTAAGCTATAGCTACTGATTCGTCTGCGTCGTGAGTGTATTCCTCCAGACAGAAGTGCATTAATTAGAAGTGGTTAACCACTATAACATGCAGTCTACGCGTAAGATCATATACTTGTGTTCCAGGAACTTTTTCAACATATTTGTGTCCGCAAAATCTTTTGAAGCAGATTTCACAACCTTAATCGGTAAATTGTAATCGGCAAAATGAGTTTTCACAGGTATTTTAATTTTATTTCATATTTTATGCCAAGCTTGGTATTCACTATTTTGCAAATGTTGCTAGATGGTGTCTACCCATACCTCACAAATTATATAAACAATGAACAACTTTTGAAAAAACACTCTCAGAACAATAATTCAAATTGCGTCTGAAAGCAGAGAGATTGTTGTTTCCAAAAATTGTAATTACTTTTTTTAACGACATAAATCGATATTTGTCAAAAGTCTTTTTTAACGTGACATTATTTTCCACGTGACATTATAGGCCGTTCAATCTGTCTATGCTTCAAGCAGTCAACAACAACAACCTGCCTCAATTTGCAAAGCATTTTACAACAGCAAGTGTCTGAAGGTAGCACTGCAATGGATCCCCTCACACTATGGGATAGAAGGAAACAAACATGCGGATAGAATGGCCATTGGTTCAAACAAGATTTTATTCCAAGAATACGGGGTTGCATATAGAGTACATCAAGGACAATTGGGACCACACACCAAGCTTTATTATACTATGTGTCGCAACAAATATACATCTGAATAGAAATTAGTGTTCATGTGCTGTCAAAGGTAAAAACAGTACTTCTTCTTCTTCTTCTTCTTCTTCTTCTTCTTCTTCTTCTTCTTCTTCTTCTTCTTCTTCTTCTTCTTCTTCTTCTTCTTCTTCTTCTTCTTCGTTCATGGGCTTAGACTCCCACGTTCCCTCATTTTTTTAGCACGAGTGGATTTTTACGTGTATGACCATTTATACCCCGCCATTTAGGCAGCATACGCCGATTTCGGGGGAGGCATGCTGGGTATTTTCGTGTTTCTATAACCCACCGAACTCTGACATGGATTACAGGATCTTTTCCGTGCGCACTTGGTCTTGTGCTTGCGTGTACACACGAAGGGGGTTAAGTCACTAGCAGGTCTGCACATAAGTTGACCTGGGAGATCGGAAAAATCTCCACTCTTAACCCACCAGGCGGCAGCGACCGGGACTGATTCGAACTCACGACCTCCCGATTAGGAGGCCGACGTCTTACCACCACGCCACTGCCAGTATTACTACCCTTGTTAAAAATGTCAACAACAAAAAAGAATGTGACAAAAGAATATTTGTAGAATGGCCATTCTGGGTGCAAAGGACGAACAAGAAGAAAACGTAGTAAGATGTACAGAGATGAAAACGACAATTAAATCTCTGTTCAAGACCCCCTAGACACCCCTGACACACGACAGCTACCAACAACTGCCAATGCCTGACCAAGTAACCATCTTCCGTCTGAGGACAGGGCACAACAGACTCAATCAACATCTGCGCAAGGAACTGCGTGCCGTGCCCTCCCCCATGTACCGCTGTGGAGAGCAAGACGCGGCCCACATCCTACAGGATTACACAAACCTCCAGCTCCTGAGGAGAGAGACTTGGCCCAGGCCGACAATTACAACCAACCAAGAGAAACCGGCTGTACGGACCCATGGAAGCTATGCAGAAGACCACCAGCCCGGTAGCTCAATAGGCAGGGCACTGGACTTGTGATCGAAAGGTCGCTGGTTCGAATCCAGGCCGGCACGGACACGGGTCAACTTAATGTGCAGACCCAGAGACGGTATCCATCTCCCACCCCCGTGTCACCACCTCGGTCATTCTGCCATAAGTGCAGATGGCTGATACCACCTAAACACGCACACACTGTGTATCTCATCTAAAGTCGGGTTTAAATCCGGGAACATGCCCCTAATGGCTTTGCCGTGAGGGCGTAACACTTGAATTCCCCCCCCCCCCTCTTCGATGTAAGACAATGACAAGTAATGAAGTATGGGACATTACAACTCGAAACTAACGAAACATCCGTCTAAACAGTCACTGTGGCCCAGACTGACTGTTTTCGAAATTGTGTATATCCAAGGGAAATAACTCTTCATTGTACGGCAGTTACTACAATGTCCACTGTATTACACTATCAGTTGTTTCCCTTCCTCCACTCTGCTACTTTTATCACTGAAACAAAAAAATTAATAGGCTCCCCACACAACGACGTGCACAACTGATATTGTCCCACATAGTCAGAATGAATTCCGTCGCGTGTGAGTTAGTTCTGCTCCGGAGCCTGAAACATTTGATTGTAGATTTGAAAGTTCGATTTTATTTAACAAAACATAACTTACTTTGATTTCATTAATTAAGCGGACGGGCGCATTGGCGCAGTGGTAAGACGTCGGCCTCCTAATCGGGAGGTCCTGAGTTCGAATCCCGGTCGCTGCCGCCTGGTGGGTTAAGAGTGGAGATTTTTCCGATCTCCCAGGTCAACTTATGTGCAGACCTGTTAGTGACTTAACCCCCTTCGTGTGTACACGCAAGCACAAGACCAAGTGCGCACGGAAAAGATCCTGTAATCCATGTCAGAGTTCGGTGGGTTATAGAAACATGAAAATACCCAGCATGCCTCCCCCGAAATCGGCGTAAAAACATGAGTGAACGTGGGAGTCTAAGCCCATGAACGAAGAAGAAGAAGAAGAAGATTAATTAAGCAGTGCTGACTCGTTCTCGTTTTACTTCTCAGTCGTCTTGAATGTTACTTTTGAACTAAAAACGGACAGAAAGGCGTGGCACCAGAAACTTTCCCAGTTAGGGTGCCCACCACAGTGCCCGCTCTCTTATGTATTTGTTGTGCTGTTTTATTCACCACAGAAATTATTTAACATGTTACTTAAATAAAACAAAAATATAACAATGATTAAGTGATATAATTGCCTCAGAGTTAACGGCACAAAACAATTATTCTATATCTGATGACCTGATAACATTGAAGGTTTTGAACCTCAAACAATATAATATTGTCTCTATCTCTGTTTCTCTCACTCATCACATCATGTCACTCCACATAGTCCATCAATGATCGCACACATTCACGATTGGAAGGCAGGCAGGCAGCTACACGCACACACACACGCACGCACGGACGTACGCACGCACACACACAAACACATACACAAAACACACACATACACGCACGCACACACACACACAGACACACACACAAACACACACATACATACACACACTCTTAAACACACACACACACTATTAAACACACACACACACACACACACACACACACACACACACACACACACACACACACACACACACACACACACACACACGGGAACACATAACGCACACCCAAAAACACAATACACAACATATTGGCACATTTACATCAGCATGCCGACACGATCTCACTCGCTTAAAAGTTGTATTTTCTCTTTATTGATGCAATCCAGCGAGACAGATAATCACATGACGATGAGACTTTTTTCTTTCTTTCTTTTTTACAGCCAGGCTGCAACTCAAACCCATATGAATATAATGCAACATTAAGACTCGAATGAGATACAGTCGTCTCCGCTTAGCTCGTCCCTCTCGGGACCGAAAAATTCGCGACGAGCTAACCGGCCGACGAGCTAAGCAGCGGACGAGGTAAACGGAGTCCAATTTCCCTGGGGGATATGCTGCGACGAGCTATCCGGCGAATTCGTCCAGACCAATATTAAAAGCACATAAACACTTGTAAACGGGTGTATCAGGTTCTGAGATAACTATCAATCTAGTAGATCATCCTCGAATAGCCCTTTGTTCACAACATGACATTTTACCGTGTCTACAAACCAGAAGTAATCCTTTCATCACCATGGAGTAGGAGCTATGATGTGCAATGGTCAAATGACGAATTTCTGTTCATAGACTCGGTAAGATGTTGATAGAGTTTATATTCGTTTCGCATATTGGGTTTGTAACATGTGTTACTATGAAAATAACAGAGAGATAGGCAGAAGAGAGAGAGAGAGAGAGAGAGAGAGAGAGAGAGAGAGAGAGAGAGAGAGAGAGAGAGAGAGAGAGAGAACTCAGAACTTTATTACATAAGGATAAAGGTTTTAGGCTTAGCCTAATCTTCCAACCTGTCCTTGGAACATATACAGAGAATTAAGTAGATGTGTACTGCCGGGCAGTACATACCCCAAGCGAAGTCGTCCATCTGTGTGTACATGATTCTCTCTCTCTCTCTCTCTCTCTCTCTCTCTCTCTCTCTCTCTCTCTCTCTCTCTGTCTTAAAATGTGTCATCGATGACGTGTTTTCATACTTGCTAATGCGGCAGGCTAATCATGACGTCAAATTGAAACTTCTTGAAGTCTCTCAGAAAGGGACATGAAAACCATGTGGGGGTTACTGGTTTGGGCTGAAAAAAAACCCAACTCCACCTAAAATTCAAGCGCCTATGGGGCTGAATTATGCAGCATAAATTGTGAAACATCAGGATATCTCACACTTTCAATTCTGCCATCATGTCAAATCTGACAACAAACCTACCCACAAAATGTCATAAATATCGGTGTAGAATTGAGACTTAACGGTTTTTAACTGCCAAAAATAAGTTTTTTTGACTGGAATAGTTTGTGTTGAAATTCAGTTTGGGACAACGGACCCACCCACTAAATTTCATAAAGATAGGTGAAAATTTAAATGTAACGGTTTTTAACTGCCAAAATTATGTTTTTCTTCTGGAAAAGTATGGAGTGAAAATCAGTTGGGGACAACGAACCTACCCACAAAATTTCATAAATATCGATGAAGAATTGAGATTTAACGGTTTTTAACTGCCAAAAATAAGGTTTTTTGTCTGGAAAGGTATGTCTTAAAATTCAGTTTGGGACAACGGACCCACCCACTAAATTTCATAAAGATAGGTGAAGAATTGAAATTTAACGTTTTTTAACTGCCAAAATTATGTCTTTCTTCTGGAAAAGTATAGAGTGAAAATCAGTTGGGGACAACGAACCTACCCACAAAATTTCATAAATATCGGTGAAGAATTGAAATTTAACGGTTTTTAACTGCCAAAATTATTGTTTTTCTTCTGGAAAAGTATGGAGTGAAAATAAGTTGGGGACAACAAACCTACCTTTAAAATTTCATAAGAATCAGTGAAGAAATAGGATTTAACGATTTTTTAACAGCCTTGACACTGAACATTTGATAAATCATTGGTGATGTCATCATAACCCAGTCGTTGTAGTTGTCGTCGTAGTTGTTGGTGTTGTTGTTGTCATGTTCGTTGTCGTGATTGTTGTTGTTCTCGTGTTGTTGTTTTTGTTGTTGTTGTTGTTGTTGTTGTTGTCGTCGTCGTCGATGTCATTTGTTGTTGTTGTTGTTATCGTCGTCGTCGTCGTCGCCATCGTCGTCGTTGTCAGAGGTTATTTCTAAAGATTTCATTGATAGTCTTTGTTCTCGTCACCAAGACTTGCTAAGAACAAGCTTGGAACAGCAAGAGTTCCAAGAACAAGATTAGAACAACTCATTACATCATTACCAGTACGTCATTTGTATTTAGAACACACTTTAGAAAAAAAACTCTTCAGCTACAAACCAGTCACCCTCACATGGCGGAGGTGTTTGTCTAAACCACTTACTGAAATGTTTTGAGGTTTAATGACCATACACATGTTGAACCGGTGAGTGTCTTCCGCTGCTTAATTCGCAAATAACTATTTTATTAAAGTCCGCTTGAAACGCTCAAAGATGAAATTCCATGTTAAAAAGTGACAAAAGTTTCACATTTTCCCGTTGTAACAGCTTCCGATGATATTATATGAAAATTCTGATCCTCTGAGAGGATTCCCCGAAACAAAATCAGTTTGTACGCCTAATTTTAATAGAATTGTCCAAACAGTGTCGCTAATATTGTGCTAAAAGATGAATTCTAGAACAATGTCCAGACAGACACCACTTGGCAAAAAAATTTTCAGTGCTGGGAGATGAAAAAAAAAAACTACCTCGCTACGCGCGGGCTTCGCCCGCGCTCCGCTTGGATAATTGTAAACAGAGAGAGAGAGAGAGAGAGAGAGAGAGAGAGAGAGAGAGAGAGAGAGAGAGAGAGAGAGAGAGAGAGAGAGAGAGAGAGAGAGAGAGAGAGACTGAGAGAGAGAGAGAGAGAGAGAGAGATGTAAACCATGAAACAGAAAGCACATTTCTTGGGATTTTTTTTATTAAATCCAAAAATAAGCAGTCCAATGAGAAGAATTTTAAATGAAAAACCAAGTAAACACGGCGCCAGAAAAAAGTTAAACACACACAAACACACACGCAAAAAAAAGCACTAACTCATTTGCGTGCTTACATACACACACACACAAAACACACACACACCATTTTCAAAAACATGCACATCAACAAAAAATCTGCGCAACAAAACCATGACAAACAAACAAAAAACTAAAACAAAAAAACAACAACAAAATGGAAGAAACGAAAAACTACGATCCAGCCGACTTGACTGACTTTGTCTTTTTCGGTGATCTGAGCTAATTGGTATGCACACACACACACACATGAACACACATACATGTAATAAGTGGGAGAAAATTGAAACAAAGTAGCAAAATCAGATAAACAGCGCATGTTTTCTTCTTTGACATTCAATTCGAAAAGTCTGGCAGTTTATGGAACGTTCTTTTGTTACTGTCATCCTGTCAGAAGACGTCATCGCTGACGACACAATGTCGTTATGACGAGCTATCCGGCGTAAATGACGTCACACCATGCCTTGGGACTGGAAAGTTTGGTCGAGCAAAGCGGCGGACGAGCTAACCGGCGGACGAGCTAACCAGCTTAATTTTACAGATACAAAGAAGGACGTCAGCCCGGGGAAAAAATATGGCGACGAGCTAAACGGCGGACGAGCTAAGCGGGGTCGAGCTAAGTGGAGTCGAGTGTATTTATATAAAGTAAATATTTATATAAACTGAATATTCATATAAACTGAATATTCATATAAACTAAATATTTATAAAAAAATAAATATGTATTGTGTTCTTTATTAATTGTCCAAAAGTAATGTGTATGCCCGTGTACCACAGAGACCATTCCGTCAATGTATTTGTGTATTATTTGTTCTATAACGGGGTTCCCCACCGACAATCTGCCCAGAGGGTCCCGGGAACCCCAGTTTATACGTTTAGGGGAACTGAGGACCGTTCGGCATGGCACTATGGGATTTACTTTGGCCATGCAACACACGAGTAAATCTTTCTCACTCTGCAAACATCAATTCAGCCAAAATTCGCATTTATGACAGAAAGCGTACTGTTGCTTTGGGTACGTTTTTTTGTTTTGTTTTTTTGTTTGTTTGCTTAACGCCCAGCCGACCACGAAGGGCCATATCAAGGCGGTGCTGCTTTGACATATAACGTGCGCCACACACAAGACAGAAGTCGCAGCACAGGCTTCATGTCTCACCCAGTCACATTATTCTGACACCGGACCAACCAGTCCTAGCACTAACCCCATCATGCCAGACGCCAGGCGGAGCAGCCACTAGATTGCCAATTTTAAAGTCTTAGGTATGACCCGGCCGGGGTTCGAACCCACGACCTCCCGATCACGAGGCGGACGCCTTACCACTAGGCCATCCTTTGGGTACGTGACTTCGCTGGAAACCAAACAAACAACAAAAACCAACAACCCCAAAAATAAACAAACAAACAAATAAGTTCTCTGACCAAAAAGACTTTCGGAATATCCGAATCTGTTTGCACTGGCCACTGACACAAACCTCTAAAAAAACACCCCGACTACGTTAGAAATGGCAGGAGTAATACACGGCTTAAATGGTAACTGTACAATAAACAACAGCGAGAGTTCTTCAGGTACACTTTAATTCTGTTCTTTTTTTAAAATTCTCTGTTATACATTTTTTTTAAATTGTTTTTACAGGTATAAGCTTTACATTACAGGACACAGACAAGCGAGCAAATTCACAAAAAGAGAACACACGTTGACAATTACAACACACGGGAGGGGGGGGGGGGTGGGGGGGGGGGGGGAGGGGGGGGAGGGGGGAGAGGGGGGGGGGGGGGGAGGGGAGGTCGTGGCTTGGTGGTCGCAATTTCAAGAATATGTAAAGAAAAAAAACCTGCAACAGTGAACTAGCCGTTGCTTACTGCCATGCAGACACAATCATCAATTTGTCTTATCAATATATTATCTAAGCGCTTCATCAAAACATGCATATAATACAAGCGCCAATCCTTGTAAAATTTATCCAACGTATTACTTATACAGGGTGTCTCACAAAACTTTTAACCCATTCAAACAGCTTTATTTCATGAACCAATCAACATATTTACAAAAACTAAAGTTGAAATGGAAAGCTGAGATGTTAACAATTCTGAAAAACAACATGCCTACAATGTAATACTACATCCACAGTAGTAATACAGCAGTTCATAAAACATGCTCCAGATAGCCACCGTTGCGCTGGAGGCATATTTGAGCACGGCGAGCGAAGTTGTCAATGACCCGAACACATTCTTCCTTTGGGATGGCCCTGATCTTCTGGGTGATGGCTTGTTTTAGTTCAGGGATGGTCTGAGGATTATCCTGGTACACATTGTCCTTCAGATAGCCCCAACGGAGTCCCTAACTGCAGCAACGTTCTCTTTTAACCCATATAACCTTGCATAATTTTGTCAATTTTAATGCCTCAGACCATCCCTGAACTAAAACAAGCCATCACCCAGAAGATCAGGGCCATCCCAAAGGAAGAATGTGTTCGGGTCATTGACAACTTCGCTCGCCGTGCTCAAATATGCCTCCAGCGCAACGGTGGCTATCTGGAGCATGTTTTATGAACTGCTGTATTACTACTGTGGATGTAGTATTATATTGTAGGCATGTTGTTTTTCAGAATTGTTAACATCTCAGCTTTCCATTTCAGTTTAGTTTTTGTAAATATGTTGATTGGTTCATGAAATAAAGCTGTTTGAATGGGTTAACAGTTTTGTGAGACACCCTGTAATTGCGTTGTACTTTTCACAAATAACTCTTTGTTTACAATTTCTGCTAAATGTCACAAAACGAGGGATCTTTCTGTTCATTTTGGAAATACAGATGTGGTATTTGGCACAAATTACTAACACATCAAAAACTTTATCGGTGACTACATTGTTCGCCACTCCAAACAGAACCAGTTCTTTGGAAAGTTTTACATTGTCAAATGGGTACAGTTCACCTTAAACCAATTTACAAATTCTATACAAAAGTCTGCACTTTATCACACTCCCAAAACATATGTTTTAGGCTTTCTTCATCTCTACCGAAAAACGTACACAATGACGTATCCACAATGTTTCGCAAAAAATAGAAACCGTTCCGTCGGCATTATTTTGTACAATAGACGATACTGGAACCATCTCAGACAAGTATCCTTTGTTGTTTTAAAAACATGTCGAACAATAACCTTCTTATTTAACAAACAATTTACGGACTCAGACCATTTTTCAATACATTTTGGGACAGCAACATTTTCAATCAATTGTTGGTAAAATAAATTGTGTCTTACCTTGAAAAATACATTTCCAAACAATGGGCTCTGTCATGATAAAATGTTTATCAAATTCTAAACCGATTTTTTCTGATATTTTTTAACAGCCTGAATTACACCTTCATACAATACAAAATCTACTCGCACATTCGGATATTTCATTTTGAACGCATTATAGGATAAATGTTCCAAAATATGACCAATCTGCACAATTCCATTGTCAATCCATGTCTTTTTATCTCTGCGAATATTAACATTATAATGTAAACATTCTGATACAAAATTGTTGAAGGTTGAAGGGTCACATTTTCTTTGTAATTTCTTAATGTTTAAATACATCGGTCCAAAACGGGTTATCCATTTTCTGCATCAACATTTTTGCAAATTCTCCTCCTCTCATATTAACTGTTATTACAAATGGACATGCTTTAAACAATAATCTTGATATTACTCCAGTAAGACCAACAACCCTTTTTTAACCAAACAATTTTCAGAGATGACAGAATACATTTCATGTCAACCATCTTTAACCCTCCATCTTCATGGGGCTGGGTGACCGTAGTTCTTTTAATTTTATCTTTTATCCATCCCAAAGAAAAACAAAATTAACTCTATCATAAACTGTTCATCTGGATCTGGTTAATTCGTAAACAAATGTGTCAATTGGAAATGGACAAGGTTTTTAGGACTGTTATCTACCAAATGGTGTTAGGTTCCTTCTGGTCCATGAATTCAAAAGTTTTTGAATTTCCTTTAACTTATTTCTGTAATTAAGAAAGACCACATCGGATACATTTACTGAAAAAATAAAACCAAGTGCTTTGAAGTTATCCGAGTCCCAGGTAAAATTCATATTAGGCAAGAATCTTCTTTTGGAAATGTTAAAGGTCCTAACCAGACTACAAATCATAATTAATTCTCAGGCCTGACAATGGCACAAAATGTTGCAACACTTTTGTACGTTCACAAAATGATTGCTCTGTACCATCAAGAAACAGACTGGTATCGTCGGCGAATTGTGACAATAAAATATTTTCGCCAAAAATATTCATACCACAAATCTGTTTGTTTTGGACAATAAGAGACAATATTTCGGCACAAATAAAAAATAAATAAGGTGACAGCAGATCCATGAATCAAATTTGGTAAAACACGTTTAAACCGCAATACACGTTGATGCAATTGTATAAACTGTGTTTAAAGCCCCAGTATGTCTCAAATGGTTTACAAAACGATTTGAATCTTCAAATGAAAAAAGCATTTTTTGTAACCTTATGGAACACACTTGTAATAGCATTTAATAGCATTAAATGAAACAGTTCGTTTGAATTGCTATTTAGCTCGCGTAAACCACACACCAGATTTCGTGGTTTATCTAACCCCTGAACCATCGTGAACCCGTGTGATCCACTTTCCTTTTTTCACAATTTAGTCGTCAGTTTGTGATTTCAATTCGACTAGCTGTATCTGCAATAGCACGTTATTGTTTACCTCTGATTCTAAAACTCAACAAACGACTGCGAGTCACATGAACTTGTCGGCAGCGGCTGGCTTCAAAGAAAGCGAGCACTATGCAGAAAAATCGTCTGCTTTGAGACACGACGTTTCGTGACCCTGCTTCCGGGCTATCTTTTCTTTAAACTTTCAAAACTTCGAATTGTACTGATCTTGTCTTGATGAATAAAGAAATCTTTTATGATTTAAGAATGTTTGTGTTACAAGCTGTACATTTATTATTTAGATTTTAAGAGTTAGTTCTAGCACCAAAACGAGGGGCCTGATTGTAGATCAGACGGTCCACGAAAATAAATTCTTTGAAAATGTCTCACTCTCGACGGAAAGCAGCCAGGATGTTCCCGTTCGGTGAGCGTTCAAATGAAAGGGTGTTTGTACTGTGTGTAAAAGCCTGACAGTATCTGTGATGGTTTACGGGAGGCTTACTGTGCCTTTAACAGAGTAATTGGTCTACAGTTTTTCAAAAGTGTGTTATTTGTTCCTTCCCTTGGAATACATACTATAACTCCCTGTCCCTGAATCACAGACATTTCTCCTTTCTCAAATCCACAATTTATGGAACGCAACATAAAGTTTCCTAAATTTGAATAAGAATTCCGCAGTGTACCCGTCTGATCCTGGACTTTTGTCATTTTTTAATTATTTTACAGCTTTGAGTAACTCACAGTGAGTTATTGTACCTTCCAATTGTTTACTTTTAACATCTGTTAATACAGGATGAACCAGGTTTTCATCAATACACTTTAATTCTACTAGTTTGATCCTATCTGGTATAAAGTGTCAAAAGAGCTATCCACTCAGTTAGTGTAGATCGAGAATTTGCTGTTCCTTTCATAGTTTGATGCCACAAGTCCTAACAACTCGTTCCTCGTGACCTAAGTGATGCTTGATGCGATTACGATGGCTCGATTGAAAATATTTTTGCGAACAAAATTGGGTTGGAAAAAAAGTCGACTGCCGCCGTTCCGCAACGCTTACTTTGTATATGCAAACAATGCTGAAAGTAAAATTTTACATCGTAAATAAGGCCTGCCATCACGTTCAATCTCCAGGAACTTTGGAATTAGTTCGTTGATGTGCTCAGTACTGACACGATGCTCAAGCCAAACTTCAGGGTTGAATCTGTGGAATGTCCAAATCAACATTCAAGCTAAATTCCATTCGCCTTCAGTAAGAGTAATTCCAAGGAAAATCTGAAGGGAGCAGTCGGGTCGTTAACTTGGTATGTTCTAGCAGACATTGTAGGCATTGCTTCTTTGCAGACTACAATTAATGGTATGAGCAAAGGCCACACAACTAAATACTCAATTCGTGAGCAAGGCCAGGGGGCAAGCACATTGTTTTTATTGTTCTTCTTTTTAGCAATCCAAATGTGCCGCTCTAAATTGAAATCTTGCGATAGACATGCAATACTCATGGCATCACATTTTATGGCACATACTGAATGGTATTTGTAGGTGCAGTTGATGTTGTTTGCGCGGCGTTTCGAAGATTACAGTACGACGATGGCGAGTAGTCGTGAACACAACCCGAAGACTCCGAAAAATGCAGGGTATCCGGACATTCTGCTTCATTGCCAATCTGGTGTGTGCATCGCTGATATTTGCGACAGTTGTTTGGATAGGTTTCAGGCAGCGGAATGTACTTATTCTCGTTTGCACTGGTGCACACAAAAGGATCAGGGGTGATACGTGGTGGTACTTAGAACAACTGCAACAGAAACGCAATCATAACAGCTCATTGTGTGTAATTTCCATTCAGACATTTTCCTCCATTTCTTTTTCAAACATCATCTGATCACCCATTTAAAACCATATCTTGTATCTTGGTAGGGTAAAAGAAAAGTTAGAAGAAGCCCTAAGCAAAAGTGACAATGTTGATAATGATATTTATTAAACGTATAATAAAAGTAGGATTTGCACAGTGGGCAGAGTGATCGCGCAAACACACACACACACACACACACACCTTTATGCACACATCAACACATAAACACAAGATCAGTCGGCAAGATTCAGTTTAAAAGTGGCGTGAGACGAAATCACTACATTTAGTCAAGCTGTCAAACTCACAGAATGAAACTGAACGCACTTCATTTTTTCACCAAGACCGTATAGCATCGTCAGTCCTCCGTTCGGCGAAAAGGAAGTGAAATTGACAAGCCAGTATAGCGCGGTAGTGGCTGTGTTGAGCAGGATAGCCCGTTTTTCTGTATCTCTATTCTTTTTAACTTTCGGAGCTTGTTTTTAATCCAAACATAACATATCTATATGTTTTTGGAATCAAGAACCGTTTCATTTTTTTTCAGAGCTTGTTCTTAATCCGAATATAACATGTTTATATGTCTCGACATGTATTTCTCTCTCTCTCTCGACTGTATACAGAGATAAGAACAGCCTAGCTTTCACCTAGATCCTGCCTAAAAACAATGTTCAGACCTCATGTTCAGACTCGGCGTAATAATACCGAAAGGACTACTTTTTAGCGGTCAAGTTCAGTCGTCCGCATACTCGAAAGTGAAAAAAAGATGAAACGTTTTGCTACAGTATCGGAGGATGAACTGTCGAAAAAGAAAAAGAATCTCGTGCCAACCACTACGCAGAAGACCATCCGAGTCAGTTGTCCAGAAGAAGTTCCAAATCAAAAGACGACATTCTATTCTCTTACGTCACTATTCTTGGTTTACGGCACCATTCGGCGGTTTTGCTGCGAGTATGCAATAGTCTTGGTTGGCCGAGACCTTGAGGTGGAATGCGAGTGATTAGGTTTGTTGATTTTGCTCGGAGAAGTGGTCCGTGTTCAAGCAAGTTTCTTTCTTCTTTGAAAACAAAAACCCTAAGACCAGTGAATGTCGAGATATATATGTTAATTGGAATCAGAAAATGATGAAGAATAAGATCGTTTTATAAAGTTATTGTTTTCAAATACAAAGTTCGGATGTTTAATTACCAAAATCATTAATTAATTTCAAGCCTCCAAGCTGAAAGGGGAAACCAAAGTCCGGCCTTCGTCAAAGATTGTTTGACCAACATTTCAATCCATTTGATCGAAAAATGAGGGCATGACAGTGCGGCCTCAACTTTCACAAAACGCCGGATATGACGTCATCACAGACATTTATTGAAAATATGAAACAAACATCTGGGAATATCATACTCAGGAACTCTCATGTAAAGTTTCATAAAGATCAGTCCCCTAGTTTGCTCTCAATCGCTCTACACACACACACACACACACACACACACACACACACACACACACACACACACACACACACACACACACACACACACACACACACACACACACACACACACACACACACACACACACACACACACACACACACACACACACACACACCACGACCCTCGTTTCGATGCCCCATCTATGTTAAAACATTTGGTCAAAACTTGACTAAATGTAAAAACGACCGCACAGACTCAACTATACCTATTAATTGATACAAATTTGTCATTGAGCGCTGCCTTTGATTATATTAACAGATATTGCTATTTCATATGTTACGTGGATTTCCATTGGTCAATTGGGCAAAACTGAGCTCAGTGCAAAAGTGATATCGACGACATTTCCGTCGATATCAGTTTTGATATCGACGACCTCTTTATTGCTTCCTCACTTCAAAAACAAAAACACCTAAATTTAAAGGTACGTACTGAACTTGTCAAATCCAGGTGCACGGATCCCCTGGGGCTTTTAGTCATAACCTAAGGCAGCTATCCGTTTGAAGAACTACCAAGTTTCATTGACTTGCACCCAAAGAGTCAAGAACTAAGATTTTTGTACGAATTAATTTCGTACTCGGACCCGGCTGGTCTTGACCTATTTTTGGATCTAAATTAAGATCAGGTAGATCAACACATCATGCACAAAAATACACGTCACTAGCAAACTATGTCAGATATCATCATGAGTTTGTGTAAAACAAAATGGAGGCCGGAATCACTCAGTTGAATCGAACTCCGACCAAACACCACGTAATAACTAGGTTAATTTATGCACTCGCGTGAACAAGAAACTGTCGAGCTTCACAGATGTCGTCGTTGGGTAGTTTTGGGTTTGTTTTACTACCATAGGAGGATTTTTGAACTGTAAATGCACTCAGCTGCAACAAAAACGCAAAACGAAGGCTGTGAGCTGCACTGTGCCTTTAAAAAACAAACAAATATATATGAAAATTTAATGATCCCAGAATTTAGTTGAGCAAGTGACTAAAGACTTTTTGAAAGAAAAGACATTTGAAAATGCTGAAAAGTACAAGAAAAGAGTGAACAAAAAGAAATAATAATCAGAGGGAGGGATATGGAACAGCCAAAACTGAGACAAATACTTTTGTAATTTCTTTACAGTAAATACAACATATCCACCAGAGAATTAGTAATATATCTAACATTGACTGACTGTGTGATGATATCTTCTGCTATTGGTCTGTTTCGACAGTGATATCAAAATCTCGAGCTCCGGTCTCGATTTTGATATCACTGTCTCAACAGACCACAGCAGAAGATATCATCACACAGTCCGTCAATATTACCCAGCATTATGCTTTGATGATCGGAAAAGGGATGTGTGAGACCATCCAATCACAGCCCCCGAATTCCCCTACGTGTCCATCAGAATAGCTACATAATTATGTACAGTGCTTCACATGCATAGGCAATATAATAGGTTTACTTGTTGATATACCTCATACGAATATCTGCATACAACACGTAGTTTACAAATAATGTTCCGCTGTTTTCTTTCAAGTCAATCACGCTTACACAGAAGCTTTTCATAATAGAAGCAGCCCACTACAATTACCAGCAGTCGACACGCGATGATACATTTGCCCTTTGACCTTTCCTTGTGAATCTCCGTTACTAAAAAATAGAATACGGGATTGTGGGAAAGCTGTTCAATGGCACTCGTGCACTATATTCGATTTTCAATACACGACTCAACATCTTTAGGATAAATCAAAATGAAAAAAATGCAAGTATAATTATAGAGTAAGGAAACAAGAAAAAGTTGAAAAAATGAGAAAACATGTTATGCAAAACACTTGCCAAGTATAGGACTCAAATTCGAGACCGCCGGATCTAAAAGCAAGACTCATACATACCAAACAGTGCTCCCAATATACAACCATGTGAAGGGCATATGGGAACAGAGTGCCCTGTCCAAGGAAAAGCTGGTTACAGGTGGTACTCTTCCTTACCCTCCATGGCTGCTTGAAGCCCCAAATCAGATCATGGACTATGGAGACGGCCTCAAAAAGGCAGAAGACCCATTGCTGCTAGCCACAGTTGCAAAAGAAAAGATCGATCAACGATTTAAAAGCCACCTACAGGTCTTCACAGATGGTTCGATCCTGCAGTCAGGGGAGGCTGGGTGTGCCTTGTCGATTCCTGGACTTGATATAACACGAAAATACAAGCTAAACAAGGGGATCAGTGCTATCTACATGGCCTGCACACTGATAAACGATCTGCCAACTCCACCTCTGGGGGCGGTCATCCTTACGGACTCAAAATCCTTGTTGCAAGCACTTGCATATGGCACCAAGAACAGAGGAGAGATGCAAACTGAAATTCATTTCTTAGCCCACCAAATTATGACAAAAGGAACAGACTTTTCCCTCATGTGGCTGCCATCCCACACAGGAATCCGGGGAAATGAAATGGCGGACAGAGCAGCAAAAGCAGCGGCTATGTCAACCATGCCAGTGACAGACATCCGGCTCTCCTGCCAGGAAGCCAAACTGCTGCTAGCCAAGCTAAAAAGAGAGGAAAGAGAGCAGACACTGTCACAAACATGTGAAGAGAGAGGACGGATACACCTCCCCTACAATAGGAAAGGGCACCACCTCCCACTCCCCCCGAGACCCATGAGCCTGTTGCGTCGCTTGTGCACGGTCAGCAGCCGCATCTACTGGGACAAGGTAGTCTGTCAGTGTGGCAAGACTGGACACCTCACACACGTGTTTGAAGGTTGTGACACTCTCAAGGAAGAGATGTCTAGTCTCATCCGCTACAGAAGGGAGAATGCTCTCAGTCTGGGAGACTTTCTCCGCCCACACCCATCACTCGGAGAAAAACCGATGATGGTCTTGGTCACCAATCTGTTCACCTCAACTGTTGCGAGCTGGTTCTAGTGTGCTTGCAGCAGACCCAGCACAGCACAGATCCACTTCTGGAATCTTAAGCTAAATGTGTCCCAAGACACATATTTTGTAGTCCTGGCATCCTGGAAGGCAGAGGCCCCAACCTACAGGTTTGCTTCCATACCAAAAACGCCTCCAGACACGGGAACTTGGGAGCAGAGGCAACAGCTCCGCTTGAACCTCAGAAACCAAATGTGCCTCCAGACACACAGATCCCTTAGACGGCCGAGGCTGTGGCCTCTAAGGTTCTCTTGTACCAAACCGCCTCCTGACTCTGCATCAGATTGCTTGCGCTGGCATCTGCTTACATAGACCCACATTAAGTCACCACCGAGTGGAAGACACAGACGACATTTGGTAGCACTGACTGCCAGCTTCACGGTAATGCGTACCCCTAGCGCGGCTCTGCTTGGGTGGGAATGTTCTGAGCAAAACACTATGTGTTACTCCATACCCCCCGCCCTCCATGGAACTTCTTGACCCCAACCAATTGGGGGGAGGGGGGGGGAGTTTGCCCAGTCGGTAGAGGCGCTGGCTTTAAAACCGGTTGTTACTATCAGCGTGGGTTCAACCCCCAAGTTCGGCGCGGGATGTGTGTCCCAGAGTCAACTTTGTGCAGACTCTCCTCGGTGTCCGAACACCCCCGTGTGCACGCATGCGCACGATAAAGATCCCAGGGTCACAGCGAAAGCCTCAAGCCTTGGAAACACGAATACATGCATGCAAAAATATGAAGCCCGGGTGTCCGTTCGGCCAACAGCCAATAAAGTAACCATTTCAGCACTGACCCAAGACGACCCAACCCGGTCCCTAGCCCATTTCAGGTCTGACTGACTGACTATTAGGGTTTAACGTCATCTTAGACCAACTGGTCTATATTGGGACAGGTATTGGTAATACGCTGAAGATATGGTGTGATACTTTGATTCGAACAAGCTCACTGTGGCTGTCTTCTTCGACACACCAGCATGGGGTTTGTCTCGTCAAAGTATCGAAATACGATCATGATAATCAGAGACGAGAGATGATGCATGCGTGTCGTCGTGTTTTCCAAGCCCTGAGACTTTCGCTATGAACGTGGGATCTTTTTCGTGCGCATGTGTGCACACGGGGGTGTTCGGACACCGAAGAGAGTCTGCACAAAGTTGACTCCGAGAAATAAATCTCTCGCTGAACGTGGGGATCGAACCCACGCTGAAAGCGACCAACTGGCTACAAAGCCAGCGCGCTACCAACTGAGCTACGTCCCCGCCCTAAAAAGTTTCAGGTCTCCTCTAGCAGCCGGCAGCCAGCTGTCTACATCTCCCCCCCCCCCAACATTTTTATTTTTTTTATTTTTATACAAAGCCGGGTTTTCCCGTGTAACATGCCCCCAATGGCTTTGCCGTGAGGGCGTAAAACTTACATTTTCTCTCTAAAAGCAACGTAGTGTACCAACTCGCCACGAACCCTCTTGACCTAAACTTGTGAAAACAAATACTTGAACTGCAACCGCCATATCTTCCACGTGTCCAGGTGTCTGTCGGGGTTATCGAACGAGCATTTGTCGACTAGTCGGTTCGCCGTTCGTATTTGTGATTTGTACGTTTTCAATCTTGTCAGTCTCATCATTAAATGTAGTCGCGGTGTTACCTATAGGGCATTACTATATTTTCACCAAGGCCGAGGTTACTAAAAACAATATATTGGGAAATTCAGTCTGGGGAAATTGTCCCGCTGAAAGTACTCAATAATTATGCAACTTTTTGATTATTTCGATTTATTACATCATCCAAAACGTTTGGAATGAAGCAAAGAAATAAAATACAAGAATTACGAGTTCAGAATTTTTTTAAAATAAAATGTCTGTCGAAGCGAATCGAACCCGGGACCACAAAAGTAAGGACCAGCGCACCGTCAATCGGGCGGGCACTCTACCAACTGAGCCATTTTATTGCACTGTAGACGAGGGAGATTTTAACATCAATTACTACATTTGAGTTCTCGAGCGTGGCGACGACTCAGTGACTCAAGTTTCCGAGTCTCTCCGTTCTTATTTGTGTACTGTTCGCCATATCTCACTGTTCGGGGCTAGTTCAGTAACTGACCCTACGCTCCCGGTCACTTCGTATAAGTTTGGAAAGCAATATCAAATAGCGATAATTTCATGCGAGACCGACATTATTGATACGAAATGCATTGACCAATCGCCGAAAGGCGCATGAAAGTGTTTCCCAAAATCCTCTATTCTCGATGATATATTAAGGAGTTAGTTCGGGAGAACGACGATCTATGGACGGTTTATTATATAAAGGGAAGCAAGCGGTGAAAAACGGGCGTCGATAGAGCCAATGAAGAGGGATGAGAACTTCTAGTATGATAGACATCTGGCTTACACAAGTCAAAATTGAGATTAATTGTATATTAACAGCTATTGTGTTTTCAGCGTAGCAATGGGGTCCGATATTTAGACGAGACAAGTATAATGCCGACGAGTCGAAGACGAGTCGCATTATACTTGTTCGAGTCTAAATATCGGACCCTATTGCTACGCTGAAAATACAATAGCGATTATATAGCTGTTCTGACCTTGATTTGTTGTTCCAAACTTACAAAATGACAGTTTTTGCATCGATGCGTTGATCTCAGGTTTTGTCACGAGTTTTCATTCATAACGAAATGGGTAACAAACAAAAGAAGGTTCATATGATACAAATCGAGGCAGTGAATGGGTTTGAGCTTCAGGTAAAACGTGGATTGTCAAAGTAAAAGCCTGTTTATTTGAAGTGTGGAACCATCGTGGCTGTGGATTCGTGTTTCTGAAGACAACGATTATTAACATTCACTCTCAAAGACCCAATCAATGTTGACAATTGCTGCGGCGACTCATGGTCAGTTTGCATATCGAATCTCTGTCGTCGCAAAATGCAGAACGAAAAGTCTTGAGACATTTGAAAGAAGGGGCACATGCCAAAAACTTACTGAACTCGCAAATATGATGGCAGCTCTGTAACATTTTTTGGACTGGAAGAAAAGTAATAATAAGGTTACGTTAGTGACGTCACACACAAGTATGACGTAGCATCTCGAACATCTGACGCGCTTTGGAGCCCGGAATTGAAAAATGACGCGCAGAATATGGTTCCCCGTCACTTATTGTGCGTATTTTTGTTCTTCCAAAATGATGACAAAAACAATGTTTGGTGGCTTGTCAGACTAGCATTAATTTTTGTTGTTGGTCCTCGGGGAGCATATCGACTTCTGTTACATCTACTAAATGCGATGTATTATATGTCTGTAACCGCCCGACACTGATGGCAATTTTCCTTGTTATTATAAGGACAGTAACATTTTGAGTCTTTGAGTCTTGAGTCTTGAGTCTTGAGTTAACTTCAACCTCGGCCTTCTGTCATGGTCGATACGGATGAAAAAGAAGATCTATACTTCCCTCGGACCAATAGGAAAACCTGGTCTGTAAAAAAAAAGCCACCAAACATCTTATAGCATTTGCATTACCTGTCGTTGCGTTTTCGGAAGGCGCTTGAGTTGTTATTGTCGACTGCAGTTGGCCGCAGTACGTAGTGTTGGAAGGGAAGTCACAGGGATTGTCTCCAGCCTGGGTGAACACAGTGGTCCCACTGCAGGTTTGGTCATTTGGGATGCCATTCACACACCACTGGTATTCGTTGCATCTGTCGGGGAACGTGTCTTGATATGGAATGTACTGCGGTCCGTCTGCCGTGCATTCCCATTCTTGACGCGGTGCTGGTCCACTCGTGCCTGCGTGGAATATTGTCACGTCACTTTATCAGCGTTTATTCAACCTAAAATCCCGATAATCACGCACACACACACACACACACACACACACACACACACACGCACAAGCACACACGCACGTACGCATGTACGAATGCACACACACGCTCGCACACACACACACACACACACATGCACTCACACACACACACACACACACACACACACACACGCACACACACACACACACACACACACACACACACACACTCAGGCCAACATACAAACACATCCAACAGATCAGTCGGCCAGATTCAGTTATGAAATGACCGCATAGACTCAAATACCAACTTATTGATACAAATTTGATATTGACCGCTGCCTTTTAATTATATATGTACATGCTTTAAGTTCACATGCATAGGCATTGAGTTTATTTGTTGACATACCTCGTACCTGCACACAATGCGTAGTTGAACAAATACTGTTTGACTATTTTCTTTCAAGTCAGTGTCGCTTACACAAATCGGAATTGAGATTAATAATATTTAAACGCATTCCGCAGTGTTGAATTTCTTACCGGTTTTTTTTCTTCCCCACAATAACAATTAACTGGTACATCGAAATCGGGACTTCATAAATAACGCTTATTAAACTCACTTCTTGAGTTTGTGTTCAAACCATATTTTGAAGGTTAGCCCATAGTATTACAATAGTTGTTGAGGGAATGAAGGATGTTCGAACAATGTCTGTCCTATGTGCCGATACATACATATCTTTCTAGTGGTCGTCTTCTATAATGATATGGCCTTACGGAAGGTGGTGGCAAGAGGTTGACCCCGATGGACATTTATTATGAACCATTTTACAAAATAGGGGAAGGGCTCCTAATATGGACCACTTTTTGTTTCATGCTGATAACTAGCTTGTTTTCTTGCGAAGACGTTTCATTTTGTGTTTGGTAGTCCTTCTCTCTTAGGTTAACCGTTAGGCCTAATTAGAGTGAAATAGCTTTGATAGATATTCAGCAAAAATTAAATACAGAAAAAAATCACAAATAGTCCATATTAGGAGCTTGGGCGCCTAATATGGACCAGTGAAGCGGCCTTCACGAATCACTGTAAAAAGACCCCATTACTTCAAAATAACATGATACAGCTTAGTGTGCAAGTCAGACTTATTAAAGTATGCTTTAGATTTATTTGTTTCGGGTCGATGAGAGCATTACTTGAAGCACACCAGGAAACTAAAGAAGCTTATCAAAAACAGAGTGAAAATAAGTGAACTTATCAACTTCCACAAAAAGAAGACTATTTGTTATATTTTTTTAAATCTCGAGGGCTAGTTATAGGTTATTTCCAGCAAGTTTCTTAATGAATAAATGAAAATAGCCTTTGGCTTTTATTTTTTGTTGAAGGTGGTCCATATAAGGGGACTCACACATACTTTGAGATTTTTCTATTTTTTTTTGTTTGAAGTAGAAACTTCGGGTCAACACTGCTAAAATGTAACAAATACGGTCTTAGCTGTCATATACAGGATTTTGTGTGTGATAAAAGCTTTGGCTGTGGACAGAAACGAGTCCGTTTTAGGTGGCACATTTAGAGTGAACCCTGCCAAAAGTGAAACAAAGAGAAAAAGCCTAACAGTTTTGAGGTTTGTGTTTCTGTAACTGTTTTGACATGAGCAAGTTAGCCAGAGAGGGTGAATACAGCCAATGAAAATTTTTTTGAGCGCTCTAGCGCCGTTAGTTTGTCAGAACAGGAGGTGTTCCATATTAGGAGCCGGTCCATATTAGGAGCCCTTCCCCTAAAATTAAATGGTGTTGTCTTCTTTAAACTAAAACTAGTGGCTATTAACTCAAATAACGTACAAAAGCGAAAGTGGACTTGATCCGCCGTCCGGAGTCGCAACATGCAGATAACAAGGATCACTGTTGACAACTTGAATGGTCTCGAGCAAAGAAGTACGGTTTGAATCGGACGATTGTGTATTTGTTTACGATCTGAACCTCAAACATATCACACGATGGTTCATCAAGAATTACAACTTCGAAGTTCGTCATTCACTGAGCTATCCTCACGCTGTCAAGACGTGCCTGGCCGTAGCTGCGCCCTTCCTCACGCTTACCAGTGACCGGTTACCTGTGTGTGAACTGTTTCTCGATGTACTCTGTGGCTGGATAATATCGCTCAACATTCGACCATCGTCTGGATGATACTACATTGCTAAGTCTTTTTCATTCTGTCTTTTTATAAGAGTGTGTGCTATATTCCGCCCTTTCTTAGTTTCTAGCCATTGTTTTTTTTTCTTTTTTTCTTTCTCTCGTGTTTTTTTTTTCTTTTTTTCTTTCTTTGTTTATGTCTTTCCACCTGTAATAATCATGTCGGACAGTACGACTAACTCAACGCTGCCGGTGTTCATCAAAAACAATAACCTGCCCGCCTTTGAAACTAAGGAGTTTTCGACAGCTGAACTGTGTGCGGCTGCAGAGAGAGCCAGCGGTCATAACTCTATAGAGGGTGCCCAACGCATCGGTGGCCTATGGCGTGTGTACCCTGCTACCAAAGAAGGTAGACACACCTTACTTATCGGTGGTTTTGTTGTGCGGGGGGTACAAGTCTCTGTCACTGACAAAAATCCCTTCATTGTGCTAGCAGCGGATGGTAGGCAGGATGAGAGCCCTTCGACTAAAGTCACTGTGAGTAACATTCCACTTTCTTTTTCTGATCTGGAAATCTCCAAAGCTGTGCATTCTCTGGGAGTTGAACTTCGCTCCAAGATTATTCTAGAAAGGGATAGAGACAGCAACGGCAAACTCACCAGATGGAAAACAGGCAGGCGGTTTCTCTACATTACCACTCCCCCCGAACCCCTCCCCCGTACAGTTAGCATAGGCCCCTTTAAAGCTACCCTCTACCATAGAGAACAGGCAAAGAGAGTCCGGCAACTGCACGCAGAATGTGGGCGCTGCTTTGAACAGTCTCACTCCACAGCACAGTGCCCCAACCCCGTTAAATGCAAGCAGTGTCTAAAAGACAACCACAAAGCAGGTGACCCTGACTGTGACATGACCCCTGTCAACAACATGCCCCCTCCCCATCCTCCTCCCCCTCCCCCTCCCCCGTCCAACACTAGCACACAGCCCAAGGCGCCAGAGAGACAGAGACAACGAAGTCCCAGTACCTCTCCCAGCAGAGACAGAGGTCGCTCTAGGACGACGAAGCCTAAACATATCTCTGGGCAGCGCACCCTGCACGGATTTAGTAAAAGAGACGGCAGCTCAGCGAAGCGACAACGATCACGCTCCGGATCTCCGCAACAAAACATGAGCCCGACAACGCAGAACACGAAACAAGCGAGGCTATCAGTGTCACGCACATCCGACAACACTAGCGATGCAAACAATGACACGTGCACCAGGCCTGAAAACGAACTCAGCAACTCACAGGATGCGGACAGTTCCCTATGCTGACCCGTAACCCGTGACCGCGCCCCCGTGTTTACGTGTGCTTTCACGTGCCTCGCGACTTGGCTATGTTAAAGGACAACGAGATGGTTTTTGCGACATTATGATAGACGTGTGTAATGAATGGCGTTTCAATATGTTCTCTTAATGTGAGAGGATTGCGCAACAAAAGAAAAAGAAGATCATTATTTGATTTATTTAAAAAAAGAAAGTATGATTTAATATGTTTGCAAGAATCGTACATTACTGACGATGTAAAAGACCAGTGGGAGAGAGAATGGGGTGGAAAAGTGTATCACTCATCACTTACATGTCAAAGAATGGGACAAATGATCCTAATGAAAAAGAGTTACAGTTGTGATGTGGAAATAATGTTTAAAACAGAAAGAATATTATGTGTGAAAATTATTTCGGATAACAATTGTTTTTACGTGGTGAACGTTTATTTTCCTAATAATTCTTTGGAAAAAAGTCAATTGTGGAAACAAGTAAATGAGTATTTAGAAAATTTAGATGGTGAGAAAATAATCTGTGGTGATTTTAATTGTGTTTTGAATAACGATTTAGATATTGTAAGTGGAGAAAAGCATAAAACGGTTGATGTGGTAAATTTCCAGCAATTCTTAAATAATAATGTCTTAAATGATGTATGGCGCCTGTTTCACACAGATGAAAGGGAGTTTTCCTGGAGTAGGAAGAACCCCTTTATAGCCCGTCGTCTCGATTATATTTTCGTTTCTGATCATTTATTTGATAAAACCCTTTTTTGTAATATTTTGTCAGTACCACACACAGATCATCGTTTGCTTGAACTCAAAATTCAGTTTGTAAATATCAAACGTGGTCCCTCTTATTGGAAATTCAATAACCAATTATTGAGTGATAAATTTTTTGTTGATCTGATGAATGATTTGATTGATGCCTTTTTATTAGAAAATATGGATACGAATGCTCACTTAAAATGGGAATTATTGAAAGTACGAATGCGTGATTTGTGTACAGCCTATGCAGCAGGAAGGAAACGAAAACAAACTAATTATTGTGTTTCTCTTCAGAGGGAATTAGATGAATCTGATACACTATTAGCCAATAAACCACAGGATGAGACACTTTTGATAAAGAGAGAAAATATTAAATCAGAGCTTGAGGTACTGTCACTGGAAAAAGCCAAAAGTGCCCAAGTTCGTTCCCGTGTCCAGTTTATTGAAGAAGGGGAGAAGAACACCAAATATTTTTTGAACTTGGAAAAAAGTAAAGCCAATATGAAAATTATGGACCGGTTGCAAACAAAAGATGGAAGGGTAGTAAATACACAGCAAGAAATTATGAAAGAGCAGGTACGTTTTTTTAAAGATGCATATGAAAAACAATCTGAATTTAACGAAGTGAGCGCACAGGAATTTGTACAAGATTTGAATATACCGTTTCTCTCCAATGACCAAAAAGGCAATCTAGATTCTGATATTACCAAAGAGGAATTAACAGTTGCTCTAAAACTATTAAATAACGATTCAGCCCCAGGTCTAGATGGCCTCACCACCTGTTTTTATAAAGTATTTTGGCTGAAGATTAGGGATGTAGTTCATGCCTCCTTTATATCATCCTTTGCTAATGGCGAGTTATCGACCACTCAAAAACAAGCTGTCTTGACATTAATCCATAAAGGGAAAGAATTGCCCAGAGATGATCTCGGGAATTGGAGACCCATATCTCTGACTAACACAGATTACAAGATCCTCGCAAAATGTCTGGCAAGGAGACTTTCAACTGTAACCGGTGATATTATTCATGAAAATCAGGTTGGTTTTATGAAAGGTAGGAAAATTAGCACAATGATTAGACTTATTGATGACACCATAGATATTATGAATACAATGGATAAACCTGGAGTTTTATTGGCAGTTGATTTTCGACGCGCTTTTGATAGCATATCCAAAGACTTTATTTTGTTTGCTTTTGATAAGTTTGGTTTTGGAGACAATTTTAAGAAATGGGCTTCGGTTATCATGAATAACAGTCAAAGTTGTATTAATTATACAGGGTGGATATCTGAGCATTTCCCTGTGGAATCAGGTATCCGTCAAGGATGCCCATTCTCGCCGATGGCATTTATTATAGCCCTTGAATTGTTAGCAATTAAGATTCGTTCAGATGAAGATGTTGAGGGTATCCGGCTACCCATGTCACCTTTTGAGGTATCACCAATGAGGGTCCTAAAACTGCTCTTATATGCCGATGATGTCACCCTTTTTTTACATGATCAAAGAGATCTGGAAAGAGCTTTACATATTTTAAACATGTTTAAAGCTGTTTCCAATTTAGAAGTGAATGTAAATAAAACTGAAGCCATGTGGATTGGGTCAAACAAATACTGTACTGACCAATATTTTGGTCTTAAATGGAAACGGAAAGTAAAAATCGTTGGAATTGTTTTTTCAAACAATATACCTGCGTCATCAATTGAAGACAACTGGTCTAAAAAAATTCAACGTATGCAACAAATAATTTTTAATTGGTCCAAAAGAAACTTAAGTATACAAGGTAAAATTTGCATTGTTAAAACCTTTCTTATATCTCAGTTCGTTTATATCTTCCAGTCTCTAGCAGTGCCTTATCATGTTTTACATCAAATTAATTCCATTTTGTTCAGGTTTATTTGGAAGAAAAAATATTCAAATACACGGGCGTTTGAAAAAGTAAAACGAACAATTATGTGTAAATTAAAAGATGATGGTGGATTAAATATGATAAATGTTGTGGATATGCACAACTCATTTATGATGTCGTGGGCTATTGGTCTGCAGAACTCTACAGACAATTACTGGTCTGTCACTCCTAGATATGTTTTTTCAAGTTTGGGTAATGGTTTGTCCTGTTTTGACTCTAATGCATCCTCCAAGAAGCTGGTTGGCGTTGTTAACTGCAGATCAGTCTTTTGGAGACAAGTATTGTTAACCTGGCTAGACAACAAACACATTTTGTATGAAAAGTATGATGCCACACCTGTTCCATTGATGAATCAATGTATATGGAACAACATGAATATACAATATAAACATAAATGCCTCTTTTTCAAAGATTTTATTAAATGTCATATTTATCATGTAAAGGATGTCATGAATGAAATCGGTGACATGATTTCATTTGAAGAATTATGTCAAAAGGTTGCTTATAAACCAGCCAGACAATTTGAGTATAATGCGTTATGTACAGCACTTAAAACAAAACTGATTAACGCATTGCCATACCGATATGTTCTGTTGCAGGGTTTGACTCGTATTGGTAATATTACACCAAGGGAAATAAGAACTGTTTTGGTTAATTTCGAGGTACAAACTCCGAGCGCCTGTTCTTTTTGGCAAAGAAAGCATAATATTGTTCTGGAATCAAGACACTGGCTGTTAGCTGTTAATTGTACAAAAGAAGAACGACTGCGTCTGCTTCATTGGAAAATTTTACACAGAATTTACCCAACGAATATTTTACTAAACAAGATGGGTTTATGTCAAACTAATAATTGTGAAGTTTGTAATGAACTGGATACACTTGAGCACTTCTTTTTTCATTGTCAAGAGGTGAGGAACGTTTGGAAACTATGTAAAGACTTTATTTTTAAGCAAATTTATTATAATATAACTTTGAATGAAACAGATATATTATTTGGTTTTTGGAATGAAAATTTAAAAAACGATCAAATTTACTTTATAAATTATTGTATTTTGATAACAAAAATGACCATAGGAAAATTTAAGTATGGGAAGAAGTTAGACTTACGTATTTTATTGGAATTAGAGTTAAACATTAGACAGAAATTTATGTTTTGTATAATATAAAGTTGAAAAAAGAAGAAAAAAAAAAAAAAAAAAAAAAAAAAAAAAAAAACTCAAATAACGTAGCCTACATTGTCATCATTGTCACGAGTTTTCATCCATAACGAGCTGGGTAACAAACAAAACAAAGTTCACATGAGACAATTCGAGGCAGTGAATGGTTTGAGCTTCAGGTAAAACGTGGATTGTCAAATAAAAGCCTGTTTATTTGAAGTGTGGAACCATCGTGGCTGTGGATTCGTGTTTCTGAAGACAACGATTATTAACATTCACTCTCAAAGACCCAATCAATGTTGATAATTGCTGCGGCGACTCATGGTCAGTTTGCAACTTATCTCTGTCATCGCAAAATGCAGAACGAAAAGTCTTAAGACATTTGAAAGAAGGGGCATATGCCAAAAACTTACTGAACTCGCAAATATGATGGCAGCTCTGTAAAAATGTTTGGACTGGAAGAAAAATAATAAACACGTTACGTTAGTGACGTCACACGCAAGTATGACGTAACATCTCGAATATCTGACGCGCTTTGGAGCCCGGAATTGCATTCTAAAAATGACGCGGAGAATATGGTTCCCCGTCACTTATTGTGCGTATTTTTGTTCTTCCAAAATGATGACAAAAACAATGTTTGGTGGCTTGTCAAACTAGCATTTTGTTGTTGGTCCTCGGGGAGCATATCGACTTCTGTTACATCTACTAAATGCGATGTATTACCGCCCGACACTGAATGGTAATTTTCCTTGTTTTTATAAGGACATTAACATTTTGAGTCTTTGAGTCTTGAATCTTGAGTCTTGAGTTAACTTCAACCTCGGCCTTCTGTCATGGTCGATACGGATGAAAAAGAAGATCTATACTTCCCTCGGACCAATAGGAAAACCTGGTCTGTAAAAAAAAAAGCCACCAAACATCTTATAGCATTTGCATTACCTGTCGTTGCGTTTTCGGAAGGCGCTTGAGTTGTTATTGTCGACTGCAGTTGGCCGCAGTACGTAGTGTTGGAAGGGAAGTCACAGGGATTGTCTCCAGCCTGGGTGAACACAGTGGTCCCACTGCAGGTTTGGTCATTTGGGATGCCATTCACACACCACTGGTATTCGTTGCATCTGTCGGGGAACGTGTCTTGATATGGAATGTACTGCGGTCCGTCTGCCGTGCATTCCCATTCTTGACGCGGTGCTGGTCCACTCGTGCCTGCGTGGAATATTGTCACGTCACTTTATCAGCGTTTATTCAACCTAAAATCCCGATAATCACACACACACACACACACACACACACACACACACACACACACACACACACACACGCACGTACGCATGTACGAATGCACACACACGCTCGCACACACACACACACACATACACTCACACACACACACACACACACACACACACACACTAGTAATCATGCACGCGAGCGCTCACACACACACACACACACACACACACACACACATACACACACACACACACACACACACACATACACACACACACACTCAGGCCAACATACAAACACATCCAACAGATCAGTCGGCCAGATTCAGTTATGAAATGACCGCATAGACTCAAATACCAACTTATTGATACAAATTTGATATTGATCGCTGCCTTTTAATTACATATGTACATGCTTTAAGTTCACATGCATGGGCATTGAGTTTATTTGTTGACATACCTCGTACCTGCACACAATGCGTAGTTGAACAAATACTGTTTGACTATTTTCTTTCAAGTCAGTGTCGCTTACACAAATCGGAATTGAGAGTAATAATATTTAAACGCATTCAGCAGTGTTGAATTTCTTACCGGTTTTTTTTCTTCTCCACAATAACAATTAACTGGTACATCGAAATCGGGACTTCATAAATAACGCTTATTAAACTCACTTCTTGAGTTTGTGTTCAAACCATATTTTGAAGGTTAGCCCATAGTATTACAATAGTTGTTGAGGGAATGAAGGATGTTCGAACAATGTCTGTCCTATGTGCCGATACATACATATCTTTCTAGTGGTCGTCTTCTATAATGATATGGACTTACGGAAGGTGGTGGCAAGAGGTTGATCCCGATGGACATTTATTATGAACCATTTTACGAAATAGGGGAAGGGCTCCTAATATGGACCACTTTTTGTTTCATGCTGATAACTAGCTTGTTTTCTTGCGAAGACGTTTCATTTTGTGTTTGGTAGTCCTTCTCTCTTAGGTTAACCGTTAGGCCTAATTAGAGTGAAATAGCTTTGATAGATATTCAGCAAAAATTAAATACAGAAAAAAATCACAAATAGTCCATATTAGGAGCTTGGGCGCCTAATATGGACCAGTGAAGCGGCCTTCACGAATCACTGTAAAAAGACCCCATTACTTCAAAATAACATGATACAACTTAGTGTGCAAGTCAGACTAATTAAAGTATGCTTTAGATTTATTTGTTTCGGGTCGATGAGAGCATTACTTGAAGCACACCAGGAAACTAAAAAAGCTTATCAAAAACAGAGTGAAAATAAGTGAACTTATCAACTTCCACAAAAAGAAGACTATTTGTTATATTTTTTTAAATCTCGAGGGCTAGTTATAGGTTATTTCCAGCAAGTTTCTTAATGAATAAATGAAAATAGCCTTTGGCTTTTATTTTTTGTTGAAGGTGGTCCATAATAATAATAATAATTGTCAGTAAGTACTGGTGTCACATGACTGATGTGAACCAGTTGATTGGCTAATGGCGATGCGCTAAAACTGTTAGCGCACTCTTGGAGTGCGCTAACTTTTCCACAGAGCGTATTCTTCCGCCCTTTGCCTAAGCGAGACTGTGCTCTCATCCTCAGAATTAATTAATGACATGTAGCTTATATTCTCCACAATACCAAAATACTATAAATTCCTGCTTCTCAATTAAAGCAGAAGTGGTTTTTTTCTGACAGATTGCATGTGCCTGTGCCACAGTTGCCACTGATCTAAAAATAGAACCCGCTGTGTCTATTTTTCAGTTTCGACTTGCGAAGAATCTTCTCATAATTATGCCGTAGCTTATTATCCATATTACCAAATGATGAGTTAGTATACAATTCCCAGCAGCTAACAGAAAACACAAGTGTTATTCCGATAACGTACCACTGTTGTTTTTGAAATGAGACTGCAGTGCAGTGCCGTTGTTCGCTTGCCCTAGCCGCCCTAGCAGACGACATAAACCTCGCAGCAAATTAACATGTTGGGCAAATGTGAACAAGCAAACGATGGGGACATACTACGTGTAGGGTTCACAGCATTCTTACGGTTCATATATAATAGTACCAGTCTCCCCGATGAGTGAAGATACAACAGAAGAAACATACCACATTTACTTTGAAAATCCGAGTCTGCTAACCGTGGCCTTGGCCGGAGTCAATTCAAGGGGCAACACTCTGCACAGTCAATCTGTCGAAGCTCGATGAAGGTTTCGAATCGCAAAGAATTAAGGGCAGAGTCCTTTCTCCGAGTTTAAATGAGGTCTCTGTTAAAGATCATCACTTTTTAGCTTAACGCTACTCTGGAATTTACCAACAGAAATTAAAACAAGAGTTTGCGTGTGACGAAAGCACGACACACTTGAGGCAGCCCACACAAAAGTAGATCCAGTGACACAAACCTGACCACACAGTTACGCCTATCCAAATGCGCGTTGCAAAATGTGCGCTTTGAATCTTCTTTTTTCTCTGGCGGTACTGACAATATCGTTATTGAAACAATCCCAGTGCACTAAGGGATTTATAGAGCAAATCTCGAAAATAATTATTGAACTCAGCGCTATGCGCTTCGTTCAATAATGAATTTTCTCGATTTGTTCTATAAATCCCTTAGTGCACTGGAATGTCTCAATAACTTAAATAATAATGCAAACTTTTATAGCGCTATTCTAGAAAATTGTCTACTCTTAGCGCTTTACAATACATACATCGACCAAGCATACTATACACGCACAGGCAAAGAAACCGACCAAACATAACCAACAACTATACATGCACAGGCAAAGAAAACGACCAAACATACAATACACGCACAGGCAAAAATAACGACCAAACATAAGCAAACATACTATAACCAAACATAACCAACATACTATACGCGCGCAGGCAAAGAGAACAATCAGCACATATAATTATTACTGACATCTAATAATGCAGGCATACAGTGACAATCCAATACACAGCCTAAGCACAGCCCATATAAGGGGACTCACACATACTTTGAGATTTTTCTATTATTTTTTGTTTGAAGTAGAAACTTGGGGTCAACACTGCTAAATTGTAACAAATACGGTCTTAGCTGTCATATACAGGAATTTTTGTGTGATAAAAGCTTTGGCTGTGGACAGAAACGAGTCCGTTTTAGGTGGCAAATTTAGAGTGAACCCTGCCAAAAGTGAAACAAAGAGAAAAAGCCTAACAGTTTTGAGGTTTGTGTTTCTGTAACTGTTTTGACATGAGCAAGTTAGCCAGAGAGGGTGAATACAGCCAATGAAAATTGTTTTGAGCGCTCTAGCGCCGTTAGTTTGTCAGAACAGGAGGTGTTCCATATTAGGAGCCGGTCCATATTAGGAGCCCTTCCCCTAAAATTAAATGGTATTGTTTTCTTTAAACTAAAACTATTGGCTATTAACTCAAATAACGTAGCCTACATTGTCATCATTGTCACGAGTTTTCATCCATAACGAGCTGGGTAACAAACAAAACAAAGTTCACATGAGACAATTCGAGGCAGTGAATGGGTTTGAGCTTCAGGTGAAACGTGGATTGTCAAAGTAAAAGCCTGTTTATTTGAAATGTGGAACCATCGTGGCTGTGGATTCGTGTTTCTGAAGACAACGATTATTAACATTCACTCTCAAAGACCCAATCAATGTTGATAATTGCTGCGGCGACTCATGGTCAGTTTGCAACTTATCTCTGTCATCGCAAAATGCAGAACGAAAAGTCTTAAGACATTTGAAAGAAGGGGCATATGCCAAAAACTTACTGAACTCGCAAATATGATGGCAGCTCTGTAAAAATGTTTGGACTGGAAGAAAAATAATAAACACGTTACGTTAGTGACGTCACACGCAAGTATGACGTAACATCTCGAACATCTGACGCGCTTTGGAGCCCGGAATTGCATTCTAAAAAT
>NC_090257.1:37607812-37619525 GCF_037325665.1 Littorina saxatilis
GGTTGTTCTGTGTTTGTGGGTGGTTCTGTTGTGGGTGGTTCTGTGGTTGTGGGTTGTTCTGTCGTGGGTTGTTCTGTGGTTGTGGGTTGTTCTGTGGTTGTGGGTGGTTCTGTGGTTGTGGGTTGTTCTGTCGTGGGTTGTTCTGTGGTTGTGGGTTGTTCTGTGGTTGTGGGTTGTTCTGTGGTTGTGGGTTGTTCTGTGGTTGTGGGTTGTTCTGTTGTAGGTTGTTCTGTTGTGGGTTGTTCTGTTAATGTGAGTTGTTCTGTTGTGGGTGGTTCTGTGGTTGTGAGTTGTTCTGTGGTTGTGGGTTGTTCTGTTGTTGTGGGTGGTTCTGTGGTTGTGAGTTGTTCTGTGGTTTTGGATTGTTCTGTTGTGGGTTGTTCTGTTGTGGGTTGTTCTGTTGTGGGTTGTTCTGTGGTTGTGGGTTGTTCTGTTGTGGGTTGTTCTGTGGTTGTGGGTTGTTCTGTTGTTGGTTGTTCTGTGGTTGTGGGTTGTTCTGTGGTTGTGGGTTGTTCTTTTGTGGGTTGTTTTGTGGTTGTGGGTTGTTCTGTTGTGGGTGGTTCTGTGGTTGTGGATTGTTCTGTGATTGTGGGTTCTGTTGTGGGTGGTTCTGTGGTTGTAGATTGTTCTGTGGTTGTGGGTTGTTCTGTGGTTGTGGGTTGTTCTGTAGATGTGGGTTGTTCTGTGGTTGTGGGTTGTTCTGTGATTGTGGGTTGTTGTGTGGTTGTAGGTTGTTCTGTGGTTGTAGGTTGTTCTGTGGTTGTGGGTTGTTTCGTTGTTGTGGGTTGTTCTGTGGTTGTGGGTTGTTCTGTTGTTGTAGGTTGTTCTGTGGTTGTGGGTTGTTCTGTTGCGGGTTCTGTTGTTGTGTGTTGTTCTGTTGTTGTGGGTTGTTCTGTTGTTGTGGGTTGTTCTGTTGTGGGTGGTTCTGTTGTGGGTGGTTCTGTGGTTGTGAGTTGTTCTGTTGTGGGTTGGTCTGTTGTTGTGGGTTGTTCTGTGGTTGTGGGTTGTTCAGTGTTTGTGGGTTGTTCTGTGGTTGTGGGTTGTTCAGTGGTTGTGGGTTGTTGTGTGGTTGTAGGTTGTTCTGTGGTTGTAGGTTGTTCAGTGGTTGTAGGTTGTTCAGTGGTTGTAGGTTGTTCTGTGGTTTTAGGTTGTTCAGTGGTTGTAGGTTGTTCAGTGGTTGTAGTTTGTTCCGTGGTTGTAGGTTGTTCTGTGGTTGTAGGTTGTTCTGTGGTTTTAGGTTGTTCAGTGGTTGTAGGTCGTTCTGTTGTTGTAAGTTGTTCAGAGGTTGTAGGTTGTTCAGTTGTTGTGGGTTGTTCTGTTGTTGTATGTTGTTCTGTTGCTGTAGGTTGTTCAGTGGTTGTAGGTTTTTCTGTTGTTGTAGGTTGTTCTGTTGTTGTAGGTTGTTCTGTGGTTGTTACTTGTTTTGTTGCAGTTTTGGATTGTTGTGTTGTTGTTTCCGCAGTCTTTGATTGCTGTGTTGTTGTTTCCGCAGTCGTGGTCTGCTCAGTTGTTGTCGCGGGAATGTCTACAGCAGGAGATTCAGGCTGTGCGGGCACAGACACAATAGAGATGACGACCACGCTGCTGCCTTCGAACTCCCACCCGGTTTGCAGGAGGTTGTCCTCATTGCTGATGATGACGCGGACAAACAGCGACGTTGAAATGCTGGATGACGTGTATATGACGTTGAATGAAAAGATGACAATGACTGACCCGTTTCTGCAAAAGAAATATATATATATATTTATATAGTTGTTCTGTTGACGCTGTGTATCAATTCTTGAAGTGAAACGAGTTTATTGCATATTTATTCTGGGAAAAACGACTTGGTAAGGTTTAAAGCAAAAAATATAAGCAACGAAGTGAATTAGGCAAGTACTTAAGGTGACGAAACGTTACATACAAATGCACGCGTACACCCATACCAACGCACGGAGGTACGTATACTGCTAAATGCTACGTATATTGCGCGCTCTCTCCCTCTCTCTCTCTCTCTCTTTCTCTCCTCTCTCCCTCTCTTTCTCTCTCCTCTCTCCCTCTCTTTCTCTCTCTCTCTCTCACACACACACACACACACACACACACACACACACACACACACACACACACACATACACACACACACACACACACACACGCACACTAACACACACACACATTAACACACACACACACACACTGACACACGCACACAAACACACACTAACACACACACACACTAACACACACACACACACACACACAAACATAAACACACGCGTAGCTACTAAAACTAGCTGATTTGTTTGAAAATAGACAGACTTAGAAAACGACATGTATCTTGAATGATAAATTTATGGTTGGAGAACTTTACAAAGTGCAAACAACATGTAAACTTAGTGTGAGAAAGCACGACAAACACTACTTACTGCAGACTGGTTACGGAACAGTTGTTGTGTTTCTCTATCTCGGAACTTGTTGCCAACGACGTGTTAACAACCTTTTGAACAACAGAAAACCATGTTCCAAAACACGACAGAAAACCATGTTTAAGAACACAACAGAAAACCATGTTCAAAAACACGACAGAAAACCATGTTCAAAAACACGACAGAAAACCATGTTCAAAAACACGACAGAAAACCATGTTCAAAAACACGACAGAAAACCATGTTCGAAAACACAACAGAAAACCATGTTCAAAAACACAACAGAAAACCATGTTCAAAAACACAACAGAAAACCATGTTTAAGAACACAACAGAAAACCATGTTCAAAAACACGACAGAAAACCATGTTCGAAAACACAACAGAAAACCATGTTCAAAAACACAACAGAAAACCATGTTCAAAAACACAACAGAAAACCATGTTCAAAAACACAACAGAAAACCATGTTCAAAAACACGAGAGAAAACCATGATCAAAAACACAACAGAAAACCATGATCAAAAACACAACAGAAAACCATGTTCAAAAACACAACAGAAAACCATGTTCAAAAACACAACAGAAAACCATGTTCAAAAACACAACAGAAAACCATGATCAAAAACACAACAGAAAACCATGATCAAAAACACAACAGAAAACCATGTTCAAAAACACAATGAAAAGAAACCCTGCCAAAGGCTCTTTCTCCTATTTTTTTCTCTGTCTCTGTCTCTCCCTTTCTACGTCACTGTCTCTCCCTTTCTACGTCACTGTCTCTCCCTTTCTACGTCACTGTCTCTTCCTCTCTTTCAATGTATGTCTTTGTGTCTGTTTTGTGTCTTTGTGTCTGTCTGTCTGTCTGTCTGTCTGTCGATCTGTCTGTCTGTCTGTTTGTCTGTCTGTCTCTGATATGAAACATATTATTTTTGTTTTCTTATTATTTTTAATATTATTTGCGTCCGTGTTAAGTGTTTGTATTAGGGACAGGTTGTAAGATTAGACTTTGCCTAAAACCTCTATCCTTTTGTAATAAAGTTCGGTTTCAGTTTCAGTTTCAGTTTCTCTCTCTCTCTCTCTCTCTCTCTCTCTCTCTCTCTCTCTCTCTCTCTCTCTCTCTCTCTCTCTCTCTCTCTCTCTCTGTAAGTCTGTTTGTCTGTCTTTCTGTACATATGTAGGTTTCTCTCTCTCTCTCTCTCTCTCTCTCTCTCTCTCTCTCTCTCTCTCTCTCTCTCTCTCTCTCTCTCTCTCTCTCTTTCTGTCTCTGTGTTTTTTGATTTTTATCTTCATTTTTGTGTAAACATTTTACAGAGGCTTCGAAAGGTACATACCTGGGAGCAGAATTCCGATTCAAACTTCAAGAAAGTCGCTGAGGATGAGTTGGCCATGTCCTCGGTGTAGTTGTGACTCGTCAACCTCACAGACATGCTCACCACTGCAACATGTTCAGACAATGAATTCAAAAAAAGAAGTCGGTCTTGGTGACTTCGTCATTTCAGTAGAAGAAAATGAATCGCAAGGTCACCGCCAGGCTGTACATGTATCGGTATCGGATGTCATTAAGTCATAACTAACACACTTAACTAACAATTAATGAGATACGACATCGATTGAACAAACTCTTCTTGACCCTCCCATTTACAGCGAAATAATGACGTAAAAAGCAAAGTTAAGTTCGAGAAGACGTCATTAATTCAAACAATGGGGTCACACAATTTTTTGTTGTTGTTTTTTTTTGTTGTTGCTTAACGCCCAGCCGACCACGAAGGGCGGTGCTGCTTTGACATATAACGTGCGCCACACACAAGACAGAAGTCGCAGCACAGGCTTCATGTCTCACCCAGCCACATTATTCTGACACCGGACCAACCAGTCCTAGCACTAACCCCATAATGCTAGACGCCAGGCGGAGCAGCCACTAGATTGCCAATTTTTAAGTCTTAGGTATGACCCGGCCGGGGTTCGAACCCACGACCTCCCGATCACGGGGCGGACGCCTTACCACTAGGCCAACCGTGCCGGTAGGGTCACACAATAGTTCTGCCACTTCTTATGTAAGTATCCAGAGGACATGACAAAGTATTTCGAGAATTGTTTTGGTTTCTCTGATTATGTTATCTCAGAAGTGGAAACATATTCGTAAGGTCACCGCCAGGATGTGCATATATCGGTATCGTATCTCACCTTATTGAAGCAGGTAAGACCTTGAAAGAGGACTTGATTTTTAACTAGACACAAACATTGCCGACTTGTTCCCGAAAAGAAAAGCATAACCACACCAACTTTGAACAAAATACACGCGACGACGATAAAGGCATTTAGTTCCGTAAATAAGACCCTGCAAAAACAATAGATTTTAAAATGGATACAAAAAGGGCCTTCTTCAAAGAAAGAAGAGTCCTGAGACACAAACGATACAACACAAATCGAAATGCAATAGGACCCTGACAGTTTTGATTTTACACATGATATAAAAAGATGACGTTACACGCTTTTTTCCCCATTCAAGTAACACGTTAAGCTTACAGAATTGATTTGATTTCTTTGATATCAAATTAAACAACAACAACAACAACAACAACAACAACAACAACAACCACCACCACCACCACCACAACCACCACCACAACCACAACAACAACCACAACAACCAAGCCGACGACAACAACAGCAGCAGCAGCAGCAGCATCACCACCACACAACTACAACAAATGACAACAACATTGCAAACAAGTCATAAAGGTGAGCATGCTGACGTCACATACGGTTATTGAGCAAATGAAAAGTGCATACCTTTTTCGGGGTTTGTGTCATCATCTGTATTGAAAGAAAGAGAGGAAACATAATCATTTGTGTATGTCCGAAAGTCACACATGTATAGGCTACTATTGGAATTCTTCTCGATTTGTCTGTGTGTCTATGTATCTGTTCAACTGTGTGTCTATGTATCTGTTCAACTGTGTGTCTATGTATCTGTTCAACTGTGTGTCTGTGTGTTTATGTATCTGTTCAACTGTGTGTCTGTGTGTCTATGCATCTGTTCAACTGTGTGTCTGTGTGTCTATGTATCTGTTCAACTGTGTGGTCTGTGTGTCTATGCATCTGTTCAACTGTGTGTCTGTGTGTCTATGGATCTGTTCAACTGTGTGTCTGTGTGTCTATGGATCTGTTCAACTGTGTGTCTGTGTGTCTATGGATCTGTTCAACTGTGTGTCTGTGTGTCTATGCATCGGTTCAACTGTGTGTCTGTGTGTCTATGGATCTGTTCAACTGTGTGTCTGTGTGTCTATGGATCTGTTCAACTGTGTGTCTGTGTGTCTATGGATCTGTTCAACTGTGTGTCTGTGTGTCTATGGATCTGTTCAACTGTGTGTCTGTGTGTCTATGGATCTGTTCAACTGTGTGTCTGTGTGTCTATGGATCTGTTCAACTGTGTGTCTGTGTGTCTATGGATCTGTTCAACTGTGTGTCTGTGTGTCTATGGATCTGTTCAACTGTGTGTCTGTGTGTCTATGGATCTGTTCAACTGTGTGTCTGTGTGTCTATGGATCTGTTCAACTGTGTGTCTGTGTGTCTATGTATCTGTTCAACTGTGTGTCTATGTATCTGTTCAACTGTGTGTCTGTGTGTTTATGTATCTGTTCAACTGTGTGTCTGTGTGTCTATGCATCTGTTCAACTGTGTGTCTGTGTGTCTATGTATCTGTTCAACTGTGTGGTCTGTGTGTGCCTGTGTGTTTCCACAAATGCCTTTCCTATACAAACGGTTTCAGATAGGAGTCATACTCATGTTTTGCACTCCATGTGACCCCTGGTTTATTCTTTTTCTCCATGCGTTCGTTTGTCTGTCGGTCGGCGTGTCTGTCTGTCATTTGTAGTCTCCCTCTTCGTTAGTTTTCATTGATTTATTGAAGCTAGATGGATTAATTAAATACCAAATTCTATCCCCAATTCCCTCTTTTTACTTGTGTCTTTAAATGTTATGTCTAGATACTTCCCACTGTCAGTATTTTGCTTTGCCTGCTTTCTATTAGTTTCCTTTTAATTGGTTTAATCTTCCTCATTCTTTTTAATTTTTTCTCAAGTTCTTTTTATGCTTCTTACTTTTCTCTCCCACCAATTCTACCATAACATTTTGTTGTTTGATTTTACCTGAGATACTCGTCAATGCCACAGCAACAGCAACAACTGCTGAGATAATCAGGGCGGAAACGAGCACGGAAAGAACAATCAGACGCATCTTCCGTGTGCGCAGTCTCCGTTGTTTCTCGTCCATATCCTCCTCGTTTTCACTGGAGCTTGAAGGTGGAGGTGGCTGTTTGTTGCCCACTTTGTTAAACACGATGCCATCCCCATGCTCGTCTCCAAAGAATCTGTTTTCTTTGTTTGGAGTTTTGTTGGATCCGTTTGAATTGTCTCCAAACGACACCGGTCTCCCGTTCAAGTCTTTGTAATCAGCTGACCATTTCAGCTGTAAAATGGGTGAATATGTCAATGGTTGAATCTATTTATCAATCCTTCCATTCCTCCATTCCTCCATCCATCCATCCATCCACCCACCCCTCCCTACTTCCCACCCTCCCTCCCTCCCTTAAGCATTCAATCAATTAGATAAATGTGAAACGATTAAATGAAATAGTTAATCAATTTGATCCAATGTTTATACCGTGTATATTTATTGTATTTGAGGAACCCCATGTATGTACTCACACAATAGACAATTGTATTGTATTGTATTGTATTGTATTGTATTGTAATTTTTGTTTGTTTGTTTGTTTATTTGCTTAACGCCCAGCCGACCACGAAGGTCCATATCAGGGCGGTGCTGCTTTGACATATAACGTGCGCCACACACAAGACAGAAGTCGCAGCACAGGCTTCATGTCTCACCCAGTCACATTATTCTGACACCGGACCAACCAGTCCTAGCACTAACCCCATAATGCCAGACGCCAGGCGGAGCAGCCACTAGATTGCCAATTTTAAAGTCTTAGGTATGACCTGGCCGGGGTTCGAACCCACGACCTCCCGATCACGGGGCGGACGCCTTACCACTAGGCCAACCGTGCCGGCCATTGTATTGTAATGTATTGTATTGTATTGTATTGTATTGTATTGTAATGTATTGTATTGTATTGTATTGTATTGTATCATGCGATTACTAAAACCAGTGCCGAGCCTTATTAAGGCTGATGGGGTCTATGTCGACCAAAAGAGAGGGATTCCCTGTAGGTGGAGTTCCTGTAGGGGGATTCCCTGTATACAGGGTGGAGTTTTTCAATAAAACTTGCAAACCATACTCGAATTTCTAAGAAATATCAAAAAAGATTGAAAAACATCAAATTCTACCGATGTCGCTAAGCATCACGTGACTTTCAGCGATATCAGCGAAACGCTACATAAACTACAGGGAATCCACCTGCAGGAAATCCACCTACAGGACATCCCACTCTTTTGGTCGACATAGAGCCCATCAGCCTTATTAAGTAATCCAGTCATTTAGCCGAGTCAGTTCACCCAACCACCCACTCGGCCACCAGTTCATACATTAATCAACCAGTGAAGCGATAAATCCTCGAATGTACGACTTCGATTTCATTTTGCATATGAAGCTGCACTAAGAAGGTCGTAAGCAGGACCTTAGTCTCAAATATTAACTGCATCATGTTTATAAAGAAAAGAAAAACAAGTCGCGTAAGGCGAAATTACTACATTTAGTCAAGCTGTCGAACTCACGGAATGAAACTGAACGCAATGTATTTTTTCGCCGCTTCGTCAATCCCCGCGTGAAGGAAATCCCTCATCTTCCACGTGCAAAACGTAGTGATATTGACACGCCAGATTAGCGCGGTATCGTATTGTGCTAAGCAGGAAAGCGCGCTTTTCTGTATTCCTGTTAACATTTTGAGCTTGTTTTGAATACCACCTATCATATCTATATGTTTTTGGAATCAGGAAATGATAAAGAATAAGATGAAATCATTTTTGGATCGATTTCTTAAATTTTAATCGTAAGACTTATTAATCTATTTTCGTTAATTGTGATCACATTTTAATTGTAAACATGACATATGTAATATTTTTAGATTCAGAATGTGTTGAAGAATACGATGCAATAAAAATTCGATTTTAATGATAACTTTAATGAGCAAACTCATTAATTAAATGTTAAGCCTCCAAGCTCAAATGCAATACCAAAGTCCGAACTTTGTCGATGATTACTTGAACAAAATTTCAACCAATTTGGTTGAAAAATGAGAGCGTGACAGTGCCGCCTCAACTTTCACAAAAAGCTGGATATGACGTCATCAAAGACATTTATCAGTAAAATGAAAAAAAGATCTGGAGGTATCATACTCAGGATCTCTCGTCAAGTTTCATGAAGATCGGTCCAGTAGTTTACTCTGAATCGCTCTACACACACACACCAGACACACACACATACACCACGACCCTCGTCTCGATTCCCCCCTCAACGTTAAAACATTTAGTCAAAACTTGACTAAATGTAAAAATGAAAAAGCTTAACACATAATTTTAACGGATGTGACAGGGAATGAGTTTCCGGAAATTTATGCACTCTGCCCCTTATAATTCGATATCACATCTGCAATTGTATTCTAATGCAATGATTGTTGTGCGATAATAATTGTTCTCGGCAAAAAAGGTATACTGTGTCACACTTGTCCCATTGCTTGTTTAACGACGACCTGCATAATGACTTTGACATTGTCGGATATGAAGCAACAAACGCGTGCACGCGCGCGCGAGAGAGAGAGAGAGAGAGAGAGAGAGAGAGAGAGAGAGAGAGAGAGAGAGAGAGAGAGAGAGAGAGAGAGAGAGAGGAGAGAGAGAGAGAGAGAGAGAGCGAGAGAGAGAGCGAGAGAGAGAGAGAGAGAGAGAGAGAGAGAGAGAGAGAGAGAAGAGAGAGAGAGAGAGAGAGAGAGAGAGAGAGAGAGAGAGAGAGAGAGAGAGAGCGAGAGAGAGAGAGAGAGAGAGAGAGAGAGAGAGAGAGAGAGAGAGAGAGAGAGAGAGAGAGAGAGAGAGAGAGAGAGAGAGAGAGAGAGAGAGAGAGAGAGAGAGAGAGAGAGAGAGAGAGAGAGAATTGAATTGAATAGAAATTTATTTTTCGAGGGTAACCGAATAAGCAATGTAAACATGCTTTTTTTTCATCCGGGTAACTCGATTAATAACAAGAGAAAATAGAAGTTAAGTTAACTACAATACAACTTACATAATTAACATATCCAACAATTAAAAGGCATTTCAATATGCATTATGAATATCTAGCAATAATGGAATATTATATCAAAGAATGATTTACTTGTTAAAAAAAATGTCCTCATTGCATTACGTATGATCATGTTTCAATACAATCATAGAGTATTGCTTTTTTTTCAGCTGTACAATAGTATAGTAGTACTTACAGGTTTTGTAAGAGAAACAGCAGAGAGAGAGAGAGAGAGAGAGAGAGAGAGAGAGAGAGAGAGAGAGAGAGAAAGAGAGAGAGAGAGAGAGAGAGAGAGAGAGAGGGGGGGAGAGAGAGAGAGAGAGGGAGAGGGAGAGAGAGAGAGAGAGAGAGAGAGAGAGAGAGAGAGAGAGAGAGATATACATACATACATACACACATACATTACATACATACATACATACATACATACATACATACATACATACATACATACATACATACATACATACATACATACATACATACATACAAACAGACAGACAGACAGACAGACAGACAGACAGAAAGATAGGCAGACAGGCAGACAGACAGACAGACAGACAGACAGACAGACAGAAATAGAAAGAGACAGAGAGAGAAAAGACGCTTTGATGGTACGATGATGTCATCAGCTTCAAAAGCCATTTGGACAAAATAAATATTAGAATTTACACAAATAGAAATAACCTGGTCAGACAGAAGCTAAACGAATGAAATAATAGGTTTTACGCAAAAATGATGGTACCTCTAAAGAAGGGCTGAACAGGCATCAATCAATCAATCAATCAATAGAATTTATTTCCAAAATGCAAAAGCACATGATTTTGTTTTGAATGTTGCAGTAAATCATATATCCACGTCCACACTCACATTCACACCCATGGTTAAATACTATTTGCACAACCGACTAGAGTCTCCCCCTTTCTCCCACCCAACCCCCCAAAAGAAGCACAGGACTAGTGTACTGCATAATATGCATTTACTCTGAAATCAAGATTAAGATCAAGGATTAAGGAATAAAGACAGGTTGTCAGCTTGTATATGGTGCGCATTAATCACGCTGCCATGCTTTGGTGTATCATGTTGCTTACTGCCGTGACGTCTTTGAAATACTCTATCGTGAGAACTCCGTCAGGTTTCTGTTTCTTGAAGCATTTGTTGCACGCAGGGCGTACACAAAGTAGTCATTTCTGAAAAAGGGTTAAAGCAAGGATGGCATATTTATATTGATATTCTTTACCGGGAAAGGCTTCAAGACGATATAAGTCATTCTCCAAAACTGGTTAACAAAAGTAGGAATATGGACCAACAATAAAGCTTGATTAATTTGAGTTGAATTAATGATAACAAGGTTCTTTCTTATCCGAATGACAGTTTGCAAGAAAAGAAAAAGCAATAAATACTTTTCCTGACCAATTACAGGGACCTGGGGGGGGGGGGGGGGGGGCGTTTCATCATTGTGACACAATTTTCTTCATTATGCAGTCATAATTATTAAGTAATTGAATGTTGTGCTCATTAGGGCTTGATAAACATCTATAAGGAGGGTTTTTAAATTCCTATTTGATTTTTTTTCAATATTTTATTTCATTTCTTGTTTCAAAATATTTTTTTCCATTTTTTTTCAAGTTTGTTTAAATTATTTTTTACATGCTTACAAATAAACATTGGCACGTACATAATCATAATGGTGAGACATTGGCTATGTCCAAGTAATCGGGGTCTGCATCTTCTCCGGTAGCAAAGGGCGTTGCGAACGTACCCTTCCAATTAAAAATGTCAACTACACATTCTTGTTTCGTGAATGACGTCCTTATTCACGACAAATTGTGAAAAAACCCGTCACGCAGCTGTATGGCTGGGTGATTAACAAAGGGGAAAACGTGAAAATGTATGCTTTTTTTCAGTTGAATTGATGCTAGCTAGCTTATAAATGAAAACGGCCGTTACGAACGCATGATGTGTGACACAAAACACTCTCTGAGACATCAAATTCGTCCAAAGTGTGTCCTCGGTTGAATGAATGCATGTTCTGCATCTTCAAGCTGCACTTGTTGACTTGATCGCAAAAGA
>NC_090257.1:37619725-37634725 GCF_037325665.1 Littorina saxatilis
TCCTCTGTGCACAGTGATAGTTTTAAACAAGGAATTCTGTAAACACAGGGGTGGTCAAATACACCCCCCCCCCCCTTCCCTCTGTGCACAGTGATAGTTTTAAACAAGGAATTCTGTAAACACAGGGGTGGTCAAAATACACCCCCCCCCCCCCCCTCCTTCCCTCTGTGCATAGTGATAGTTTTAAACAAGGAATTCTGTAAACGCAGGGGTGGTCAAATACACCCCCCCCCCTCCCTCTGTGCACAGTGATAGTTTTAAACAAGGAATTCTGTAAACACAGGGGTGGGACTCTCTTGTGATGAAAAAGGAGGAAATCCCTTTTTTTCCAGGGGGTTCGGGGGCATGTTACCCCAAATTTTGGTTAAATGGTACATTAAAATCTGTGCAATCTGACAAAAAAGACATTCTCCACACTCCCCAACCTCCCCCCCCCCCCCCCCCCTCAAAATTACTATTAGTTATCAGGAGTTTTCAGTCAGCACAATTTAACTCTCAAGCCTCCAGTGTTCTGTTTCATCTCCACGTCACTCCAAATCATTCAGTCAACAAGTCATAGATATTGTAATGAAATGTGACGCGGAAAAATAGATTACTCCAGCAGAATTCGTAAGTTGTGTCCGCGGAAATCCGCGGAAAAGTCCCACCCCTGAAACAGCACTGCATGGTGCCTTTTCCAGAAATAAATTCATCAAAAAATGTCAACTCACAACAGCAAGAGTCAGTGTGTCGATTGTTCATATGTGACAAAGTTGAGGGATGAGCTTATCCTATCTTAAAGCCTGGCCAGAACTGAGACGGTGACGAGAAGTAGTGTGCCTATAATGACACAATGCTTTCTTCGTAACCAATTAGATTCAACATCTCAGATCTGGTCAGGCCTATACAAATGCCATCTCTCAACTTGGTCCATACAAAAATCATGAACCTGGCTTAATTCTGTACAGAGTGGGAATTTGTTTTTCTCTTTTTCGAAATCCAAAATAAGCAAAATCAGGTCTTAAAATCAATCAATCAATATGAGGTTTATATCGCGCGTATTCCGTGGGTACAGTTCTAAGAGCAGGGATTTATTTTATCTTTTTATTTTATGCAATTTATATCGTGCACATATTCAAGGCGCAGGGATTTATTTATGCCGTGTGAGATGGATTTTTTTTTACACAATACATCACGCATTCACATCGGCCAGAAGATCGCAGCCATTTCAGCGCATATCCTACTTTTCACGGCCTATTATTCCAAGTCACACGGGTATTTTGGTGGACATTTTTATCTATGCCTATACAATTTTGCCAGGAAAGACCCTTTTGTCAATCGTGAGATCTTTAACGTGCACACCCCAATGTAGTGTACATGAAGGGACCTCGGTTTTTCGTCTCATCCGAAAGACTAGCACTTGAACCCACCACCTAGGTTAGGGAAGGTGGGAGAAAATTGCTAACGCCCTGACCCAGGGTCGAACTCGCAACCTCTCGCTTCCGAGCGCAATTGCGTTACCACTCGGCCACCCAGTCCAAGTCCAAATGGAGCAAGTCTTAAAATGGGAGTGAATTTACAGATGTTATGAACAAGAAGTCTGCGAAAACAGGGTCATTAATAGGAAGGAGTCTTAGATTGGGGTGTCTTAAAAGGGGCAGGGGTGGAGGCCACTGTAATGACCATGAAATAATCAAAATAATACTATCAGTCATCTTATTCTCTACCAAATTTCTAGAGGTCAAGACAATGATACAGATTATTTACTTGTGTCACTGTTAGTGTCATTCTATGAATAACAGACCGATAGAAAGAGAGCTCTGTGTCTTGTACCTGGGTTCGTGCTCAGTTGCTTGAAAATTGACTTGTCAGAGGTTCTTCTTCAGCCTTACACCAGCCTACAGCGGTAGCTTCTACTTCACCAAACTTTGTTCTGAAACAAAACAAATAAAACACATCTTCAGGGTCAAGCATATGTATCAAATCATGATCACACAATTAAACCTTCTTCTTTGGTCAGTACTATTGAAGATTTGTTAATTGTTTCTTGTTCACAAAAGCACTAATCAAAAAATTGCTCCAGGGGCTTGCAACGCAGTACAATATATTACCTTACTGGAGAATGCAAGTTTCCAGTACAAAGGACTTAACATTTCTTACATACTGCTTGACTAAAATCTTTACAAACATTGACTATATTCTATACAAGAAACACTTAACAAGGGTAAAAGGAGAAACAGAATCCGTTAGTCGCCTCTTACGACATGCTGGGGGGCATCGGGTAAATTCTTCCCCCTAACCCGCGGGGGGTTGTACAAGATAATGAAATAGAGTGAATTTTGAAGTGCATTCATAATTAAAGCCCAATCATGTGGTTTAACCTACCTAGTCTTGAAAAGCCTGTCCGAGGAAACAGATCAAGCACCCTTCCGCAGACCTTCCTGACGGAAGAGTCTTGGTTGTAACCGCTCACTTTCTAAAGTAGTCCATAAGCAGTTCCATGTGCCTATGTTATCACTGTAACCAGCTCCTTTGTGTACCTGTGATCTGGATGAGCTGCAACACATAAAACTTTCATATGAACACTATGTCAAGTATACCAGTTAGCATCCATCAAACACTGACTGACTGAGGAGCATCACAAGATCTGTTCTAAGGAGGTAACAACTATTGTCACAAAGTGTTTATGATACAGCTGCAGGCACATGGCACTGAGTGGTCAATTGGTGAGGGGGGGGGGGGGGCAGAAGTTCTGCTCAGTCTTGTCTGCTGATACTACACTTTGTGGTGGTGTAAGGCAGGGAATCACACCCCAACCACTGGCCCCGCCCACCTGGTGTCGAGTGCCTGTGGATACATCAGTCCCAGTCATGGCTGGCCCCCGGTTGACAACTGCCATGTACGTCATGTACGGGTACATTTACTTTGCAGTACAGATTAGTTTTCAATAGCAATGACATCATGGACGCACACCTGCCCAACGCAGACAAGGACAGCAAAATCAGGGACCAAACGTGATAAAGAGTAACTAATCGTCACAAACATCAAAATGCTTTGCATTTCTTGACCAGATAACAATCATTTCTGGGCAATTGAAGATTATTATTCCACCTACAGGCTATCACCCCCATGGCTGTTACTTGTAACACATTTCATTTCTTAAAATATGTTTTGTAAAGTAATACTGTAGTTAATAGATTTCTCTGAAAGGCACATTCCTTCTCATGAAAACAATTTGGCTCACCGTCTAAGATCTGGTCAGGCTTTAAAATGGGATAAGACATGATCTCTTAACTTGTTCACATACCCACAATGAACGGTCTGGTTGCTCTCTGCGCCAAGTGCGATTGTGTTATGAATAAATGCTGTAAAAGCTACAACTGTACTAGCTCATTTAAAAAAAAAATCACAAAATGTCATTTCACCACAGCAAGCAAACAGTGTGTTTATTTCTGGTATAGAACAGACACACACACACACACATACACCAAAGCAACACAAAAGCCCAAAACATGCCTACCATCTAAATGAGGAATCCAGTTCCAACTGTCTTCTGCCAATATAACACTGCCAGAGACACCATGGTGTAGAAAGTCAGTTTAAAGAGAGACTACCTGAAAGAAAAATGATACAATAATAATAAAACACCCAGTGCAATAGACATACTTGCTCGTTAAAGGCTTACTTTACCATGTAAAAACATTTTGCTTCACAGTCTCAGATCTTGTCAGGCTTTTACTTGGGATAAGATCATCCCTCTACTTGGACGAATAGCAACATAGATCAGCTTGAATGCTCTCTGTGCAGAGTGGTTTTTGTTTGTTTGTTAAAGAATTAGTTTTGTTAACAACACTTGGTACCTTTTTGTGAAAATATTTCATCACACATTTTAACTCACCACAGCAAGCAGTCACTGAATATATAATTTTTTGTATGTGGCCAAGATGAGGGATTCCATGTTAAAGCATAGCCACATTATACTGTAGTGACAAGGCAAGTGGGCCTTTAAATTGTAAACTGATATATTGTGCATTTTGACTTCTTCATAAATTATAACCCTGATGCAGGCAGTCATCAGTACATGTAGTGGTTTAGTCCCTTGAATGAGAAAAGAATGACTTTGCAAGAAAGAAACTTGGAGTCAAAGTCAAAATACCCTTTAAATTAAAAACTATAGATTCCACAGGGTTTGAAGTTAGAAAGCTCTGAAAATAACTCTGCTATTTGAAATTGACTAATAGTATTAACTTATACCGCCATACATGATACACATGTACAGACAAATGAACTAAGGCTTGTGAAGATCCATAATCCTGCTACACAAAGACACAATCATTCAGAGGTTGAAATTGCCAGGGTCATTTTCCATCCCCATGTAGCCTGGATTTAATTACTGGCATGTTTTTCAGTTAAAGAGATGTGTCACTCAGAATGACAGGAGATGGTTCACTCAATGCAGAGCATAATATAACATTGATTTCTTCATGCCATCTGATTTGCAGTTGAATTCACAGGGCGAGAAAAATTCTAGACTGTCCTCAACATTCTATGCTGACTGTAAATTGTAATTATATAATACATCCACCCTAGCTAACTGGTACACTAATCACTTGCTCTGGCTTACTTCTTTTTCCAACATAATAAATCTGTTATTTGTACTTTAGCCTTTTGTGGTAAAATATTCTCATTACCACCAGTTGCACTCACAAGCTATTGCACTAGTGTATTTTGGAAATGATCAAAGGACTTACTTGTGTTCTACAACAGCACCATGTCAGTGTTGCGGGAAGAATGAGGCAGGGCTTGGTAATAACTGAGACCTGCAAGTAAACAGAACATATTTAGAATCCCAGCATGTGTTATAATTTGTGTATATTTATATTATAAGGTCTTACATTGCAATAACAAACACACACACACACATGCACACACTCATTCAATGTGCTCTATGTGCTAAGAATAAGAGTGATTGTTTAATGAATTAACGCTGAAGAAGCTACTAGTTGCTTAAACACATTCATAGCAAAATGTCACTTGATCATATCACCACATCAAGCACACTGTATCTTCATTTCTGGTTGTATACATTGTATGCAAGTGGAGGGATGATCTTATTCCATGTAAAATCCTAGCTCAGCTGATCTCTCTCAACTTGGATTCATACCAAAAATCAGGAGCCTGGGTGTTTCTGTTCAGTGGGCATTTCCCTATTTGTTTTATTTGAATGCATTTCTTAAAAAGAACACTTCCTCTGCATAGCCGTCAGGATGTTGGTTCCACCTTTAGGAATGTGTCTTAGTGGACGGACAATCTTATTCCATGTACATGTTCCATTCCTTCGTGCATTATGTGATTCTACTGTATTTTAGTCATAAACAATGACCTTCATTCTAATAAGAAGAGACTATTACCTTTCACCTCGGACGTGTCAACTCATATTTTGCCGCTGAGTCGGTGGACAGTTGCTGGAAACCGAGTCCGTCGTCACACTTCGGGCTTTGGCAACTAAGTTCACTTTGCGGGTCTTTCCCCTTGTAACACCATACTTGTTCGATCACAGTTTCTTTGTTCATCGGCCGAAGCAGGCCCCTCCTTCGCTCCCGTCTCGGCCACAGTTTCCTCAGTGCAGTCGCTGAGTCGGGCATGAGAGCCCGCCCTTGAACGCACTCTCCCCTGTACCGCATAGTTTTAAACCTCCCCACCTTTTTAATCTCCCTGTTTGCCGGAGCTAACCACTATCGGTAACAGTGACTCAACCGCAGGACTCTGAGACGTTCGCAAGAACCCAGTCCTCTTCGGAAGAAGATGATCAAAGATGCATTGCCGACGCCGGCCATGTTGAATTAGTGAAAACCGAAACGTGGAAGCGAAACTAACATATCTTCGGGAATCAATTAGGAAAACTATATGTGTAGTAGGTAGAAAAATGGCATTTAATGAGACAGATAAAACTCGGATCAAATGAGAAAGAAAGAACTATCCAAACTTGCAAGCACAGCCGCGGTAGTCCTAAGTACGTACTGAAGTTCCCGATCCATGTTTTAGTCTAACCAGCGCTGTCTCTAGTCTATAGATGCGCAACAGGATAAGAGATACCCTGAGGTTATAAGTGATACTCCCACATACGTTGCACAAGCATAGTTTAACGTTACCTTATGTACGGTCCAACCGGTGTGCAATGGGTGCTCTCCCTCCATCTCTCTCTCTCCATTTCTCTCTCTCTCCATTTCTCTCTCTTTCTCTCTCTCTCTCTCTCTTTCTCTCTCTCTCTCTCTCTCTCTCTCTCTCTCTCTCTCTCTCTCTCTCTCTCTCTCTCTCTCTCTCTCTCTCTCTGCTGTTTCTCTTACAAAACCTGTAAGTACTACTATACTATTGTACAGCTGAAAAAAAAGCAATACTCTATGATTGTATTGAAACATGATCATACGTAATGCAATGAGGACATTTTTTTTAACAAGTAAATCATTCTTTGATATAATATTCCATTATTGCTAGATATTCATAATGCATATTGAAATGTCTTTTTAATTGTTGGATATGTTAATTATGTAAGTTGTATTGCAGTTAACTTAACTTCTATTTTCTCTTGTTATTAATCGAGTTACCCGGATGAAAAAAAAGCATGTTTACATTGCTTATTCGGTTACCCTCGAAAAATAAATTTCTATTCAATTCAATTCTCTCTCTCTCTCTCTCTCTCTCTCTCTCTCTCTCTCTCTCTCTCTCTCTCTCTCTCTCTCTCTCTCTCTCTCTCTCTCTCTCTCTCTCTCTCTCTCTCTCTCTCTCTCTCTCTCTCTCTCGCGCGCGCGTGCACGCGTTTGTTGCTTCATATCCGACAATGTCAAAGTCATTATGCAGGTCGTCGTTAAACAAGCAATGGGACAAGTGTGACACAGTATACCTTTTTTGCCGAGAACAATTATTATCGCACAACAATCATTGCATTAGAATACAATTGCAGATGTGATATCGAATTATAAGGGGCAGAGTGCATACATTTCCGGAAACTCATTCCCTGTCACATCCGTTAAAATTATGTGTTAAGCTTTTTCATTTTTACATTTAGTCAAGTTTTGACTAAATGTTTTAACGTTGAGGGGGGAATCGAGACGAGGGTCGTGGTGTATGTGTGTGTGTCTGTGTGTGTGTGTGTAGAGCGATTCAGAGAAAACTACTGGACCGATCTTCATGAAACTTGACATGAGAGATCCTGAGTATGGTACCTCCAGATGTTTTTTTTTCATTTTTTTGATAAATGTCTTTGATGACGTCATATCCAGCTTTTCGTGAAAGTTGAGGCGGCACTGTCACGCTCTCATTTTTCAACCAAATTGGTTGAAATTTTGTTCAAGTAATCATCGACAAAGTTCGGACTTTGGTATTGCATTTGAGCTTGGAGGCTTAACATTTAATCAATGAGTTTGCTCATTAAAATTGTCATTAAAATCGATTTTTCGCAAACAGATTTAGAATTGATTGCATCGTATTCTTCATCACATTCTGAATCTAAAAATATTACATATGTCATGTTTACAATTAAAATGTGATCACAATTAACGAAAATAGATTAATTAGTCTTACGATTAAAATTTAAGAAATCGATCCAAAAATGATTTCATCTTATTCTTTATCATTTCCTGATTCCAAAAACATATAGATATGATAGGTTGTATTCAAAACAAGCTCAAAATGTTAACAAGAATATAGAAAAGCGCGCTTTCCTGCTTAGCACAATACGCTACCGCGCTAATCTGGCGTGTCAATATCACTACGTTTTGCACGTGGAAGATGGGGGATTTCCTTCACGCGGGGATTGACAAAGCGGCTGTGTAATCTCTTGGTGAAAAAATACATTGCGTTCAGTTTCATTCCGTGAGTTCGACAGCTTGACTAAATGTAGTAATTTCGCCTTACGCGACTTGTTTTTCTTTTCTTTATAAACATGATGCAGTTAATATTTGAGACTAAGGTCCTGTTTACGACCTTCTTAGTGCAGCTTCATATGCAAAATGAAATCGAAGTCGTGCATTCGAGGATTTATCGCTACACTGGTTGATTAATGTATGAACTGGTGGCCGAGTGGGTGGTTGGGTGAACTGACTCGGCTAAATGACTGAATTACTTAAATAAGGCTGATGGGCTCTATGTCGACCAAAAGAGTGGGATGCCCTGTAGGTGGATTTCCTGCAGGTGGATTCCCTGTAGTTCATGTAGCGTTTCGCTGATATCGCTGAAAGTCACGTGATGCTTAGCGACATCGGTAGAATTTGATGTTTTTCGATCTTTTTTTGATATTTCTTAGAAATTCGAGTATGGTTTGCAAGTTTTATTGAAAAACTCCACCCTGGGGGATTCCCTGTATACAGGGAATCCCCCTACAGGAACTCCACCTACAGGGAATCCCACTCTTTTGCTCGACATAGACCCCATCAGCCTTAATTAGCCTCGGCACTGGTTTGAGTAATCGCATGATACAATACAATACAATACAATACAATACAATACAATACAATACATTACATTACAATACAATACAATACAATACAATACAATTGTCTATTGTGTGAGTACATACATGTGGTTCCTCAAATACAATAAATATACACGGTATAAACATTGGATCAAATTGATTAACTATTTCATTCAATCGTTTCACATTTATCTAATTGATTGAATGCTTAAGGGAGGGAGGGAGGGTGGGAAGTAGGGAGGGGTGGGTGGATGGATGGATGGATGGAGGAATGGAGGAATGGAAGGATTGATAGATAGATTCAACCATTGACAATCATATTCACCCATTTTACAGCTGAAATGGTCAGCTGATTACAAAGACTTGAACGGGAGACCGGTGTCGTTTGGAGACAATTCAAACGGATCCAACAAAACTCCAAACAAAGAAAACAGATTCTTTGGAGACGAGCATGGGGATGGCATCGTGTTTAACAAAGTGGGCAACAAACAGCCACCTCCATCTTCAAGCTCCAGTGAAAACGAGGAGGATATGGACGAGAAACAACGTAGACTGCGCACACGGAAGATGCGTCTGATTGTTCTTTCCGTGCTCGTTTCCGCCCTGATTATCTCAGCAGTTGTTGCTGTTGCTGTGGCATTGACGAGTATCTCAGGTAAAATCAAACAACAAAATGTTATGGTAGAATTGGTGGGAGAGAAAAGTAAGAAGCATAAAAAGAACTTGAGAAAAAATTAAAAAGAATGAGCAAGATTAAAACAATTAAAAGGAAACTAATAGAAAGCAGGCAAATGAAAACACTGACAGTGGGAAGTATTTAGACATAACATTTAAAGACACAAGTAAAAAGAGGGAATTGGGGATAGAATTTGGTATTTAATTAATCCATCTAACTTCAATAAATCAATGAAAACTAACGAAGAGGGAGACTACAAATGACAGACAGACACGCCGACCGACAGACAAACGAACGCATGGAGAAAAAGAATAAACCAGGGGTCACATGGAGTACAAAATATGAGTATGACTCCTATCTGAAACCGTTTGTATAGGAAAGGCATTTGTGGCAACATACAGGCACACACAGACACACAGTTGAACAGATACATAGACACACAGACACACAGTTGAACAGATCCATAGACACACAGACATACAGTTGAACAGATCCATAGACACACAGACACACAGTTGAACAGATCCATAGACACACAGACAAATCGAGAAGAATTCCAATAGTATACATGTGTGACTTTCGGACATACACAAATGATTATGTTTCCTCTCTTTCTTTCAATACAGAGGATGACACAAACCCCGAAAAAGGTATGCACTTTTCATTTGATCAATAACCGTATAGTATACGGTGACGTCAGCATGCTCACCTTTATGACTTGTTTGCAATGTTGTTGTCATTTGTTGTAGTTGTGTGGTGGTGATGCTGCTGCTGCTGCTGCTGTTGTTGTCGTCAGCTTGGTTGTTGTTGTTGTTGTTGTTGTTGTTGTTGTTGTTGTTGAACGTATTTTAATTTGATATCAAAGAAATCAAATCAATTCTGTAAGCTTAACGTGTTACTTGAATGGGAAAAAAAGCCTGTAACGTCATCTTTTTATATCATGTGTAAAATCAAAACTGTCAGGGTTCTATTGCATTTCGATTTGTGTTGTATCTTTTGTGTCTAAGGACTCTTCTTTCTTTAAAGAAGGCCTTTTTTGTATCCATTTTAAAATCTATTGTTTTTGCAGGGTCTTATTTACGGAACTAAATGCCTTTATCGTCGTCGCGTGTATTTTGTTCAAAGTTGGTGTGGTTATGCTTTTCTTTTCGGGAACAAGTCGGCAATGTTTGTGTCTAGTTAAAAATCAAGTCCTCTTTCAAGGTCTTACCTGCTTCAATAAGGTGAGATACGATACCGATATATGCACATCCTGGCGGTGACCTTACGAATATGTTTCCACTTCTGAGATAACATAATCAGAGAAACCAAAACAATTCTCGAAATACTTTGTCATGTCCTCTGGATACTTACATAAGAAGTGGCAGAACTATTGTGTGACCCTACCGGCACGGTTGGCCTAGTGGTAAGGCGTCCGCCCCGTGATCGGGAGGTCGTGGGTTCGAACCCCGGCCGGGTCATACCTAAGACTTAAAAATTGGCAATCTAGTGGCTGCTCCGCCTGGCGTCTAGCATTATGGGGTTAGTGCTAGGACTGGTTGGTCCGGTGTCAGAATAATGTGACTGGGTGAGACATGAAGCCTGTGCTGCGACTTCTGTCTTGTGTGTGGCGCACGTTATATGTCAAAGCAGCACCGCCCTGATATGGCCCTTCGTGGTCGGCTGGGCGTTAAGCAACAACAACAAAAAAAAAACAAAAAAAAAATTGTGTGACCCCATTGTTTGAATTAATGACGTCTTCTCGAACTTAACTTTGCTTTTTTGCTTTTGACGTCATAATTTCGCTGTAAATGGGAGGGTCAAGAAGAGTCATCTTGGTTTGTTCAATCGATGTCGTATCTCATTAATTGTTAGTTTTGTATGTGTTAGTTATGACTTAATGACATCCGATACCGATACATGTACAGCCTGGCGGTGACCTTGCGATTCATTTTCTTCTACTGAAATGACGAAGTCACCAAGACCGACTTCTTTTTTTGAAATTCATTGTCTGAACATGTTGCAGTGGTAAGCATGTCTGTGAGGGTGACGAGTCACAACTACACCGAGGACATGGCCAACTCATCCTCAGCGACTTTCTTGAAGTTTGAATCGGAATTCTGCTCCCAGGTATGTACCTTTCGAAGCCTCTGTAAAATGTTTACACAAAAATGAAGATAAACATCAGAAAACACAGAGACAGAAAGAGAGAGAGAGAGAGAGAGAGAGAGAGAGAGAGAGAGAGAGAGAGAGAGAGAGAGAGAGAGAGAGAGAGAAACTGAAACTGAAACTGAAACCGAACTTTATTACAAAAGGATAGAGGTTTTAGGCAAAGCCTAATCTTACAACCTGTCCCTAATACAAACACTTAACACGGACGCAAATAATATTAAAAATAATAAGAAAACAAAAATAATATGTTTCATATCAGAGACAGACAGACAGACAGACAGACAGACACAAAGACACAAAACAGACACAAAGACACACATTGAAAGAGAGGAAGAGACAGTGACGTAGAAAGGGAAAGACAGTGACGTAGAAAGGGAGAGACAGTGACGTAGAAAGGGAGAGACAGTGACGTAGAAAGGGAGAGACAGTGACGTAGAAAGGAAGAGACAGTGACGTAGAAAGGGAGAGACAGTGACGTAGAAAGGGAGAGACAGTGACGTAGAAAGGGAGAGACAGAGACAGAGAAAAAAATAGGAGAAAGAGCCTTTGGCAGGGTTTCTTTTCATTGTGTTTTTGAACATGGTTTTTGGCTCACGTAAGTGTAGCCTATGCGATGCTAACATTTGTCTGTCTGTGCGTGCGTGCGTGCGTGCGTGCGTGCGTATGTATGTATGTGTGTCTGTGGTAGAAACTTTAACATTTGAAGAAGTCACAACAGTTGAATACGTCACATTATGACGTAAGAGGGTTAGACGTCACGCGAAGGAATTACTGAAAGTCTCGGTCATTGTTATTTTGAGCGGGCCGAGACTAGTTTTTTCTTCGAAATCGGCCATTCAGATCTAGATCTATATGTTTCGCTTTCTTGCACAGTGTCACCTATGCCGCTTACTGTGTGTGTGTGTGTGTGTGTGTGTATGTGTGACGAAGTGATTGAGTTTGTGTTACCGTTTGTCGATTTCTTACGTGAGCCTTGAAGGCTTCGCCTCTTGTCTGTTGTGTTTTTGAACATGGTTTTCTGTCGTGTTTTTGAACATGGTTTTCTGTCGTGTTTTTGAACATGGTTTTCTGTCGTGTTTTTGAACATGGTTTTCTGTCGTGTTTTTGAACATGGTTTTCTGTCGTGTTTTTGAACATGGTTTTCTGTTGTTCAAAAGGTTGTTAACACGTCGTTGGCAACAAGTTCCGAGATAGAGAAACACAACAACTGTTCCGTAACCAGTCTGCAGTAAGTAGTGTTTGTCGTGCTAAGTGTACATGTTGTTTGCAGTTTGTAAAGTTCTCTAACCATAAATTTATCATTCAAGATACATGTCGTTCTCTAAGTCTGTCTATTTTCAAACAAATCAGCTAGTTTTAGTAGCTACGGGTGTGTTTATGTTTGTGTGTGTGTGTGTGTGTGTGTGTTAGTGTGTGTGTGTGTTAGTGTGTGTATGTGTGTGTTAGTGTGTGTGTGTGTGTGTGTTAATGTGTGTGTGTTAGTGTGTGTGTGTGTGTGTCTGTGTGTGTGTGTGTGTGTGTGTGCGTGTGTGTGTGAGAGAGAGAGAGAGAAAGAGAGAGAGAGAGAAAAGAGAGAGAGAGAGACAGACAGACAGAGAGAGAGAGAGAGAGAGCGAGAGAGAGAGGGAGAGAGCGCGCAATATACGTAGCATTTAGCAGTATACGTACCTCCGTGCGTTGGTATGGGTGTACGCGTGCATTTGTATGTAACGTTTCGTCACCTTAAGTACTTGCCTAATTCACTTCGTTGCTTATATTTTTTGCTTTAAACCTTACCAAGTCGTTTTTCCCAGAATAAATATGCAATAAACTCGTTTCACTTCAAGATTTAATACACAGCGTCAACAGAACAACTTTATATATATTTCTTTTGCAGAAATGGGTCAGTCATTGTCATCTTTTCATTCCACGTCTTTTACACGTCATCCAGCATTTCAACGCCGCCGTTTGACCGCGTCATCATCAGCAATAAGGTCACCCTCCTGCAAACCGGGTGGGAGTTCAAAGAAGGCAGCGTGGTCGTCATGTCTGTCGTGTCTGTGCCCGCACAGCCTGAATCTCCCGCTGTAGACATTCCCGCGACAACAACTGAGCAGACCACGACTGCGGAAACAACAACACAGCAATCCACGACTGCGGAAACAACAACACAACAATCCAAAACTGCAACAAAACAAGTAACAACCACAGAACAACCTACAACAACAGAACAACCTACAACAACAGAACAACCTACAACCACTGAACAACCTACAACCACAGAACAACCTACAACAACAGAACAACCTACAACAACAGAACAACTCACAACAGCAGAACAACCTACAACAACAGAACAACCGACAACAACAGAACAACCTACAACCTCTGAACAACTTACAACAACAGAACGACCTACAACCACGGAACAACCTACAACAACAGAACAACTCACAACAACAGAACAACCCACAACCACTGAACAACTTACAACCACTGAACAACCTACAACCACAGAACAACCTACAACCACAGAACAACCCACAACCACAGAACAACCTACAACCACTGAACAACCTACAACCACAGAACAACCTACAACCACAGAACAACCCGCAACCACTGAAGAACCTACAACCACAGAACAACCCACAACCACTGAACAACCCACAACCACAGAACAACCCACAACCACTGAACAACCCACAAACACTGAACAACCCACAACCACAGAACAACCCACAACCACTGAACAACCCACAACCACAGAACAACTCACAATCACAGAACAACCCACAACCACAGAACAACCCACAACCACAGAACAACTCACAATCACAGAACAACCCACAACAACAGACCAACCCACAACAGAACAACTCACAACCACAGAACCACCCACAACAGAACAACCCACAACAACAGAACAACCTACAGAACAACCCACAACAACAGAACAACCCACAACCACAGATCAACCCACAACCACAGATCAACCCACAACCACAGAACAACCCACATCCACAGAACAAACCACAATCACAGAACAACCCACAACCACAGAACAACCCACAACCACAGAACAATTCACAACCACAGAACCACCCACAACCACAGAACAATCTACAACCACAGAACCACCCACTACAGAACCCACAACCACAGAACAATTCACAACCACAGAACCACCCACAACAGAACAACCCTCAACCACAGAACAACCCACAACAGAACAACCAACATCCACAGAACAACCTACAACCACAGAACAACCAACAACAGAACAACCCACAACCACAGAACCACCCACAACCACAGAACAAACCACAACAGAACAATCCACAACAGAACATCCCACAACCACAGAACAACTCACAACCACAGAACCACCCACAACAGACCAACCTACAACCACAGAACAACTCACAACCACAGAACCACCCACAACAGAACAACTCACAACCACAGAACAACCCACAACAAAACAACCTACAACAACAGAACCACCCACAACCACAGAACCACCCACAACCACAGAACAACCCACAACCACAGAACAATTCACAACCACAGAACCACCCACAACAGAACAACCCTCAACCACAGAACAACCCACAACAGAACAACCAACATCCACAGAACAACCCACAACAACAGAACAACCCACAACCACAGAACAACCCACAACCACAGAACAACCCACAACAGAACAACTCACAACAGAACAACTCACAACCACAGAACA
>NC_090257.1:37639725-37664911 GCF_037325665.1 Littorina saxatilis
TAACTTCAGCTTATGCCTGGCCTTTTCGCATAGATTCCGTAGATTAAATGGTTTTACTTAAGTGTTATCTCAAACAAAGTTTTCAATTTCGGGGATCGAGGTTTAAAATTGAGCGGTGGATAAACTAACCCGATTTAAGCCGTCCAGATTGTTACCTCTGGGATTATTCAAAGGACCTAGTATACCATTACCAACATTAGATAGTCAGTGACTTTTGTACAGCAATTACAGATAGGATCAGGGCATTTTCCTTTGAGGAATGAGTTAATGACATTGATGAATTTTGCGCGCCATTGCACAAGTGTAACTTTACCATGAAGGGGGTAATTGTTAAGTCATTTGAGTTCAGCGAATATCTTCATAGTTGTTGTGCACGAACTTCAGTATGTTCACGACCATTCCACACAGTTTCAAGTCTGCAGGTAATATAAGATGGTCCGACTTTTTCCTTCTCTCCAAAGTGTGTTTCACATTACACCTCCAAATATGTTCATGACACCAACGCTTTCGTATCTAGGGATTTCCCTGAACCTAACTGTAACTGCTTTCTTGGTTTAAGCGTGTTTTATTTATTTTCTTTGATACACGTTTCAAACAAGAACAACATTAATTAACAAGCAGACAGCCTATGGACACGTTCTAAAAATGATAATCAATACACATTCCGATAACAAAACATGGCGAACAAGTGATAACTTCAACACTTATCTTTCACAATATTTCATTATATTTTATACAAATAAAGTGAAGAGAGAGAGAGAGAGAGAGAGAGAGAGAGAGAGAGAGAGACAGACAGACAGACAGACAGACAGACAGACAGAGAGACAGAGAGACAGACAGAGAGAGACAGAGAGAGAGAGACAGAGAGAGACAGAGAGAGACAGAGAGAGAGAGACAGAGAGAGAGAGAGGGAGAGAGAGAATGCTTTGCTACATCAATGGCAGTCACTGTTAATATAATATCAGCCAAAGCGATCAGTTTACATAACATAATCGTGTACAACAGAAAATATTTTCGTGTTCAAAGATATAGTTAAATCAGTATGCTTTCTTCAGGTCATCAATAATCTGGGGAGTGAAGTAATCAAATAGGTATGGTTACAAGTCGACCCCCGAATTTGCGAACTATTTTTGAAATTCCACAAAAGTTCTATAGACCATTTAATCTACAAAAATTGCCCCTTAGTGGAAAGGCCATGCATACGCTAAAATCAATGCACACCAAACATGAAGCAATTTGGTCAACAGATGTCGAACGTTGTAGCAAGTGTGTGGGTGGCATTTTTTGGCTCACCCTGTACGTTGACCTCACTTATGATGATGGTGTACGTGCTATCTCTAATCGTCTTTTCCTTTTTGCTACATTCACTACAGACACCAGTGGTCCAGAATGGGTGTGCGGGTCAGTGGAGTATATTCCCCAGAGAGACACATATCCTGACAGGTGCAAGGACTACCAAAGGTGTGTGCATGGGACAGCCTTTCCCAATTCATGCCAAGGCAATGAAGTGTTCAGCCAAGTAAACAGTCCGTGCGCTGTGCCTTCCAACACAACTTACTGCAGACAACGACAGTTGAATGAGCCTGCAACGTCGCCCGGCACTGGACCTACAGGTATATTTGAACAACACATCAGATCTTTCTTTCTTTGAAAAACTAAGGCATTCAAGCTTTTTGAATTCTGTGCCTGTCGATGTGTGGTTTGTGTTTCAAACTGGCCTATTATATTAAACGAGAGAGAGATAGAGACAGATATCGTCTGTTTAAAGTCACAACCATACATCTCAATTTTAGCCATTTTGAGTAATGCTCGATTGAAATGTTCAGCCACACTCCAAAATTCCAGTTTTTCAAATAAATACACAAGATTCCGCACATTGGTAGATATTTAGGCATTTTTATTACTGATACAGTTTTTTTCTGAAAATGTGTACAAGAAAGATACACAATATACATTTAAAACTTATATTTGGTTCTGGTTCTGAGAAGACAGCATGAACAATGAGTTGCTGTTATGCCACAAGCAAACACCTCCCCGTTGTAGGGTTGTGCCTTTTCTGTGAGCACCCAGCTGAGATCAGGCTGTTATGCCACAAGCAAACACCTCCCCGTTGTAGGGTTGTGCCTTTTCTGTGAGCACCCAGCTGAGATCAGGCTGTTATGCCACAAGCAAACACCTCCCCGTTGTAGGGTTGTGCCTTTTCTGTGAGCACCCAGCTGAGATCAGGCTGTTATGCCACAAGCAAACACCTCCCCGTTGTAGGGTTGTGGCTTTTCTGTGAGCACCCAGCTGAGATCAGGCAGTCAGCCACAAGCAAGTATCTCCCCGTTGTAGGGTTGTGGCTTTCAGAATTTTATCTCACTGTTAAACTGGTTTCTGGTCAATAAGCTACTAGTGTAGAGAAATATGACTGTGGTTTAAGCAGAATACTGATTAATTTGGGGTGGTACTTACAACAACAACATTACAATGAGTCGATGTAGGCTTGTGGGCTTTATATTTCATTTCCACGTACTGTCATTGACAGAGTCAGAACCTAACACGAGACAGTTGCAGGGTTATGGTTTCAAACTTTACTTTGATTATAAGCAACTTTTGGGGCAATAACCAAGCACTGGCTTTGGGGTAACCCTTCGGTTTTTGTGTAGGGTTCAAAATATCAAACCGTTTCGGTACTCAACTTGTGAAACCTATTATTCCAAGTATTTGAACTCCCAAGACAACATTCATACCTGAAATTGACAATGTATTCAGACGTTATACCAAAATCTGGTAAGGGTTCTGGTTGTAAACTGTGTACCAGTGTTTGCGCATTAATAGCATGCTGTTAGTACATTTTTTGTCAGTATGTACAGTAATAATCTAAAGTGGTCAGTAAATTCAAACAGATGAAAAAAATGACCGCTTACCTGGATATACACTGATTATCCGATGTGAATAGTTATTTTCTTCACAGGCACAACACAAGTCACTCAAAGTTATTTTAAGTCCAGGAAGAAAACATGTCAAATCTAGGCACAAGAAAATTTGATTCCGAAAGTTTAACTGACGTTAATTTGAAATCAAGTAGTTCACAGACAGAAATTCAAGTTCAGTTAACACAAAATTAGTAGAGTAAGCTCATCTGAACTTCATCACCTAAATCTGTGTGTTTAACCCTCGTCAGTGTCGACATCCTCTGTGATGTCTGGCTCTGGTAGCCGGTCAGGAGCAGATAAGCTGCATGGCAATCCCTCATAAAAATGATGGTGTTTTTGTGGGATCACATTCAATCTGCAGAGATCCATCAGGTCAGCTTTCTTAACAGCCGAGATTGGCTGCCTCTCCAAGTAGCGACTTGGTAGCTCTGTGGTCATGCAAGGTGTTCTGCCACGGCGACCGCCCCTGATCTTGAGCTGCTGGAAGTCATCCTTCATCCGGTACTTGAAGAAAACAGTGTCTGGATCCTCCTTTTGGAAGCGGAACCATGATATTTGTAGCCAGTTGATGCGGTTGCCGGCAGCATCCGTTTTGGTGTTCCGCATTGTTGAAGCTGCCACCTTCTTATAGTCGATGAAATCACCGAATTCCAGTTCATGAACTGTATATGGCTGTGACAATCGTGCACATTCAATAACATAATGCCACTGATCTGGGATGGCGACTTGAATTTTCTTTTTTGCTGTTTCAATTGCTGAATGCATGCTGTCACATTCCATATGTGTATGTCCGGAGGTAAGAAACTTTTGATCAATACACTCCAAGTTAGGAAGTTGTTGCACTGCTTGGAGTAAAGCAGCAGCAACATATTGGTTCCTGTTCTGTCCAGTACAGGTGTCACTGTACAAAATGACGTGTTTCACCTGTGGTGGAAGGCATTTCAGGTGATGGAACAAGCATGTTGCTATCTCACAGGAGCCTTTTCTTCTGTGGGTTTCATCCCACACAAAACACTGTCCTTCTTTTGAAGCAAGGTTGTAGATACTGAGGTTGTAAACTGCCAGCTTTCTCTTGTAGTGTGTTTGGCTGATGTTGTTGCAGGGTGTTGACAAGACTGACTCCAAATCAAATGTCGCCACACTGATCTCGTTGTTTTCCTGTGCTAGCTTTTTGTCGTTTGTTTTTTCTTGTCTGCTCTCCTGTTTCTTTTCTTGGTGTTCTCTATAGTCAGCTTCCAGTTCAGGCGTTACTGTGTTGTTTTTCTGGGCGTCATGATAAAGTGAGCAGAGTAGACACAGATCTTTTTTAGGTTTATGAAATGCTAAGTTGTACTCAGTTACAAAGGTTTGGCGGTAAATACTACTACTAACTGGCACAACGCCTTCTGATGCGCAATCCTGTGTGAAAAGCCTGTACATCTCTTTTATGGAGAGTGTTTCGTCCAGGAACTTTCTGCCTGAAGACTTTCGACAGTAGTGTGACTCAAGGCAAGGAAAAGATTCGATGTGTTTTCGAACTCTTCTCCTGTCTTCTTCGCTTGTTTTGTTTCCAGGAGTGTGTTTACCCCTTCCATCCTGACCACTGAATACTCCATCTTGGGCATTTCCCAAAGCGTGTTGAACATAAGCATGTCCAACAGAGAGAGTTCCCAGAAAAAAGCGTTTACAAACTTGCACTTTCTCGCCATTAACTGTAAGAAAGAACTTCCGAGCCACTTGCCTTGTCTTCTTCTTGGGAGTCATGGTTTCTTCGTCAAGTATTGTCACCGTGTTCTTTTGCGTCACATGGGTGCAAATGTAATCTTTCTGTCGATTGTAGTCTTGCAGCCCGTAAAACGCATCAAATATGGAACTTTGTTGATCCATGTTGATGTGACTTGAACACTTCAACTTACATTTGCTGCAGTCTACAGGTTTCACAGTTCTGGCCTCTGTTACCTTTCCTCTGCAATTAACATACTCTTTCCCTTCTAGTCTTGCCTTTTTTTGCTGATTTCTTTTCCATGCCTCTGGCTTTGATTTTCTTTTCCGGCCTGGTTTTTTGGGAGGAGTGTTGTAAATTGTTGACAGCGACTTAGTTGTTGATGCAGACGGTTCAGGTGAGCCACGGGGGTCAGGGGTCCCATCTCGTGTTGCAGACGGTTCAGGTGAGCCATGGGGGTCAGGGCTTCCATCTCGTGTTGCAGACAGTTCAGGTGAGCCACGGGGGTCAAGGGTCCCATCTCGTGTTGCAGGCAGTTCAGGTGAGCCACGGGGGTCAGGGGTCCCATCTCGTGTTGCAGACGGTTCAGGTGAGCCACGGGGGTCAGGGGTCCCATCTCGTGTTGCAGACGGTTCAGGTGAGCCACGGGGGTCAGGGGTCCCATCTCGTGTTGCAGACGGTTCAGGTGAGCCACGGGGGTCAGGGGTCCCATCTCGTGTTGCAGACGGTTCAGGTGAGCCACGGGGATCAGGTGTTCCATCTCGTTCAGGCGAACTACAGGTACTGCGGCTGGACACAACTGCTTCAGCAGATCCAGCACTTTGGTGGGATGGATGGGAGACATGTCGGCTGAACTGGTGGTACAAGTGTCGTTTCTTGGCAAGACAACCATCAAAGTGTTCTGGTTCTCCCTGAGGAGCAAGCAGTGCCAGGTAGATGGGACTGAATGCATCCACAGATGTGTTTGGCATTGAGGGCGAGATGTCCACAATACTCTGGTGTCGACGGCTTGAAAATATTTTCACCCTTCTTTTACTGTAGTCTGCAAGTACCAAGGGCAAGATGTCATTGGCTGCAGTGTTCCAAACACCACCTTCTTCCATGGCATCAATCTGTGCGAGGGCTTCGTCAGTCGTAGTGCAGGTGAAGAAGCTGATGTAATGTTGAATATTTCGTCTGATGTGCTGACACAGAGCTGCCCTCAAGGAAACTGCATCATGGGGTTGCAGATGCAGAGACGCTGCTTTGAAGAAACAGTTCCCGTCTGCGTAAACTGGGCACCTTTCCATCCCATTGTTGGTCAGATGGCGATTAAGACGCTTGTTGTGAAGACGGACTTTGAGCTGTTGTAGTGAGTGTTGCCTGTTACTCTCTCCAATTACAGCAGCAAGCCCCTCGTTATCGCCACCTGTACATAAATAATGAAATTAATCTTTAAATTCCAGCTGGAATAATGCAAGCAAGCAAGTTCTGTCATTCACTGCTGGACAAAACAAGCTGTATTAACAAATAATTATGTGCTCTTCCCCATCTTTTCTGCTGCTTGGTCAACTTTACCACAATAAATAAAATGCTTGCACATAAACAATACCTGTATTCCATCTGTTATTGTTAAAACAAATTACTAATAATTATGTATGTTTAGCTCCCCAAAACAAAAATGTTAATTTGGCGTAGATTAAAGCACCTTCTGAGAAATACGCCTTTGAAAAAAATGCAGCAATACCTGTACTTTGTGATGGCAAAGGGTCTGCAGTGTCAGTGATGATGCTGACAAAAATGTCCTCGTCACACTCTGACCATGTGTCCTCATCCATTGTTTTAAGGCAGGTTCAGCAAATGCCTAGACCACAAAGAAAAACATAAAATAAAATAAAATCAAGGTGTTCTTTTTTTTTCTTTTTTTTTTATAAGAAAACAAGAAAAGCAATGTCTTAAACTTGAATATCTGAGAGAAAAATTAAATATTTTCCCTGGAGAAGATACTCAGCAGTCATCAATTCCTTTTGAATTAGGAGAGACAAACAGGAGAGAGAGAGAGAGAGAGAGAGAGAGAGAGAGAGAGAGAGAGAGAGAGAGAGAGAGAGAGAGAGAGAGAGAGAGGAGAGAGAGAGAGAGAGAGAGAGAAGTGTTAATCAAAGAAAAGATAAACATGTCCTTTCTGGAAGTTTTATGTATACCATTTAATACACTGACAAACATTTAAAATAGCATTTCAGTAAAGTAAGTGTAAGCAAGAACATAACTAGACTAAAAGGTTCCTACACAAGTGCAAAGTGTATAGGATTGACCACTGCGGTCTCCATCGGGTGAGAAATGAAATAGAATATTAATCAATCATTACATTGTTTCTAGGCTATAGACATCACAATGGGAACATAATGATTACTAACTGACAAGTGTACTGACAGTATCTACACTTTTATCAAAATTTAACTGAAGTTAACATTCATTTAAGCATGACTGATACTTACCACAAGAAGAAGTATAAATCTGAAGTTTCTCCACAAGTCAGTCTTTCCTCAAGAAAACTCCAGAGCAAAGTGAATTTGTACACAGCGGTATTCTGATAGTCATTCTGATATTAATTGTATCTGTTGCGGCAGCGTGGGAAGGTCCCTTATCCTGGACTCACAGAGCGATTCCAGATGTTGGGTTGTAAACTTCTCACTCCTGGGTGACAGCTGACAGCTCTCAAAGCAAGAAGCAGGCTCTGGCACTATGACCCCTTTTTACCACCAGAGCTGGCCCCTTCTAGCCGGTGTAGCTATAACCACAGGGTGTTATCAGGCACTTGTTGCATTGTGGCGGGTGGAGGGGTGAGTGTTTATCACATTTCACCAAAGCCACAAGCCTGTGCTGATGAAACATAGGCTTGTGGCAGGGCACTGACTCGCTGTAACCCATGCCTTCAGTTCAAAATCAAAACAGCGTGCTTCTGTGTGTGTGGTTGTGGCTTTGAAAGGCAGAGGGTGAAAGCTTAGCGCATAAACCATATATCCTCCATAACTCAGATGTTATGTCATATTTTTGACTCAGAAAAATACCATTGTAATAGTTATATTAAACTCTATCAGAAAATATAAAATTTGAAAAATCAAATATTTTGAGATATATGGTTGTGGCTCTAAACAGACGATATATCGATACGGACAGAGAGAGAGAGAGGGAGAGAGAGAGAGAGAGAGAGAGAGAGAGAGAGAGAGAGAGAGAGAGAGAGAGAGAGAGAGAGAGAGAGAGAGAGAGAGAGAGAGAGAGAGAGGGAGAGAGTCCCGAGAGCGTGAGGACCCCGAGAGAGGGAATGACGTCTGACAGAAGTCTATCATACTAGAAGTACTCTACTACCATTACTAGCAGTCGACACGCGGTAATGACCTTTTCTTGGGGATATCCCACACCAAAAATAGAATACGGGTTTCTGGGAAAACTGTTCAAGGGCACTCACGAATTATATTCGATTTTCATGACTCAAAACCTTTCGAAGAATACAATACAAGAATATAGAGTTCAGAAAAGTTGAAAATTCAGAAAAAACGTTTTACAAAAGTCTTGCCAATTACGGGACTCGAACTCGAGACCGCCGGCTCTGGACGCAAACGTCTTACTACCCTGCCAATGAGGTACACGAAAGTAGGCGTGAAAACTGCAAACTGAGAACTGCAAACGTAACTTCTACGTGCCCGGGTTCTCGAATCGAGCATTTGTTGACTCGTCGGTTTCCCCGTTCGTATTTGTGTTGTACGTTTTCTTGATCTCATCAGATATCATTACATGTAGTCGCGGTGTTGCCTATAGAGCATTACATTTTTACCAAAGCCGATGTTACTCTGGTGAAATTGTCCCGCTGGAAGTACTCAATAATTATGCCATTTTTTTATTATTTCGGGTTAGGGTTTTCATTACATCACCCAAAACATTTGGAATGAAGAAAATAAATAAAATACAAGAATTACGAGTTCAGAAAAAAAATATATTGCCGTCGATGAGGATCGAACCCGGGACCACAAATGTTAGAAGAAGCGATCGGGCACTTTACCAACTGAGCTATTTTGTCGCACTGTCAGCGAGCGAGATTTTAACTTCAAATACTACACTTGAGTTCTCGAGCGTGGGCGATCAGTATTGACTCGACTCGAGTTTCCGAGTCTCTCCGATATATTTGTGTACTGTTCTCTTTATCTCACTGTTCGAGGCAAGTTAAGTTAATAACTGACCCTATGCTCCCGTTGACTTCGTATACGTTTGGAAAACAATATAAAGTAGCGATAATTTCAACCGTGACCGACATTATTGATACGAAATGCATTGGCCAATCGCCGAAAGGCGCTGACGTCATTGCATGACAGATTTCCCCAACCCAAAATCCTCTATTCTCGATTTCTTACAAAGGATTTTGTTCGGGAGGACGACGATCTATGGTGTTATATAAAGGGAAGCAAGCGGTTAAAAACGGGCGTCGATAGAGCTAATGAACAGTGATGTCAACTTGTAGTATTTCATTCACTTGTTCGTCTGGATCTATTCACGTCAAAACATATATAGAGAATACTACATGGCTTGCTTTTGTACCAGATGTACACGAGTTGCTTTTGTAAATTTTGAACTGCAAGCGAAAGCGAGCTTTTCAATATTTTAAAAAGCAACTCGTGTAAAATCTGGTACAGCACAGCAAGCCATGTAGATATAAGTATTCGGTTTATCCTACCTACTGGACTTACGTGTATTTTACTCAAAACGCCCCACAGTCGAGGCGTACAAATTGAATGATTATGCTTCTTTTCTTCTTATATATTGTTTTTGTTTTTGTACTTTGACCAAAAAAAGGGAGAAAAAAAACGTCACTTAAAAAATTATAGCGTGACGTGTTAGTTCTAAAACTCTTCCAGAGGAAACAGTAGGCACAAAAGTGTTTCTATAATGACGTTTTTCGCGTTGATTTTGGCATCATAGTATTAGTAGTGAAAAAGCAGGTCCCAGCCAGATTAGTTTGTCACAACCTCATTTACATGATATAAACACGTGTGGTTTGATCGATATTGTTATCTCATGAGTGGTCTCTCTCACGTATGTAGGATAAATAATCATAGTAGTTCATGATGAATCAACCTTACAGATGAACGTTGTTGTTGTTGTTGTTGTTGTTGTTGTTGTTGTTGTTGTTGTTGTTGTTGTTGTTGTTGTTGTTGTTGTTGTTTGTTAAAAGTCTCTAAACACCTTCATACTTCATTTGATATTGAGAAATTGAGCGATCTTCATTCTCACAAAACTCAATAACCGACAGAATGCTCCAATTAAATTTCAATAAAGAGGGAACTTTCTGTCGTTTTGGAACAATGACTGAATAATGTTCTATATGAGTAACATTTCTGACCTATCTTAACTTTAAGAATGAAAGGCAAGACAAAAATATCTGTGTTGTTTTGCGTTGAAGATTAATTTGAGGAACCGAATTTACCCATTTTGGTTCCATTTTTGTGTGTGACAGTTTCCACAACGTCTCCAATGCCAACGACCACGGATCCTTACACCTGCTATCCAAACGGTCCGACATATATACCCAGGCCAGACACCTATCCGGACAAATGTACAATGGGGCTCCAGTGCGTTACAGGCTTCACCATCCCACCTGATTTTGGTTGCCCAGCAGGATCAAACTTTTCAATCGCAGATGCAGCCTATCCGTGCGTTGCTCCAGGGCAAGGTACCGAAACGTATTGCGAATTTCGTGCTCGCCAGGAATCTGCGGCGACGACTTCAACCTCCACCACGTTAGCACCACCATAGACGGCTGGTAAGAAGACAATGTATCGCTACGTCTCCCGACGGGTAGACTAATTTTGGGAATGGCCGCATGGGTATGGGTCAGGCTTTTCCATCTAAACACAAAAACTGACTGGCAATTTTTCTTATTTTGGCAACATTCTGATTTCAATGTTTTGTTTTTAGTTTTTGGCCCGCTGGGGGTTGGGGGTGGGGGTGGGGGGCTAAGAAACAATATCAATGTTACAAGGCATATAGTTAATACACTTGCATACATAATCATCACAGTTAGTCAGAAACGATAAAACAACGGAATACAACAAGTTTCCGAGCAAAGCCGCAAAACAAACAAACACACAAGAGAAGAAAACATGAATAAATTCACCAGCCATATAACTTATAAATGCAAAATTAGGAAATACACCTCAAACAAAAGTGCGAAACTGAACAAGTCATTTCTGTTTGCCCTCTGTCTGACGGGCTCAGTGGCGTAGTGGATAAGACATCGGCCTCCTAATATGAAGGACGTGAGTTCAAATCGCGGCCGCCTGGTGGGTTAAGGGTGGATATTTTTCCGATCTCCCAGGTCAACTTATGTGCGGACCTGCTAGTGCCTTAGTGTGCACACGCAAGCACAAGACCAAGTGCGCACGGAAAAGATCCTGTAATCCATGTCAGAGTTCGGTGGGTTATGGAAACACAAAAATACCCAGCATGCTTCTCCCGAAATCGGCGTATGCTGCCTGAATAAAAACGGTCATACACGTAAAAATCCACTGAGTGAACGTGGGAGGTTGGACCCATGAACGAAGAAGAAGAAGAAGAAGAAGAAGACAGAAGAAGACAGAAGAAGACAGAAGAAGAAGAAGAAGAAGAAGAAGAAGAAGAAGACAGAAGAAGACAGAAGAAGAAGAAGAAGAAGAAGCCCTCTGTTTAGGTTTTCTTTAATTTCTGAAACTTAAAGGCAGTTTGCCCTCTGGTTAGTGTTTTTTAATTTCTGAAACTTCCGTTGGCAATTAATTCTGATATCAAAATAATTAAACAAATTGTAAAATTCGTCACCTTCACGTCATTCTAGTTTGAAAAGATTACACTACATACATTGTCCTAAAATCGATTTTTATGAGAAAAGAGTTTTTGGTTTATAACGCTAAACCCCAATAAATTAAATTTAAGTAGTATCTAGGTAAAACCAACAAATATTTCAAAAACTTTTAACGTTTAAAAAAAGTTATCTTTCTAACGTTGCAAAAACTCATCCCTTTAATTAACAAAGGCTTAATATACTCCTAGGTCATGAAACCATCAGAGTAAATTGAAACAAAACATTAGTAGAAAAAAAACTTGAATACACTCGAGCTCACCAGGCATAGTATTAATTTTACACAATGCAAAATTGGGAAAAACACCTCAAATAAAAGTGAGAAACTGAACAAGTCATTACATTTAGTCAAGTTTTGACTAAATGTTTTAACATAGAGGGGGGAATCGACGAGGGTCGTGGTGTATGTGTGTGTGTGTGTGTGTGTGTGTGTGTGTGTGTGTGTGTGTGTGTGTCTGTGTGTCTGTGTGTCTGTGTGTCTGTGTGTGTGTGTGTGTGTAGAGCGATTCAGACTAAACTACTGGACCGATCTTTATGAAATTTGACATGAGAGTTCCTGGGTATGATATCCCCGGACATATTTTTCTTTTTTTCGATAAATACCTTTGATGACGTCATATCCGGCTTTTTGTAAAAGTTGAGGCGGCACTGTCACTCCCTCATTTTTCAATTAAATTGATTGAAATTTTGGCAAAGCAATCTTCGACGAAGGCCGGGGTTTGGTATTGCATTTCAGCGTAGTGGCTTAAAAACTAATGAATGAGTTTGGTCATTAAAAATCGGAAACTTGTAATTAAACATATTTTTTTATTAAACGATCCAAAAACAATTTCATCTTATTCTTCGTCATTTTCTGATTCCAAAAACATATACATATGTTATATTTGGATTAAAAACAATCTCTGAAAATTACAATTATAAAAATTATGATTAAAATTAAATTTCCGAAATCGTTTTAAAAACTATTTCATCTCATTTCTTGTCGGTTCCTGATTCCAAAAACATATAGATATGATATGTTTGGATTAAAAACACGCTCAGAAAGTTAAAACGAAGAGAGGTAGAGTAAAGCGTGCTATGAAGCACAGCGGAACCGCTGCCGCGCCAAACAGGCTCGTCACTTTCACTGCCTTTTGCACTAGCGGCGGACTACGTTCAGTTTCATTCTGTGAGTTGCACAGCTTGACTAAATGTAGTAATTTCGCCTTACGCGACTTGTTTTCGTTTTGCCCTCAGTTTAGGTTTTCTATCATTCCTAAAACTTAACATCATAAGAATGGTAACAGTAATATTTGCTCCGTTAGCAAATAATTATGATATTAAAGAATTCGTACTTCTTCCTTTGCCTCCTTGTGCGTGTGTGTGTGTGTGTGTGTGTGTTTGTGTGTGTGTGTGTGTGTGTGTGTGTGTGTGTGTGTGTGTGTGTTTGTGTGTGTGTGTGTGAGTAGGAAAATGTGAGTGTGTGTGCAAACGTGTGTGTGTGTGCGCGCACGTGAGTGCGTGCGTACGTGCGTGCGTGTGTGTGTGATGTGCGTGTATGTGTGTGTGTGTGTGTGTGTGTGTGTGTATATGTATATTCTTGTCGTATACCAATATACATGTGTGTGTGTATGTGTGTGTGTGCGTGTGTGTGTGTGTGTGTGTGTGTGTGTGTGTGTGTGTGTGTGTGTGTGTGTGTGTGTGTGTGTGTGTGTGTCTGAATATAAGTGTACGAGAAAGTATGTGAACGATAAAATTAATGCTCTCGAAACTTCATCCTCGTTTCATTCATTTACTTGTCTTTCCCTTGTTTTCAGATCCACAATTTGAGGAAGAAACATGAGCTTGCAGACCACCACCATACGCAAAAGTCGACCGTGTATCTTCACACACTGTACATAACGTGCCGAAATATTGATTATAGATATAAACGTACCTAACCTGGTTACTGGTGTGTTTTCTTTTATTTAAACACAATACATATGTCTGCAAATCTGGATGCCAATGGTCAAAAGAATGTTAACACCCATCGTTATCACGTGTTAAACATTCTCCTAAAATGTAGTTTACTAACGTAGTTGGCCGTGCGGCCTTGCCAAGGAGCCTTGCCTTTGTTGTTCGTAAGTAGTCTTTACGAAGCCATTGTTAACATCAACATCGCAAACATTGGTTCGCCTGCTTCAATCTGATACAGTAGTCCAATTGCCTTATGTAGATTCTGAGAGAAATTCAATGTAATAAATGCAAATGTTTTTGTTCATCATCATCATTATCATCATTATTGTCGTCGTCGTCGTCGTCGTCATCATCATCATCATCATCATCATCATCATCATCATCATCATCATCATCATCATCAACAACAACAATAACTACATCATCGTAATTATCATCATCATTCTCCGCCGAACAGAATTGTCTTCACAAGAAAGTTTAATTCTGTTCTTGTTTTGTTTCTCACCGTTATACTTCTTTTTTGTGTGTGACGGTATGTGTGGTGTTTTTTCTGTTGTTGATAAGGCAAAAAAAAAATTAATCTGGTTACGGTAACATAGGCAAAAAAAAATAGGGTCGGTAGGTCGGGGAAAAAATATTTTTTATTTTTTTCCCAAAAAAACATATTTGTAAGTTATTTTGCCAAAAAATAGACTTTTATTTTATTTTTTATTTTTTATTTCCCAAATGCCAAAAAAAAGTCTAGGGTCGCGCAAAAAAATAGGGTCGGTCGGGATACCGTAAACAGACTATTTTTGTTGTTGTTGCCTGATGCTGTTGCAGTGGTTGTCTCTGTTGTCGGGGTATCCCAATTAATAGCATGAACTGTGTTACTATGCAACCAACCAGCAGCTAAACTATTGAATGCCAAATTCTTCTTACACTATTTCACTTAAGGTAAGGAAACCCCATGGAAATTAACCAAAAATGTTGATAGGGGTATTTTGGGGTTTTGACTCCATGACACACGTTGATCTATGTTCTTTCAGTTGAGCATAACCAAAATGTGAATTGTTGGCAAAAAAAGGCACTTTTTTTAAAACTTTTTGTTGTTGTTGTACTGATTGCTTTGGAATCATTTCTGGCCTCATTATATATTCATAACTTTTGTTTAAAACCACTTTGGAAGATGATTCAAGTATCAAAATGTAGATCTAAATACGCTGCTTGTGTTCGTCTGCTGTCGCCCGAAAGTAGGTAACCTTGTTTTTGATTGGCTGATATGTGAAAGGGTATGAAGCCACACTTGCAAAACAGAGCGTGTCTTATATAGTACATTTGCGGGATGAATCTAAATATAACATGTGTATATCTTGTACAGTTTTATATCTGAATACTTGTTGTGCTATGTAGATCTAAATACGCTGCTTGTGTTTGTCTGCTGTCGCCCGAGTTCGGTTTGAGTAGGTCTAAAAAGTGTTCGCTGCGTCAAGCTTGCCATGTTTGCTCTCGGAAGATACAACACAGATTTCTCGGGAATCTACATGCCGCCACCTCCCAATACGAAAAGTTGGACAAATCACAAGAAGAAAATAACAAAGTAAGTTAACACAAACAGTTGCTGTTGCTTGTTTTGAGCAAGCTGATGACGAGGTGACAAGGATCTAAGACACGTCACAGTGTTGTGCGATGACGATATGCTTATCTGTCACTGGAAATACACCACCGATAACTTACGTTATTCCCCCCTCTGCTTCTTTCCCTCTGTAAACTTGTAGGGCTAGTTATTTTTCGGTAACTTACCCAGCAACCAAAATCAACAACAGGCCTGAATCCTCGATAGCACACAGGTTTAGGAGCTAGACTTTGTGGGATCTACTTTTGCGATTGAAGAGTTCCGAACGCTCTAATGTACGAAATATACATTTCTTGAGCAAACAATACAAACATACCGCATTTAAATTAGTTCGGTTGTTTTCTGAATCTAGATCTGCCGTGCACAAACGTTCAACACAAGCAAATTCCCAAGGCAAGTAACTCTCATACTTTGTCTAGCGACAAGAGTAGTTCCCCTTTCAAATTTCTTTTCACTCGGTTTCTTCGACAAGAGACTGCACCCGACGGTCAATTTTCAACAATATTTCATTTCATAAACAGATCACTCGCAACCAAATGCACACATCTCATCAATTTAAAGAATATAAAGCGGTTTCATACACTATTTTGCTCTAGAAAACTGAACTTTATACAGTTTTTAACTTTGGAACACGGATGCGAAAGTTCGTCTGCTGGTCCCATTGGACGAAAGAACATATCCTAAGCGATACCAAAATATGAACAGAATACACAATATCTGCCTTTACCGCCACAGCAGAATAACAACATATCTGTGTACTTGATTTTAGTCCAAATCAGGGAAACTGACAAGAAGTGTTAACAGAATCAATGGAATGATTTGCACGGAACTATACAACCGCTCATTAATCGATCGCCTGCGCAGGGTTGAGAGAATCGGATTCGATCAAAGATTCAAACTTTGGCACAAAAACTCCTCTTTTCTTTGATTAACTGAAGAAAGGAGGAATAAAGAGGTTACACACCTCGTCTCAGTGATTATTGAGTCACTTGAGAAAAAGTGACTCTATGTAATCGGTCAGTGTTAGTCTGTCCGGCCGGCCGTCCGGCCGGCCGTCCGTAGACACCACCTTAACGTTGGACTTTTCTCGGAAACTATCAAAGCGATCCGGCTCATATTTTGTTTAGTCGTGACCTCCAATGACCTCTACACTTTAACGATGGTTTCGTTGACCTTTAACCTTTTTCAAGGTCACAGGTCAGCGTCAAAGGAAAAATTAGACATTTTATATCTTTGACAAAGTTCATCGGATGTGATTGAAACTTTGTAGGATTATTCTTTACATCAAAGTATTTACATCTGTAGCCTTTTACGAACGTTATCAGAAAAACAAGGGAGATAACTAGCCTTTTCTGTTCGGCAACACACAACTTAACGTTGGGCTTTTCTCGAAAACTATAAAAGTGACCGGGCTCAAATTTTATGTGAACGTGACTCCCAGTGACCTCTACACTTTGACGTCTGCTTTGGTGACCTTTGACCTTTTTCAAGGTCACAGGTATGTCTTGAAGGAAAAAAATTGAAATATCATATCTCTGAAACTATTCATCGGATTTGATTCAAACTTTATAGGATTATTCTTTACATCAAATTATTTACATCTGTATTGTGTTGTGAATAGCAATTTCTTCCTGTCCATCTGATGCCTCATATAATATTCAGAACTGCGAAAGTGACTCGATCGAGCGTTTGCTCTTCTTGTTAGAAATAATGGTCTCAGTTCGCGGTCTACTTCAACTTCAAGCACGATTTTCTCAAAATCACGTTTTTCGTAGCATGCGTTGCGGTTACAAGGATATTTTCAAAACTATTCAACCGATTGTCATAAAATGTGGCACGGTGTTTGTTTATGTATTGTTTTACATTTTGTTCCGCTGAATAAGAATTCTGAAGAAAGTTGTCATTTTTGCTACAGTTTTTCTATTTGGTACTTGTTTGGCCTGGTCAAAAACAACATGTTTGTGCATTTGTCAAAAAGCTGGAGGAACAAAACGCAGAGGAGTCATTTTTTGACACTTCAGCCAAATGTGGTGACAATCGGAGGAATAGTTTTGATCACATGTGTGTAACGCTACTCCGACCATTAACGTTGGCGCCACAACACTTGGTCCTAAAAATCTGATGTTATGAAATTGTTTCTGCAGATATCATAACGAAATTTGCACCCTGCATTCCTTAATAATTCAAGTATGTACCGAGCAAGTTTTGTGCAAATCGGTTTGTATTCTAGTGTGTAGCGCGAACACAAAAAAACGCAATTTTGCGCGAAATCCATGGGGTTTCCTCACTTTAATTGAATGACACACTACTCTCATCAAAAATGTATATAGAAAAAAATATTTGTACGACCTTGTACCCCACAACATTGTTTGATTATTCGGGTTTCGAAAAAGGATGAATGTGTGTGTGTGTGTGTGTGTGTGTGTGTGTGTGTGTGTGTGTGTGTGTGTGTGTGTGTGTGTGTGTGTGTGTGTGTGTGTGTGTGTATGTGCGTGTGTTTTAGAGAGAGAAAGAGAGTGAGGAATTTACATAACGTTATTTAATTAAATATCCTTTGAAAAAAATGTGTTTGTCTTTTTTTCTCTCTATTTGCCCTTACTCGTGTGCGTGCAGTTCGGTCGTTTTTTGTGGCTTTTTTTGTTCAACATTTGTGTTTTTGTGTAGCTCTGTCGTTCATCAACACGAGATAAATGAGTGCCCGTCGTGATTTAGAAAAGGCCGTATACCCGCGTATAGTCACGCTTCATAAATTATGTGTGTGTATTCAGGCTACGTGACTGTAACGTAGATGACGTGCGCTGGCATTTGACCTTACGTCGGAGCCAGGAGCCACCTGATGGCACTGTACATATTTTTCCCGTAGTATTCTCCTGAAGACGAAAAGCATATCACAAGTTGAATCAATATGTGCTTCTCTTTTGTTGGAAAAAGCCGGTTACGTATACATAGATGACGATTATGGAACCCAGAAGTCTATTGTTTCACTTTGTTCCTCTTCGTTAGACCCAGACGCACCACGGCAGTACACAAAGCCCTGTGAATTAACGAAAATCTAATGAAGGTTGTTTCAGGGATATTCGTATATAAATAGTTGTTGTCACTGAAACAGTGCATGTTGGCGCAGGATGTCAAATCGGTTACGACGTGCACCACTGCAAATTTGTTTTAAAGTAAATTTTAAGGGGCTTATTGTCCGTCAGGTCTTAATTGCCTATATTGGACATGAATTGGTTTATACGATTTGAGTTTTTACGCCCTCACGGCTTTTGATGTATGCGTGTTTAGGTGGTATCAGCCATCTGCACTTATGGTAGAATGACCAAGATCTTTAACGTGCCATTGTGGTGACACGGGGGTGGGAGAGGGTCTGCACATAAAGTTGACCCGTGTCCGTCCCGGCCCGGATTCGAACCAGCGACCTTTCGATCACAAGTCCAGTGCTCTACCACCTGAGCTACCCGGGCCCCCTGAATTTGTTTTGCCATTTGTTCTATATTTTATATGGTATCGACCGAAAGAATGCAGTTGAGAAGGTCTGCAAGGCAATCACATTAAAACTGCTAATACTGTTCACGAAGATTTTCGTTTTCATCAACAACGTTGAGGTTATCGTGTTAAGTTGTTCTCGATTCTTTTTCTTTATTTGTGTATTGTATTTCATTATAGTATTCATGTTGTACTATATGCATCCGGGTCTGAATATATCAGCCTGGCTGTAAAAAAAACAAAGTCTCATCGTCATGTGATAATCTGTCTCGCTGGACTGCATCAATAACGAGAAAATAAAGTTTTCAAGCGAGTGAGATCGTGTCGGCATGCTGATGTAAATGCGCGAATATGTTGTGTATTGTGTTTTCTTGTGTGCGTAATGTGTTCCCGTGTGTGTGTGTGTCACTGTGTGTGTGTGTTTGTGGTTTGTGTGTGTGTGTTTGTGTGTGTGTGTGTGTGTGTGCGTGCGTGCGTGCGTGTATGTGTATGTGCGTGTGTGCGTGCGTGTGTTTGTGTGTGTGTATGTGTGTGTGTTTAAGAGTGTGTGCTTGTGTGTGTGTGCGTGCGTGTTTGTGTATGTGCGTTCGTGCGTGCGTGCGTGCGTGCGTGTGTGTATGTGTCTGTGTTTGTGTGTGTGTAGCTGTCTGTCTGCCTGCGTTCCGATCGTGAATGTGTGCAATCATTGATGGACAATGTGGAGTGACATGATGTGAGGGGTGAGAGAAACAGAGATAGAGACAATAATAATTTGTGACCCTCCACCACGAAATGAGTCGCATGTCACCTCGCGCGGTTCTGCGCTAGGCTTAATATAAGTCCGGGGAGTGTCTGGTAACAGTGTGAGGGTCACCTTAGTCACAGGATTATAACCCAAACAGTTGTTGCTCTTTTCTAAAACAGTTTTCACCACTGGATAGAGCATAACAAACTCTTTATGAAAATGTAAAAATATGAAAATCATGCAAAGGTGACATGCGACTCATTCCGTGGTGGAGGGTCACAGTTATTATAGTGTTTGAGGTTCAAAACCTTCAATGTTATCAGGTCATCAGATATAGAATATTTGTTTTGTGCCGTTAACTCTGAGGCAATTATACTGGTCACTTAATCATTGTTATATTTTTGTTTTATTTAAGTAACATGTTAAATAATTTCTGTGGTGAATAAAACAGCACAACAAATACATAAGAGAGCGGGCACTGTGGTGGGCACCCTAACTGGGAAAGTTTCTGGTGCCACGCCTTTCTGTCCGTTTTTAGTTCAAAAGTAACATTCAAGACGACTGAGAAGTAAAACGAGAACGAGTCAGCACTGCTTAATTAATGAAATCAAAGTAAGTTAGGTTGTTTTGTTAAATAAAATCAAACTTTCAAAACTACAATCAAATGTTTCAGGCTCCGGACCAGAACTAACTCACACGCGACGGAATTCATTCTGACTATGTGGGACAATATCAGTTGTGCACGTCGTTGTGTGGGGAGCCTATTATTTTTTTTGTTTCAGTGATTTAAAGTAGCAGAGTGGAGGAAGGGAAACAACTGATAGTGTAATACAGTGGACATTGTAGTAACTGCCGTACAGTGAAGAGTTATTTCCCTTGGATATACACAATTTGGAAAACAGTCAGTGTGGCCCAGACTGACTGTTTTCGAAATTGTGTATATCCAAGGGAAATAACTCTTCACTGTACGGCAGTTACTACAATGTCCACTGTATTACACTATCAGTTGTTTCGTTAGTTTTATATACAAATGCTTATTTCTTTTAATTCCAGATGTTGATACAAGCCCCGAAAGAGGTATGCACTGTTTTCATCTTTTTTCCAGTATCATGCAGTATGCAGTAGTCCATCAATTCTTAAGATTTCTTGAATAGCTCTACCTCTGACGAGCCTGAAAAGAAAAAAAAGCATCAATACAGTCATTATATTTCTCAAGTTTCCCTATTAATTGATATGTGTGTATATTGCTATTTCATATGTTACGTGGATTTCCATTGGTCATTTGGGAAAAACTGAGCTCAGTGCAAAAGTGATATCGACAACATTTCCGTCGATATCAGTTTTGATATCGACGACCTCTTTATTGCTTCCCCACTTCAAAAACAAAAACACCTAAATTTAAAAACAAACAAATATATATAATTATCCCAGACTTTAGTTGAGCAAGTGACTAAAGACTTTTTGAAATACTGAAAAGTACAGGAAAAGAGTGAACAAAAAGAAATGATGATCAGAGGGAGGGATATGGAACAGCCAAAACTGAGACAAATACTTTTGTAATTTCTTTACAGTAAATACAAAATTTCCAGAGAATTAGCAATATATCTAACATTGACTGACTGTGTGATGATATCTTCTGCTATTGGTGTGTTTCGACAGTGATATCAAAATCTCGACCTCCGGTCTCGATTTTGATATGACTATCTCAACAGACCATAGCAGAAGATATCAACAAACAGTCCGTCAATATTGGGTAATATGTTTTTGGGTATTCGCTGACTGCATGTGTAATCAAGTGATATTGTAGTGAAGTATAGTAAAGTTATACGGCCAGTGCCCCAACTTCCCCACTTCCCCCACAGCTTCCCTATCTCCCCACCCCTCTCTGTACGTGCTAAAAAAAATGAGTGAACGTGGGAGTCGAAGCCCATGAACGAAGAAGAAGAAGAAGAAGAAGAAGAAGAAGAAGAAGAAGAAGAAGTACTGTTTTTACCTTTGACAGCACCTGAACACTAATTTCTATATATATTTGTTGCGACACATAGTATAATAAAGCTTGTTGTGTGGTTCCAATTGTCCTTGATGTACTCTATATGCAACCCCGTATTCTTGGAATAAAATCTTGTTTGAACCAATGGCCATTCTATCCGCATGTTTGTTTCCTTCTATCCCATAGTGTGAGGGGATCCATTGCAGTGCTACCTTCAGACACTTGCTGTTGTAAAATGCTTTGCAAATTGAGGCAGGTTGTTGTTGTTGACTGCTTGGAGCATAGACAGATTGAACGGCCTATAATGTCACGTGGAAAGTAATGTCACGTAAAAAAAGACTTTTGACAAATATCGATTTATGTCGTTAAAAAAAGTAATTCAAATTTTTGGAAACAACAATCTCTCTGCTTTCAGACGCAATTTAAATTATTGTTCTGAGAGTGTTTTTTCAAAAGTTGTTCATTGTTTATATAATTAGTGAGGTATGGGTAGACACCATCTGGCAACATTTGCAAAATAGTGAATACCAAGCTTGGCATAAAATATGAAATAAAATTAAAATACCTGTGAAAACTCATTTTGCCAATTACAATTTACCTGTTAAGGTTGTGACATCTGCTTCAAAAGGTTTTGCGGACACAAATATGTTGAAAAAGTTCCTGGAACACAAGTATATGATCTTACGCGTAGACTGCATGTTATAGTGGTTAACCACTTCTAATTAATGCACTTCTGTCTGGAGGAATACACTCACGACGCAGACGAATCAGTAGATATAGCTTAATATGCAAGGGCTGCCCCATAATCAAGACATTTGTGACCCTCCACCACGGAATGAGTCGCATGTCACCTTTGCATGATTTTTATATTTTTACATTTTCATAACGAGATTTTTATGCTCTATTCAGTGGTGAAACCCGTTTTAGAAAAGAGCGAAAACTGTTTGAGTTATAAGCCTGTGACTAAGGTGACCCACACACTGTTACCAGACACTCCCCGGACTTATATTAAGCCTAGCGCAGAACCGCGCGAGGTGACATGCGACTCATTTCGTGGTGGAGGGTCACATTTTGTATTTGTCGCTATTCAGATCTGTTGGGTTATTGTAATGGGCACAACATCAAAAAACAAACAACAAGAAAGGTAAGTTGTTGGAACGTTGTTATTGACAAAATTACGTTACAGTCACAAATATGTCGAACCAACAGTGTTTTAAGTGAACAGACAAACAAATATTACAATAAACTTATCTTGATGGATTTCAGTTTTTGCCCACTCGCCAGGAAGCCGGGCGAAGCTCTTTTACAGATAAGGCAGTTTGTATTGTTGTATTGTATTGTATGGGGAGATTTATATAGCGCTTGACGTTCTCTAAGCGCTTTACATATTAATTTCTGCCGTGTGAGATGGATTTTGTTACACAATATATCACGCATTCACATCGGCCAGCAAACCTCAAGCCTATTAGGGCGAGCATTCACCTTTCACGGCCTTTATTCCAAGTCACACGGGTATTTGGTGGACATTTTTATCTATGCCTATATAATTTTGCCCGGAAAGACCCTTTTGTCAATCGTGGGAGCTTTAACGTGCACACCCCAATGTAGTGTATTTGGGGAAGTATGGATATTTACTCCTTCAAGCATTGCCAGGACTTGTGTGACCACAAAGACTATTTCTGTATCTAATGTGCTGAACTAAGAGCCTGATAATGTTCACTCGCAGCCTGTAGAACAAGAAAGAAAAGATGACTGGTAATGGAGGATCAACAGGAAGAGGACGATGGTTTTCCTAATCAAGATAATAGTCATTTGGAAGTCAGGAGGTAGAAACATGCTCTCCCACTCTACCTATCAGCGTTAAAAAAAACCTGTATCTTGCTATTGAATTTAGACAAAACGCGACCTGCACGGATCTTTCTTTGTGTTTTTTGTTTTGGTCAAAATTTCTGTTTTCCAAACAATTTACTTCAAATGTTGCAAGCACATTTCTTTATTATTCTCTAGAAACTCAATTAAACTATGTAAAAAGATGATATACTGTACAGTTATCAATTCACAAAGATGAAATTGTCAAGAATTAAAATTAATGTGGAAAATGGTATCATGACAAAAATAACACGAGGCCATACAGTTCGAGTCAAAATGGAACGAAAAATTACAAAGAAAGTGCACCGCTTTATGTTTATGCTATTTCAATTAATATTGATAATTCTGCAAAATGTCATTAGAAATCCAATAAATAAAAATGTATTATTTAATAGCATGTGTCATCATTTTATGGTTTGTTTGTTTGTTAGTTTGCTTAACGCCCAGCCAACCACGAAGGGCCATATCAGGGCGGTGCTTGCTTTGACATATAACGTGCGCCACATACAAGACAGAAGTCGCAGCACAGGCTTCATGTCTCACCCAGTCACATTATTCTGACACCGGACCAACCAGTCCTAGCACAAACCCCATAATGCCAGACGCCAGGCGGAGCAGCCACTTGATTGCCAATTTTAAAGTCTCAGGTATGACCCAGCCGGGGTTCGAACCCACGACCTCCCGATCACGGGGCGGACGCCTTACCACTAGGCCAACCGTGCCGGTCTATGTGCGTATCAGTGTGTGTTTTGTGCACGTATAAGATTTGTGTGAGTCAATGTACTTGTTCAAAAATCAGCTTTTAACAGTATCCCCATCAAGGTTAAAGTGCTCCTTTAACCATAAGCTTTCAACATTATGACCTGGAGAACATGACTGTAACATGTGGTGTTGTTTGTTTGCTCGTTTGTTTTTTGCTTCAATATTGTTAGTTGCAGTTGTTTTTGCTTTTTTTTGAGCGTGGCAAAACAAGCAGAAAGGAGGCAATTCCTGTCGATATGTGCTCTAGTTGATGAAGATATGGTTTTTGTTTGTAAGTGTGTTCTGTTTTCTTGTGTTGCTTAATTAAGACCACTGTTTGCTGTGCCTGCGTGCACTCTCATTGTGCGTGTGACTTAATTGTGTATTTTCCTACATGGTTGTGTGTGTGTGTGTGTGTGTGTGTGTGTGTGTGTGTGTGTGTGTGTGTGTGTGTGTGTGTGTGTGTATGTGTGTGTGTGTGTGTATGTGTGTGTGTGTGTGTGTGTGCGTGAGTGTGTGTGTGTGTGTGTTTGTGTGTGTGACAGATAGAGAGAGATAGATAGAGAGAGATAAATAGAGAGAGAGATATATATAACGAAATAGAGAGAGAGAGAGAACTCAGAACTCAGAACTCAGAACTCAGAACTTTATTACATAAGGATAAAGGTTTTAGGCTTAGCCTAATCTTCCAACCTGTCCTTGGAACATATACAGAGAATAATTGTAAACGAAAGCAAAGACTGCGCACATACACACACACACATCCACACCCACGTATACACACACACATGCACACATAAACTCACACACACACACACACACACACACACACACACACACACACACACACATGCACACACACACATGCACACACACATGCACACACACATGCACACACACACACACATATATACACACACACATGCTCGCGCGCGCGAGCGTGCGCTCGCATATCTACACACAAGCACATGCTATCATTTCATACCTAAAATGAACAGTATCTAATCAAAGTATTAAACTAGTAAAACATCAAAATAATGGTCGAGTATAAACATAAAAAACAAAACACTTAAGAGCATTGCATACATTATCCGAGTACACAATGGAAACTAGACATCAGGGGCAGTTTATAGTGTGCTCAAATGTGTGTGCAACTGCCTTTTAAAGGCCTTTAATGATGCGGATCGTTTGATTTCTATTGGCAAAGAATTCCACAGAGATGATCCTGAAAAAGCTAAGCTGGATTTATAAAGATCTATACGAGGAATTGGAGGAAGTAAATTTTGAGACCCATACCTCTTCGTAACATGTGTAAAATAGGATTGCACATAACTGGGCACATCA
>NC_090257.1:37665111-37717611 GCF_037325665.1 Littorina saxatilis
CCCTTGCCTCTTCCCCTCCCGCTCCCCTTCCCTCTCCCCTTCCTCTTCCCCTCCCGCTCCCCTTCCCTCTCCCCTTCCCTCTTCCCCTCCCGCTCCCCTTCCCGCTCCCCTTCCCTCTCCCCTTCCTCTCCCCCTCCCGCTCCCCTTCCCGCTCCCCTTCCCTCTCCCCTTCCCTCTTCCCCTCCCGCTCCCCTTCCCGCTCCCCTTCCCTCTCCCCTTCCCTCTTCCCCTCCCGCTCCCCTTCCCGCTCCCCTTCCCTCTCCCCTTCCCTCTCCCCTTCCCTCTTCCCCTCCCGCTCCCCTTCCCGCTCCCCTTCCCTCTCCCCTTCCCTCTCCCCTTCCCTCTTCCCCTCCCGCTCCCCTTCCCGCTCCCCTTCCCTCTTCCCTTCCCTCTCCCCTTCCCTCTCCCCTTCCCCTCCCGCTCCCCTTCCCGCTCCCCTTCCCTCTTCCCCTCCCGCTCCCCTTCCCTCTCCCCTTCCCTCTTCCCCTCCCGCTCCCCTTCCCTCTCCCCTTCCCTCTTCCCCTCCCGCTCCCCTTCCCGCTCCCCTTCCCTCTCCCCTTTCCTCTTCCCCTCCCGCTCCCCTTCCCGCTCCCCTTCCCTCTCCCCTTCCCTCTTCCCCTCCCGCTCCCTCTCCCCTTTCCTCTACCCCTCCCGCTCCCCTTCCCTCTCCCCTTCCCTCTTGCCCTCCCGCTCCCCTTCCCTCTCCCCTTCCCTCTTCCCCTCCCGCTCCCCTTCCCTCTTCCCCTCCCCTTCCCTCTCCCCTTTCCTCTTCCCCTCCCGCCCCCTTCCCTCTCCCCTTCCCCTCCCGCTCCCCTTCCCTCTCCCCTTCCCTCTTCCCCTCCCGCTCCCCTTCCCTCTCCCCTTCCCTCTTCCCCTCCCGCTCCCCTTCCCTCTCCCCTTCCCTCTTCCCCTCCCGCTCCCCTTCCCTTCCCTCTCCCCTTTCCTCTTCCCCTCCCGCTCCCCTTCCCTCTCCTCTTCCCCTCCCGCTCCCCTTCCCTCTCCCCTTCCCCTCCCGCTCCCCTTTCCTCTTCCCCTCCCTCTCCCCTTTCCTCTTCCCCTCCCGCTCCCCTTCCCTCTCCCCTTCCCTCTTCCCCTCCCGCTCCCCTTCCCTCTCCCCTTCCCTCTTCCCCTCCCGCCCCCCTTCCCTCTCCCCTTCCCTCTTCCCCTCCCCTTCCCTCTCCCCTTGCCTCTTCCCCTCCCGCTCCCCTTCCCTCTCCCCTTTCCTCTTCCCCTCCCGCTCCCCTTCCCTCTCCCCTTCCCTCTTCCCCTCCCGCTCCCCTTCCCGCTCCCCTTCCCTCTCCCCTTTCCTCTTCCCCTCCCGCTCCCCTTCCCGCTCCCCTTCCCTCTCCCCTTTCCTCTTCCCCTCCCGCTCCCCTTCCCGCTCCCCTTCCCTCTCCCCTTCCCTCTTCCCCTCCCGCTCCCCTTCCCGCTCCCCTTCCCGCTCCCCTTCCCTCTCCCCTTCCCTCTTCCCTTCCCGCTCCCCTTCCCGCTCCCCTTCCCTCTCCCCTTTCCTCTTCCCCTCCCGCTCCCCTTCCCGCTCCCCTTCCCTCTCCCCTTCCCTCTTCCCCTCCCGCTCCCCTTCCCTCTCCCCTTTCCTCTTCCCCTCCCGCTCCCCTTCCCTCTTCCCCTCCCGCTCCCCTTCCCTCTCCCCTTCCCTCTTCCCCTCCCGCTCCCTCTCCCCTTTCCTCTACCCCTCCCGCTCCCCTTCCCTCTCCCCTTCCCTCTTGCCCTCCCGCTCCCCTTCCCTCTCCCCTTCCCTCTTCCCCTCCCGCTCCCCTTCCCTCTTCCCCTCCCCTTCCCTCTCCCCTTTCCTCTTCCCCTCCCGCCCCCTTCCCTCTCCCCTTCCCTCCCGCTCCCCTTCCCTCTCCCCTTCCCTCTTCCCCTCCCGCTCCCCTTCCCTCTCCCCTTCCCTCTTCCCCTCCCGCCCCCCTTCCCTCTCCCCCTTCCCTCTTCCCCTCCCCTTCCCTCTCCCCTTGCCTCTTCCCCTCCCGCTCCCCTTCCCTCTCCCCTTTCCTCTTCCCCTCCCGCTCCCCTTCCCTCTCCCCTTCCCTCTTCCCCTCCCGCTCCCCTTCCCGCTCCCCTTCCCTCTCCCCTTCCTCTTCCCCTCCCGCTCCCCTTCCCGCTCCCCTTCCCTCTCCCCTTTCCTCTTCCCCTCCCGCTCCCCTTCCCGCTCCCCTTCCCTCTCCCCTTCCCTCTTCCCCTCCCGCTCCCCTTCCCGCTCCCCTTCCCGCTCCCCTTCCCTCTCCCCTTCCCTCTTCCCTTCCCGCTCCCCTTCCCGCTCCCCTTCCCTCTCCCCTTTCCTCTTCCCCTCCCGCTCCCCTTCCCGCTCCCCTTCCCTCTCCCCTTCCCTCTTCCCCTCCCGCTCCCCTTCCCTCTCCCCTTTCCTCTTCCCCTCCCGCTCCCCTTCCCTCTCCCCTTCCCTCTTCCCCTCCCGCTCCCCTTCCCTCTCCCCTTCCCTCTTCCCCTCCCGCTCCCTCTCCCCTTTCCTCTACCCCTCCCGCTCCCCTTCCCTCTCCCCTTCCCTCTTGCCCTCCCGCTCCCCTTCCCTCTCCCCTTCCCTCTTCCCCTCCCGCTCCCCTTCCCTCTTCCCCTCCCCTTCCCTCTCCCCTTTCCTCTTCCCCTCCCGCCCCCTTCCCTCTCCCCTTCCCCTCCCGCTCCCCTTCCCTCTCCCCTTCCCTCTTCCCCTCCCGCTCCCCTTCCCTCTCCCCTTCCCTCTTCCCCTCCCGCTCCCCTTCCCTTCCCTCTCCCCTTTCCTCTTCCCCTCCCGCTCCCCTTCCCTCTCCTCTTCCCCTCCCGCTCCCCTTCCCTCTCCCCTTCCCCTCCCGCTCCCCTTTCCTCTTCCCCTCCCTCTCCCCTTTCCTCTTCCCCTCCCGCTCCCCTTCCCTCTCCCCTTCCCTCTTCCCCTCCCGCTCCCCTTCCCTCTCCCCTTCCCTCTTCCCCTCCCGCCCCCCTTCCCTCTCCCCTTCCCTCTTCCCCTCCCCTTCCCTCTCCCCTTGCCTCTTCCCCTCCCGCTCCCCTTCCCTCTCCCCTTTCCTCTTCCCCTCCCGCTCCCCTTCCCTCTCCCCTTCCCTCTTCCCCTCCCGCTCCCCTTCCCGCTCCCCTTCCCTCTCCCCTTTCCTCTTCCCCTCCCGCTCCCCTTCCCGCTCCCCTTCCCTCTCCCCTTCCCTCTTCCCCTCCCGCTCCCCTTCCCGCTCCCCTTCCCTCTCCCCTTCCCTCTTCCCCTCCCGCTCCCCTTCCCGCTCCCCTTCCCTCTCCCCTTCCCTCTCCCCTTCCCTCTTCCCCTCCCGCTCCCCTTCCCGCTCCCCTTCCCTCTCCCCTTCCCTCTCCCCTTCCCTCTTCCCCTCCCGCTCCCCTTCCCGCTCCCCTTCCCTCTTCCCTTCCCTCTCCCCTTCCCTCTCCCCTTCCCCTCCCGCTCCCCTTCCCGCTCCCCTTCCCTCTTCCCCTCCCGCTCCCCTTCCCTCTCCCCTTCCCTCTTCCCCTCCCGCTCCCCTTCCCTCTCCCCTTCCCTCTTCCCCTCCCGCTCCCCTTCCCGCTCCCCTTCCCTCTCCCCTTTCCTCTTCCCCTCCCGCTCCCCTTCCCGCTCCCCTTCCCTCTCCCCTTCCCTCTTCCCCTCCCGCTCCCTCTCCCCTTTCCTCTACCCCTCCCGCTCCCCTTCCCTCTCCCCTTCCCTCTTGCCCTCCCGCTCCCCTTCCCTCTCCCCTTCCCTCTTCCCCTCCCGCTCCCCTTCCCTCTTCCCCTCCCCTTCCCTCTCCCCTTTCCTCTTCCCCTCCCGCCCCCTTCCCTCTCCCCTTCCCCTCCCGCTCCCCTTCCCTCTCCCCTTCCCTCTTCCCCTCCCGCTCCCCTTCCCTCTCCCCTTCCCTCTTCCCCTCCCGCTCCCCTTCCCTCTCCCCTTCCCTCTTCCCCTCCCGCTCCCCTTCCCTTCCCTCTCCCCTTTCCTCTTCCCCTCCCGCTCCCCTTCCCTCTCCTCTTCCCCTCCCGCTCCCCTTCCCTCTCCCCTTCCCCTCCCGCTCCCCTTTCCTCTTCCCCTCCCTCTCCCCTTTCCTCTTCCCCTCCCGCTCCCCTTCCCTCTCCCCTTCCCTCTTCCCCTCCCGCTCCCCTTCCCTCTCCCCTTCCCTCTTCCCCTCCCGCCCCCCTTCCCTCTCCCCTTCCCTCTTCCCCTCCCCTTCCCTCTCCCCTTGCCTCTTCCCCTCCCGCTCCCCTTCCCTCTCCCCTTTCCTCTTCCCCTCCCGCTCCCCTTCCCTCTCCCCTTCCCTCTTCCCCTCCCGCTCCCCTTCCCGCTCCCCTTCCCTCTCCCCTTTCCTCTTCCCCTCCCGCTCCCCTTCCCGCTCCCCTTCCCTCTCCCCTTTCCTCTTCCCCTCCCGCTCCCCTTCCCGCTCCCCTTCCCTCTCCCCTTCCCTCTTCCCCTCCCGCTCCCCTTCCCGCTCCCCTTCCCGCTCCCCTTCCCTCTCCCCTTCCCTCTTCCCTTCCCGCTCCCCTTCCCGCTCCCCTTCCCTCTCCCCTTTCCTCTTCCCCTCCCGCTCCCCTTCCCGCTCCCCTTCCCTCTCCCCTTCCCTCTTCCCCTCCCGCTCCCCTTCCCTCTCCCCTTTCCTCTTCCCCTCCCGCTCCCCTTCCCTCTCCCCTTCCCTCTTCCCCTCCCGCTCCCCTTCCCTCTCCCCTTCCCTCTTCCCCTCCCGCTCCCTCTCCCCTTTCCTCTACCCCTCCCGCTCCCCTTCCCTCTCCCCTTCCCTCTTGCCCTCCCGCTCCCCTTCCCTCTCCCCTTCCCTCTTCCCCTCCCGCTCCCCTTCCCTCTTCCCCTCCCCTTCCCTCTCCCCTTTCCTCTTCCCCTCCCGCCCCCTTCCCTCTCCCCTTCCCCTCCCGCTCCCCTTCCCTCTCCCCTTCCCTCTTCCCCTCCCGCTCCCCTTCCCTCTCCCCTTCCCTCTTCCCCTCCCGCCCCCCTTCCCTCTCCCCTTCCCTCTTCCCCTCCCCTTCCCTCTCCCCTTGCCTCTTCCCCTCCCGCTCCCCTTCCCTCTCCCCTTTCCTCTTCCCCTCCCGCTCCCCTTCCCTCTCCCCTTCCCTCTTCCCCTCCCGCTCCCCTTCCCGCTCCCCTTCCCTCTCCCCTTTCCTCTTCCCCTCCCGCTCCCCTTCCCGCTCCCCTTCCCTCTCCCCTTTCCTCTTCCCCTCCCGCTCCCCTTCCCGCTCCCCTTCCCTCTCCCCTTCCCTCTTCCCCTCCCGCTCCCCTTCCCGCTCCCCTTCCCGCTCCCCTTCCCTCTCCCCTTCCCTCTTCCCTTCCCGCTCCCCTTCCCGCTCCCCTTCCCTCTCCCCTTTCCTCTTCCCCTCCCGCTCCCCTTCCCGCTCCCCTTCCCTCTCCCCTTCCCTCTTCCCCTCCCGCTCCCCTTCCCTCTCCCCTTTCCTCTTCCCCTCCCGCTCCCCTTCCCTCTCCCCTTCCCTCTTCCCCTCCCGCTCCCCTTCCCTCTCCCCTTCCCTCTTCCCCTCCCGCTCCCTCTCCCCTTTCCTCTACCCCTCCCGCTCCCCTTCCCTCTCCCCTTCCCTCTTGCCCTCCCGCTCCCCTTCCCTCTCCCCTTCCCTCTTCCCCTCCCGCTCCCCTTCCCTCTTCCCCTCCCCTTCCCTCTCCCCTTTCCTCTTCCCCTCCCGCCCCCTTCCCTCTCCCCTTCCCCTCCCGCTCCCCTTCCCTCTCCCCTTCCCTCTTCCCCTCCCGCTCCCCTTCCCTCTCCCCTTCCCTCTTCCCCTCCCGCTCCCCTTCCCTTCCCTCTCCCCTTTCCTCTTCCCCTCCCGCTCCCCTTCCCTCTCCTCTTCCCCTCCCGCTCCCCTTCCCTCTCCCCTTCCCCTCCCGCTCCCCTTTCCTCTTCCCCTCCCTCTCCCCTTTCCTCTTCCCCTCCCGCTCCCCTTCCCTCTCCCCTTCCCTCTTCCCCTCCCGCTCCCCTTCCCTCTCCCCTTCCCTCTTCCCCTCCCGCCCCCCTTCCCTCTCCCCTTCCCTCTTCCCCTCCCCTTCCCTCTCCCCTTGCCTCTTCCCCTCCCGCTCCCCTTCCCTCTCCCCTTTCCTCTTCCCCTCCCGCTCCCCTTCCCTCTCCCCTTCCCTCTTCCCCTCCCGCTCCCCTTCCCGCTCCCCTTCCCTCTCCCCTTTCCTCTTCCCCTCCCGCTCCCCTTCCCGCTCCCCTTCCCTCTCCCCTTCCCTCTTCCCCTCCCGCTCCCCTTCCCGCTCCCCTTCCCTCTCCCCTTCCCTCTTCCCCTCCCGCTCCCCTTCCCGCTCCCCTTCCCTCTCCCCTTCCCTCTCCCCTTCCCTCTTCCCCTCCCGCTCCCCTCCCGCTCCCCTTCCCTCTCCCCTTCCCTCTCCCCTTCCCTCTTCCCCTCCCGCTCCCCTTCCCGCTCCCCTTCCCTCTTCCCTTCCCTCTCCCCTTCCCTCTCCCCTTCCCCTCCCGCTCCCCTTCCCGCTCCCCTTCCCTCTTCCCCTCCCGCTCCCCTTCCCTCTCCCCTTCCCTCTTCCCCTCCCGCTCCCCTTCCCTCTCCCCTTCCCTCTTCCCCTCCCGCTCCCCTTCCCGCTCCCCTTCCCTCTCCCCTTTCCTCTTCCCCTCCCGCTCCCCTTCCCGCTCCCCTTCCCTCTCCCCTTCCCTCTTCCCCTCCCGCTCCCTCTCCCCTTTCCTCTACCCCTCCCGCTCCCCTTCCCTCTCCCCTTCCCTCTTGCCCTCCCGCTCCCCTTCCCTCTCCCCTTCCCTCTTCCCCTCCCGCTCCCCTTCCCTCTTCCCCTCCCCTTCCCTCTCCCCTTTCCCTCTTCCCCTCCCGCCCCCTTCCCTCTCCCCCCTTCCCCTCCCTCTCCCCTTCCCTCTCCCCTCCCCTCTTCCCCTCCCCCTCCCCTTCCCTCTCCCCTTCCCTCTTCCCCTCCCGCTCCCCTTCCCTCTCCCCTTCCCTCTTCCCCTCCCGCTCCCCTTCCCTTCCCTCTCCCCTTTCCTCTTCCCCTCCCGCTCCCCTTCCCTCTCCTCTTCCCCTCCCGCTCCCCTTCCCTCTCCCCTTCCCCTCCCGCTCCCCTTTCCTCTTCCCCTCCCTCTCCCCTTTCCTCTTCCCCTCCCGCTCCCCTTCCCTCTCCCCTTCCCTCTTCCCCTCCCCTCCCCCTCCCTCTCCCCTTCCCTCTTCCCCTCCCGCCCCCCTTCCCTCTCCCCTTCCCTCTTCCCCTCCCCTTCCCTCTCCCCTTGCCTCTTCCCCTCCCGCTCCCCTTCCCTCTCCCCTTTCCTCTTCCCCTCCCGCTCCCCTTCCCTCTCCCCTTCCCTCTTCCCCTCCCGCTCCCCTTCCCGCTCCCCTTCCCTCTCCCCTTTCCTCTTCCCCTCCCGCTCCCCTTCCCGCTCCCCTTCCCTCTCCCCTTTCCTCTTCCCCTCCCGCTCCCCTTCCCGCTCCCCTTCCCTCTCCCCTTCCCTCTCCCCTCCCCTCCCCTTCCCGCTCCCCTTCCCGCTCCCCTTCCCTCTCCCCTTCCCTCTTCCCTTCCCGCTCCCCTTCCCGCTCCCCTTCCCTCTCCCCTTTCCTCTTCCCCTCCCGCTCCCCTTCCCGCTCCCCTTCCCTCTCCCCTTCCCTCTTCCCCTCCCGCTCCCCTTCCCTCTCCCCTTTCCTCTTCCCCTCCCGCTCCCCTTCCCTCTCCCCTTCCCTCTTCCCCTCCCGCTCCCCTTCCCTCTCCCCTTCCCTCTTCCCCTCCCGCTCCCTCTCCCCTTTCCTCTACCCCTCCCGCTCCCCTTCCCTCTCCCCTTCCCTCTTGCCCTCCCGCTCCCCTTCCCTCTCCCCTTCCCTCTTCCCCTCCCGCTCCCCTTCCCTCTTCCCCTCCCCTTCCCTCTCCCCTTTCCTCTTCCCCTCCCGCCCCCTTCCCTCTCCCCTTCCCCTCCCGCTCCCCTTCCCTCTCCCCTTCCCTCTTCCCCTCCCGCTCCCCTTCCCTCTCCCCTTCCCTCTTCCCCTCCCGCCCCCCTTCCCTCTCCCCTTCCCTCTCTCCCCTCCCCTTCCCCTCCCCTTGCCTCTTCCCCTCCCGCTCCCCTTCCCTCTCCCCTTTCCTCTTCCCCTCCCGCTCCCCTTCCCTCTCCCCTTCCCTCTTCCCCTCCCGCTCCCCTTCCCGCTCCCCTTCCCTCTCCCCTTTCCTCTTCCCCTCCCGCTCCCCTTCCCGCTCCCCTTCCCTCTCCCCTTTCCTCTTCCCCTCCCGCTCCCCTTCCCGCTCCCCTTCCCTCTCCCCTTCCCTCTTCCCCTCCCGCTCCCCTTCCCGCTCCCCTTCCCGCTCCCCTTCCCTCTCCCCTTCCCTCTCCCTTCCCGCTCCCCTTCCCGCTCCCCTTCCCTCTCCCCTTTCCTCTTCCCCTCCCGCTCCCCTTCCCGCTCCCCTTCCCTCTCCCCTTCCCTCTTCCCCTCCCGCTCCCCTTCCCTCTCCCCTTTCCTCTTCCCCTCCCGCTCCCCTTCCCTCTCCCCTTCCCTCTTCCCCTCCCGCTCCCCTTCCCTCTCCCCTTCCCTCTTCCCCTCCCGCTCCCTCTCCCCTTTCCTCTACCCCTCCCGCTCCCCTTCCCTCTCCCCTTCCCTCTTGCCCTCCCGCTCCCCTTCCCTCTCCCCTTCCCTCTTCCCCTCCCGCTCCCCTTCCCTCTTCCCCTCCCCTTCCCTCTCCCCTTTCCTCTTCCCCTCCCGCCCCCTTCCCTCTCCCCTTCCCCTCCCGCTCCCCTTCCCTCTCCCCTTCCCTCTTCCCCTCCCGCTCCCCTTCCCTCTCCCCTTCCCTCTTCCCCTCCCGCTCCCCTTCCCTTCCCTCTCCCCTTTCCTCTTCCCCTCCCGCTCCCCTTCCCTCTCCTCTTCCCCTCCCGCTCCCCTTCCCTCTCCCCTTCCCCTCCCGCTCCCCTTTCCTCTTCCCCTCCCTCTCCCCTTTCCTCTTCCCCTCCCGCTCCCCTTCCCTCTCCCCTTCCCTCTTCCCCTCCCGCTCCCCTTCCCTCTCCCCTTCCCTCTTCCCCTCCCGCCCCCCTTCCCTCTCCCCTTCCCTCTTCCCCTCCCCTTCCCTCTCCCTTGCCTCTTCCCCTCCCGCTCCCCTTCCCTCTCCCCTTTCCTCTTCCCCTCCCGCTCCCCTTCCCTCTCCCCTTCCCTCTTCCCCTCCCGCTCCCCTTCCCGCTCCCCTTCCCTCTCCCCTTTCCTCTTCCCCTCCCGCTCCCCTTCCCGCTCCCCTTCCCTCTCCCCTTTCCTCTTCCCCTCCCGCTCCCCTTCCCGCTCCCCTTCCCTCTCCCCTTCCCTCTTCCCCTCCCGCTCCCCTTCCCGCTCCCCTTCCCCCTCCCCTTCCCTCTCCCCTTCCCTCTTCCCTTCCCGCTCCCCTTCCCGCTCCCCTTCCCTCTCCCTTTCCTCTTCCCCTCCCGCTCCCCTTCCCTCTCCCCTTCCCTCTCCCCTTCCCTCTTCCCCTCCCGCTCCCCTTCCCGCTCCCCTTCCCTCTCCCCTTCCCTCTCCCCTTCCCTCTTCCCCTCCCGCTCCCCTTCCCGCTCCCCTTCCCTCTCCCCTTTCCTCTTCCCCTCCCGCTCCCCTTCCCGCTCCCCTTCCCGCTCCCCTTCCCTCTCCCCTTCCCTCTTCCCTTCCCGCTCCCCTTCCCGCTCCCCTTCCCTCTCCCCTTTCCTCTTCCCCTCCCGCTCCCCTTCCCTCTCCCCTTCCCTCTCCCCTTCCCTCTTCCCCTCCCGCTCCCCTTCCCGCTCCCCTTCCCTCTCCCCTTCCCTCTCCCCTTCCCTCTTCCCCCCCCGCTCCCCTTCCCGCTCCCCTTCCCTCTCCCCTTTCCTCTTCCCCTCCCGCTCCCCTTCCCGCTCCCCTTCCCTCTCCCCTTCCCTCTTCCCCTCCCGCTCCCCTTCCCGCTCCCCTTCCCTCTCCCCTTCCCTCTCCCCTTCCCTCTTCCCCTCCCGCTCCCCTTCCCGCTCCCCTTCCCTCTCCCCTTCCCTCTCCCCTTCCCTCTTCCCCTCCCGCTCCCCTTCCCGCTCCCCTTCCCTCTTCCCTTCCCTCTCCCCTTCCCTCTCCCCTTTCCTCTTCCCCTCCCGCTCCCCTTCCCCTCCCCTTCCCTCTTCCCCTCCCGCTCCCCTTCCCTCTCCCCTTCCCTCTTCCCCTCCCGCTCCCCTTCCCTCTCCCCTTCCCTCTTCCCCTCCCGCTCCCCTTCCCCTCCCCTTCCCTCTCCCCTTCCTCTTCCCCTCCCGCTCCCCTTCCCTCTCCCCTTCCCTCTCCCCTTTCCTCTTCCCCTCCCGCTCCCCTTCCCGCTCCCCTTCCCTCTTCCCCTCCCACTCCCCTTCCCTCTTCCCCTCCCGCTCCCCTTCCCTCTCCCCTTTCCTCTTCCCCTCCCACTCCCCTTCCCTCTCCCCTTCCCTCTTCCCCTCCCGCTCCCCTTCCCTCTCCCCTTCCCTCTTCCCCTCCCGCTCCCCTTCCCTCTCCCCTTCCCTCTTCCCCTCCCGCTCCCCTTCCCTCTCCCCTTCCTTCTTCCCCTCCCGCTCCCCTTCCCTCTCCCCTTCCCTCTTCCCCTCCCGCTCCCCTTCCCTCTCCCCTTCCTCTTCCCCTCCCACTCCCCTTCTCTCCCCTTCCCTCTTCCCCTCCCGCTCCCCTTCCCTCTCCCCTTCCCTCTTCCCCTCCCGCTCCCCTTCCCTCTCCCCTTCCCTCTTCCCCTCCCGCTCCCCTTCCCTCTCCCCTTTCCTCTTCCCCTCCCGCTCCCCTTCCCTCTCCCCTTTCCTCTTCCCCTCCCGCTCCCCTTCCCTCTCCCCTTCCCTCTTCCCCTCCCGCTCCCCTTCCCTCTCCCCTTTCCTCTTCCCCTCCCGCTCCCCCTCCCGCTCCCCTTCCCTCTTCCCCTCCCGCTCCCTCTCCCCCGATAAATTACTCAAATGAAAAAAACTCACCTGCATGAAATCCTTTACGCATTACAGGCCTCGCCAAAAGTTAATTACTGTGCCAAGGGAGACAACAGTGGTAAATCACAGTTTCACTTTCAGCAGATTGATAACCTCCCCTGGATACCTTTTTTAAAAATAATCTTTTTTTAAACGTGATCTTTGGATTGGCAAACGTTGTTCAGGTTTTAGATTGTTGTTTTAGGCTTTTATGTTTTGATTATTTTTCTGATTTTGTGTGTGTGTGTGTGAAGAAAGTTCTTCCGACAGTCAAGGTACCGAAAGACGACTGCTTTGTTGTTTTTGCTGTTTACTCATCAGACAAAGCCTACACATTCTTCCTATAATTATATTCGCCGTTTCTACCTCTTCCAGCATCACAGTTCTCAGTGGAACATGAACCCAGGAGAGTGGACGATATTTCAGGAAAGTTACAACCTGGATAGGACATGCCTGGACTTCTCTGGGAAAGAGACCATCGAAAATGTACAGTGCCACGGACTTGGTGGAAATCAGATGTGGACATACGACAAGGTATTTAGCTAGGCCGACTTTCTTTCGACTTAATTATTTTAATAATTATTTTAGCTCAGAGAAAAAAAGGAAGAAATAACAACAATAACAACATATACACACAAGCACACGCACATACACACACACGCACGCACGCACAAGCACATACACACACATACACGCACGCACACACGCACGCACGCACACACGCACATAGGCTCGCACGTACGCCAGCCCGCACGCACGTTCACACAAAAACACAATAACACACACACACACACACACACACACACACACACACACACACACACACAACATACAAGAACAATAATAAATCGCCGTTGTGTGAAATCTGTACATATATGGCATGCATGATGAACAGCACATTAAATAGCTTCAACACCAGACGAAGGGCCTATGCCTGAAAGTGTAAGGTTTAGGCAACTCCTGAGTCGGTTTCCAGTGCTTTTAAACGGGTATTATTCCACGTGCAGGATATTAAACAGCTACAACACCAAGCCAGCGGGCTGGAGGTGTCAGATGACGGCGACTCCGATGGTTCTGTTGTCTATTAATTTTAAAAAGCGTGTTGCTTTATTTGCAGGGTATTGAACGGCTGACACCCCCAGGCAAGAGTTGGTGTCCATTGATTTTAAAAGTCTGTTGATCTATGTGCAGGATATTAAACAGCTACAACACCAAACCAGCGGCCTGTGCTTAGAGGTGTCTGGTGACGGTGTCTCCGCCAAGCCAGTGATGTCCCCTTGTGACCCCACCAATCCTCGCCAACGCTGGGACTGGGAGACCAGACCGCTTGAAGGGCCGTCGTGGCGGAAAGATGAGGCTGCTGGAATCCCCGTGTTGTGATACAAGAGCGTGGGGGTTTGGAGGGGAAAGAGGAGGGGTTATGAGGTCAAGGTTGTGAGAGTGTGGGGTCAAGGGTGTGGGGTCAAGGGCGTGAGGATGTGAATTGAATGGAGTCAGGGCAAGGTATTAAGGGTGTTGGGTCAGGGTGTTGAATCAAGGGTATGGGGTCAAGGGAGTGGGGTCAAAGGTGTGAGGTCAAGGGTGTAGAGCCAAGGATGTGAGATGAAGGGAGTGGGGTCAAGGTTGTGGGGTCAAGGGTGTGGGGTTAATGATGTGGGATCGAGAGTGTGGGGTCAAGGATGGGGGATCAAGGAAGTGGGGCCAAGGCTGTGCGGTCAAGGGTGTGGGGTCGAAGGATTGGGGTCAAGGGTGTGGGATCGAGGGATTGGAGTCAAGGCTGTGCGTTCAAGGGTGTATGATCAAGGGTGTGGGATCAAGGATGCGGGGTCAAGGGTGTGATATCACGAGGGTAGGATCAAGGGTGTGGGATCAAGGATGCGGGGTCAAGGGTGTGATATCACGAGGGTAGGATCAAGGGTGTGGGGTCAAGGATGGGCGGTCAAGGGTGTACAGTCAAGGGCGTGAGGATGTGAATTGATTTGGGGTCAATGGTAACAGGTCACCCCTGTGGATAGTCAAAGATGTAGGGTAAATAATTTTATGTTTGAGTTCTGAGAGCATGTGTTTGTGTGCGGGTGCGTGAGTGTGTGTGTGTGTGTGTGTGTGTGTGTGTGTGTGTGTGTGTGTGTGTGTGTGTGTGTGTGTGTGTGTGTGTGTGTGTGTGTTAGGGCCCCAAAGGGGGGGTATCATCACGATCACGGGAAGGAAAATTTTCGCTTTTACGATCACAGTTACCTTGATTTTTGTTTTCACGATCACGAACACCAGTGGCAAATCACGGTCACGGTAAAAGTTGCATGTACAGAAAGCACGTGTCAAAGTGAACACAACCACACAGTAATTCGCTCCTCTGGAACTATTGTTTATTCAACACAAAGTGAGAACTGTTGCACTTTTTTATTATCATACACACATAGAAATACATATCATGATTTGTAATCAGTAACAAGAATGAAGAATGTTGTTTTCATTGTTTTCTCTCTCTCTCTCTCTCTCTCTCTCTCTCTCTCTCTCTCTCTCTCTCTCTCTCTCTCTCTCTCTCTCTCTCTCTCTCTCTCTCTCTCTCTCTCTCTCTCTCTCTCTCTCTTTCCACTCATACACATTCAACTCACACACATGAATATATGCACAATTTCACATTTCCAGAGCTAAATCTTGTAAACCCATTTTCTCAAAAACTATTGGGTGGATCGAAATTAAAGTACATGTATGTGTGATGGGTTCTTTATTTTCAACTTGTTGCCATACAATTTGAGGTACACCATCGTCTGGTTGTATGTCTGTTACTCAAATAGTCACATCCCGTCCATGGGCGTGTCAGCGCTGTTAGGCCAAAAAAAAAATAGGTGTGGTTACAGTAACATAGCCCAAAAAAATAGGGTAGGAAGGTAGGCAATCACTTTTTTTTTTTAAACTTTTTTTCCCTACTTGACAGGGAAATAAGTGTGCGACTCGGGCAATTTCGCTTTCATTGCGTTTTCTGCACTCGTTTTCTTGTGTGTTTTGTTTTGTTTTGACAAATGTAACAAAAAGTTATAGGGTCGGCCCCTAAAAATAGAGTAGGTCGGGTTACCGTAACCACACCTATTTTGTTTTTAGGCCTTAGTAATTTAGTCACCTCCCGTCGCGAAAGTGTTAAAAAAGAAACAGGAATGCTACAGGCCAAAAATGGTTTTACCTGAAGAAGCGCGCAGTGCCAGTGGCGAAGCCACAAGCCTGAGCCTGCGAAGCAGGCGAGCCAACTAGGGGGGTCTGGGGGCATGCCCCCCCGAATTTTTTTTCAAAGAACGGTTAAAATCTGTGCAGTCTGGTGCATTCTGGGCATCATTTTCAGGGCTGTAATAGTGTTGTGATCTTGTTAAAAATCCCATTTTAGCCTCCCCCCACCACCATTCAACACACCTCCAAACTGGTGAAAACAACACTACTGTGCGCTGGCTTCATTGAGACCGGCGCCCGGTTGCGTTGCGCGATATTCACACGGATCGTTCTTGCTGAAAATTTTCAACTTCAATTTGACTTTACCGGATTTTGAAAACGGCTTTATCGGATTTCCGGCAATTACCGGAAAAGTAGCATGCCTGACAAAATCAGTCCCCAACGAACATGACTTTGATCGTCTTTGACATGAGGATCAAGTGACCCAAACTGGCACGTCTCCCCCGCCATTGTTTCTGAATTTAACCCATTGTTGATATCAAAGTTTACACTTACAGGCGCTAAAATAAATCCAAGCTTAATGCAAAGAAGCGACAATTATAATCTATGCCAAGCGTGTCCACGTTGCTGGGATGAAAAACACATTTCTAGTTTCGGTTTTGGCTACACGCAGACTCGATCTCGAGCCAGTCGAGGTCACACTGAGCGAGTGACAGCCGGACGTGGCAATGTCGACAATGTCAATGATCTCACTCAAACTCAAAGACCTTGAACAAATTTCAAGATCTTTGCTTACATTCAGAACAGTCATAGAGCAACATAGATCAACATAACTTGATATTTCGTCTTCGGAAAGACCGACCCGTAGCCTGACCTTTCCACCAAGGAAGGCATTCTCGCCGCCTGCTTTGGTCTGGCTTGAATCCACAAAATATAACAGAAGTTCGATGACAGTACCGCTGCACGCCATTTTTGATCTTCGAATTCGAATTTGACTGAATGCACTCAAAACTTTTGCACGATGCCCTTCCATTGGTAGAAGTTTGGGAGACTTTTGCAATTTGCCTTCTGATTGGATCTCTTTTTTTGTGTGATTGGTTCTCTTAAAGGGAAGCAATCGCTGTCAAAATCATATTTCTGAATGTGTTCTTGCTTCCCTTCAATCGGGATTGGCTCCTTGACGAATAGAGGATCATAGAGTGATACAGCTGTGAAAAATGTACGTTGAAAATAAAATGCTTTGCAATAATGCACATCACGATCACGAAAACAAATGACGATCACGATCACGAGACTTGATTTTTTTGTCATCACGGATCACGGGCAAAGTCCCATCACGATCACAGAAATGGAAATTTCGGCAATCACGGTCACAGAAAGGTCAAAAAACGCCAATCACGATCACGATTTTAAACCCTTTGGGGCCCTCTGTGTTCGTGCGTGTGCGTGTGCGTGTGTGTGTGCGTGTGTGTGTGTATGTGTGTGCGTGTGTGTGTGTGTGTGTGTGTGTGTGTGTATATATGTGTGCGTGCGCGATTCTGAACTACCTTTTTGGTAAGTTGGATGGGGTTTGTCGAACAGCACAGTGAACCTTCTGCGGTCACATATTGACACTTTCTTTTGTTGAAGCTGTTTTGCTTTACTGTATTCCTGAATTGCTGTCTGGATTTTAGGCTAACGCGTAGTCCTATAATCTGTCCCTGAAGAAAGAGAGAGAGAAAGAGAGAGAGAGAGAGAGAGAGAGAGAGAGAGAGAGAGAGAGAGAGAGAGAGAGAGAGAGAGAGAGACGCTTGACGCTTTGACACTTTATTGTCATTAGCTAATAAAAGCCTTATAGACAAGGTAAAACAACAATGTCTGCATCATTCATAAAAGGGGTAAAAAGACGAATGAACAAAACATTAACAAGTCGCGTAAGGCGAAAATACAATATTTAGTCAAGTAGCTGTCGAACTCACAGAATGAAACTGAACGCAATGCCATTTTTCAGCAAGACCGTATACTCGTAGCATCGTCAGTCCACCGCTCATGGCAAAGGCAGTGAAATTGACAAGAAGAGCGGGGTAGTAGTTGCGCTAAGAAGGATAGCACGCTTTTCTGTACCTCTCTTTGTTTTAACTTTCTGAGCGTGTTTTTAATCCAAACATATCATATCTATATGTTTTGGGAATCAGGAACCGACAAGGAATAAGATGAAAGTGTTTTTAAATTGATTTGGACAATTTAATTTTGATAATAATTTTTATATATTTAATTTTCAGAGCTTGTTTTTAATCCGAATATAACATATTTATATGTTTTTTGAATCAGCAAATGATGGAGAATAAGATAAACGTAAATTTGGATCGTTTTATAAATTTTTATTTTTTTTTTACAATTTTCCGATTTTTAATGACCAAAGTCATTAATTAATTTTTAAGCCACCAAGCTGAAATGCAATACCGAAGTCCGGGCTTCGTCGAAGATTACTTGACCAAAATTTCAACCAATTTGGTTGAAAAATGAGGGCGTGACAGTGCCGCCTCAACTTTCACGAAAAGCCGGATATGACGTCATCAAAGACATTTATCAAAAAAATGAAAAAAACGTTCGGGGATTTCATACCCAGGAACTCTCATGTCAAATTTCATAAAGATCGGTCCAGTAGTTTAGTCTGAATCGCTCTACACACACACACACACACGCACACACACACACACACGCACACACGCACATACACCACGACCCTCGTTTCGATTCCCGCTCGATGTTAAAATATTTAGTCAAAACTTGACTAAATATAATAACAACAAAAACATAGCAAACTAGTTTATGAGTACGAACAAACAAACACACCGACACGAAAGCCATTGGTAAACAAAAATATCTAAGAATAAGGGTAAAAGCAAGGTATAGTATTTCTTTTTGCGCATGTTTAGTGCCTTAGAAATAAATTGTGCAGTTGCTTCGAGTACACTTTCTTCATCCAGGGCTAGGATACTGGTTACATCTTTCATTGAGGCTGGTTCTGAACAACTTTTTTACACGTTACACTTTGCACGGATATCAGCATAGGCTTTACAGTGGAAAAGAAAGTGTACCTCGTCTTCACAGCCTCCATCACACATCGAGCATGCACTGTCGCGTGCCTGTTGAATAAAAACCACTGAGCATTGCTCCCCAGCCCACAGGCTCTTAACCGAAATCTAGCAAGCGCATCTCTTTTCCATTTGTTTGCTATACATAATATGTACTTCTCAGGCTGAAAAACGCTTCTAAAAGAATAACACCATGGATACTTCTCGTTTGTCTCCATTTCTCAATGCCAGTTTTGTTTATACATACAAATCAGTCGATCTTTAAACTGGGAAACAAAACCTTTATCGTAGCCAACCCCTTGGCACAGCCAAACAATGCCAAACCCGTTTTCAGTTAACACCTTCTTAACTTTGGAAACCCAGTTGTGCTTGCCAGATTCATGTTGCAAAAGGAGCATTTCATAGGTCTGTTTACAAATTCTGGTTTGCGGAAGTCTTGTTAACTTAAGCCAATATTTCACACATTTGACTTATGAAAAGTAATCATAATAATTACATCGGTCACGCACACATGCTTTCACTGATGTGTAAACGGCTGTTAGGGCCTTATACATTTTCCCGTTTACACCACTTTTCCTCAAAACCTCCCATAATGCATTCCTGTTCACAGAGTCAAATGCCATCTTAAAATCTACAAAAGCTATGTACAGTTTAGTTTTCTTTAATAAATGTTTCTGAACAATGCCATATAACGAAAAAATATGATCAACAGTACTGTAACTTGACCTGAACCCGGCTTGTTCTTCAATTATTTTTTGAGAGAGAAAGAAAGAGAGAGAGAGAGAGAGAGAGAGAGAGAGAGAGAGACAGACAGACAGACAGACACAGACAGACAGACAGACAGACAGACACAGACACAGGCACAGACACACAGACAGAGAGACAGACAGCTTCAAGCTTTGATATATATGCAACCACCAAGGACTTGGCAACCACATATAGCCTCCGTCTGATGTGTGCAAAGCTGTAAAGGGTTGTGACTTGATGATTAAGATTATGTGTTACTTTATTTGTTGGTGGTAATGGTGTTTGTGCAATATGATGATTTCAAGCATTATTTCTGAATTGATAACTTATCTTCGGCTTCCTTGCTCGGAAGAAGTGTGTGTTTGCACTTTAATTAAACTGACAGGCATTTCATGCTTTTGGATCTATTTTTTCCCCCGTTTTATAGGGCCCAATCAGTTATCTCTGTCTATGTTTGTCTGTCTTTATTTCTCTCTCTCTGTTTATGTGCGTGCGTGCGTGCGTGCATGTATGCGTGCGAGTGTATTTGTGTGTGTGTGTGTGTGTGTGTGTGTGTGTGTGTCTGTGTATTTGTGTGTGTGTTTGTGTGTGTGTGTGTGTGTGTGTGTGTGTATGTGTGTATTTGTCTTTGTGTGTATTTGTCTTTGTGTGTGTGTGTCTGGTGTGTGTGTATTTGTGTGTGTGTGTGTGCGTGTGCGTGTGTGTGTGTGTATTTGTCTTTGTGTGTGTGTGTGTGTGTGTGTGTGTGTGTGTGTGTGTGTGTGTGTGTGTGTGTGTGTGTGTGTGTGTGTGTGTGTGAATAACCGATGCGTTGTACGTGGAACGCGCTCACGCATCCGCCCCCAACCACCACCCCCGTCCCCACCCCATCCAAAACACATCCTACAATGTCTTATAGTCAGTTTTATCTCTACATGAACAAACTCTCAAGACTTTTATGAACAAGAAACACTTTAATCACGGTTGTTTGAATTATTTATTTTAACATTTATATCAATTTTTTTTAACCTGGAACAGTAACAATGCCATCACTCATAAAAGTAGCAGTTTACTTGTAAAGGGAGCTAAACCGTACCAGTACTATCATCTAAGGCGACCACCATAAGAGCTGTTATCTACCTTCTTTCTTGTAAAGACTTTCGTCGGCATCAGTTCCAAAAGTCGAAATGTTTTTTCTCATGGCATTGTTATCTAGTACACATACAGCGCATAACTCTTTTAAAATAGATGCAAATTGACTACAACAAATCAGAAAACCACTTAGCAATTCATTGCATTTCGACAGATATCAGCATATGTCTCATTTTGTAAAATATTCATTTTAAAAACTGAAATGCAATGACGATAATCATAACATTGTGTGTGTGTGAGACCTTCGCAAAGGGACATTATTCCTTCCACAAATTTCCCACGCATGACGCACATACCCCCAACACACACACAAACGCACACACACACACACGCACACATTCACATACACGCACAGAATAACACAAACACCGTCTCACACACACACACACACACACACACACACACACACACACAAATCAACTTCCCCCATACACCCCCTCTCCCACCACCACAACCACCCTACTCTCCATACCCAAGACTAATCCACTCATTAGCTTTGATAACGATAAAAGCAAATACCTCCAAACGAAAACACGACTGATAACAGTTAATGCTTAAACCAAACACAAAAATGCAAAATCATCGTTACGAAACACGCTCAACAATGAGAGCATTTGTTCCTGACCTAACACGAGTGATAGTAGCATGTTGGAAGCGTGCACTTTATTAAGTCTACTGCGTGAGACTAGGAGAGCAAAAAAGAGGTTTGAAAAGCTCACACAACACTTCAGCTCAGCATGATCACGGTCTGTAAACGGTGCTGCTGTCATTTCTGCAGTTTAGTTTGCAGTCAATATTTTCTACTGAGTCGTGTGCTGTGCGGGAGAAATTATCTGTGTGTGTGTGTGTCTGCGTCTGTGCATTTGTCAGTGTGCCTTTTATCTGTGGATTTTCGCTGCTTGAAAACACAGGAAAGGTTGAGTAAGTCAGTGGTTTTCTCTTGAAGTAGACGGAGTAATGGATTTGGAATCAATTGAGAGGAATGTGTCAAGGTAAGTTAACTTTCAAATGGTTATTGTTGTCAGACAGAGAGTAACACCGACAAATAGAGAGAGAGAGCGAGAGAGAGAGAGAGAGAGAGAGAGAGAGAGAGAGAGAGAGAGAGAAAGAGTGAGAGATAGAGAGAGAAAGAGAGAGAGAGATACTCGGAGAGAGAGAGAGAGAGAGAGAGAGAGAGAGAGAGAGAGAGATAGAGAGGTGAAAGAGAGAGCTAACGATAGAGAGAGAGACAACACAGACATACACACAATCAAAAACACTCATAACCACACCCCCACACACGAGAGAGAGAGAGAGAGAGAGAGAGACACACACACACACACAGAGATACAGAGACAGAGAGAGACAGAGATAAACATCACAGACATACACACAAACACACCCATAACCACACCCCCACAAACGTACACACACACACACACACACACACACACACACACACACACACGCGCAGGAGAAAAAGCATACATTCAACAATGCCTCTGTGCATTTAAACAAACCTGCTCATATCAAATTAACATTGCAGGGACTGTTTCTTAGTGTGTTTCACTTTAACTGTAAGAAACACTTTGCCAACAAATCCGTTCTTCTGGGTACACACCTTGGAACAAGAGGTACGTCTTTGACCCTGTGACCAGAAATGCGGTTAGATTTCCAGAAGTGCCTTATGATTCACGTTAGAAACGCATAGGGTTCTCCTGTAAATTTAATCGTCTTTCTCTTACCGTCATTTCACTCTAGTTGGTTCATTGTTGAATACATGTTTGGCTTTCGGCGATGATTATCGGATCAGTTTGTTTTAACGCTTGATACTATTTTTCTGGCATAATTCAAATTGAATTATGTGGATGTATCTAGGAAAAAGTGTCGTTATTTTGCATGGAAACAGAACTGTGTAGGTGTGTGTGATGGGTGGTGGGTGGGTGAACGCACGCGCTGTATGTGGGTGTCTCTGTCTGTCTGCGTTATTTTGCATGAAACGCATGTGTGCGTGTAATGGGTGGTGGGTGGGTATACGCACTCACGCGCGCGGGTGTGTATGTGTTTGTGTATGTGTATGTGTGTGTGTGTGTGTGTGTGTGTGTGTGTGTGTGTGTGTGTGTGTGTGTGCGTGCGTACATGCGCGCGCGCATGTCAGTGTGTGTGTGTGTGTGTGTGTGTGTGTGTGTGTTTGTGTGTGTGCGTACATGCGCGCGCGCTCGCGCGCGTGTGTGTGTGTGTGTGTATGTGTGTGTGTGTGTGTGTGTGTGTGTGTGTGTGTGTGTGTGTGTGTGTGTGTGTGTGTGTGTGTGTGTGTATGTGTTTGTGTATGTGTATGTGTGTGTGTGTGCGTATGTCTATCTTTCTATTTGTCTGTCTTAGTGCGCGGTCTGTATGCGTCTGTCTATCTGTCTCGCAATGTGTATGTGTGTCTGCGTCTGAGCTTTTGCCCGTGTTCTTTTGTCTATGGGTCTATCTCTCTCTCGCTCTCTCCGAGCTATCGATCACCTGTCCATACAGCAAGCAATGTAAGCCACAGTGATGATGTGAACTCGATCCTGACGATCCAGACTGACCTCCACGTCGAATCCGTTCTGGTCCACTTCACGCGCGCTCGTGGCCACCTCGTGACCTTGACTGTTAACCTTCAGCGTTTCTAAGGTCAAGGACACGCAAGGAGGGGTCAAGTAGAAGTGCTTGAAGGTCACACGGAAGGTCACGGCCATCGTCGGTAGTTTGTCGGGAAACACTGTGTGGTTTCCTGTCTCACCTGAATTGTGGAAAAAGATGTGATTTTTGTTTGTTGGTGACGGAAGTGGTGGTGGTGGTGGTGCTTATGGTGATGATGATGATGATGAAGATGATGATGATGATGATGATGATGATGATGATGATGATGATGATGATGATGATGATGATGATCACGATGACGATGATGATGACAACGATGATGACGACGATGATGACGACGATGATGACAACGATGATGACGACGATGATGGCGACGATGATGAGGAGGGGGAAAAGGGAGTGCACGCTCGTTTACAATAAAACAAGAAAAAGAACAAGAAGAAGAACAACAACACTACCACCACCACCAACACGACTTACAAAACCACCACCAAAAACAACAAGCCACCAGAATGTTGGGTTCTCATTGGCCTAATGCCAATATTGTTTTCAGATTTATCGAGATACCGTTACACCACTGCTAGAATAGCGCTAGATTCTGCATGTTTTGAGTCAGTTCTAACGCGCCATAAAGTAGCAAGATAATTTAAATGATAATCATTTGACTTACATCGTGACAATCTGGAACGATTTAGACTCCCATGTAAAACTGAAACACAGATAAACGGGTATTTACACAGTCAAAGTCTGTCTCTGTATGTTGGTAAAATAGGTTCTTATCGCTATTCATAACGCCGTCGTTAAATTATAAAGTTACCATTCACACACACACACACACACACACACACACACACACACACACACACACACACACACCACACACACACACACACACCCTCTTACACACAAACACACACACACACACACACACGCGCGCGCGCGCGCACGCACGCCTACACTCACCCACGCACGCATTCAAGCAAGCACACACTCAAGCAAGCACACACTGACACATACACAGTTACACACGCACACGCACACATACAATCACGCACAAAAACACGCACGCACGCAATAACTCGCTGAATGAACGAACTAAAGAATGCGCATAGCATAGACATACAGACACACAAACACAGACACACGGACACAGACACACAGACACAGACACAGACACACACACACACACACACACACACACACACACACACACACACACACACACACACACACACACAATCGAGCACTAAGATGCCCAGACTCATGCATGCACACATAAATGCGAAATAGTCAATACTCATTTGTTACATTTACACAAGATGTTTTGTCTGTCATTTCTCTTTTTGCTCTGTCTTCGTGTCTCTCTGTCTCTCTCTCTGTCTCTCTCTCTGTCTCTCTCTCTGTCTCTCTGTCTGCCTGTCTGTCTGTCTGTCTGTCTGTCTGTCTGTCTCTCTCTCTCTCTCTCTCTCTCTATCTCTGTGCGTGTGTGTATGTGTGTGTGTGTGTGATAGAAAGAGAGACAGAGAGAGAGAGAGAGAGAGAGAGAGAGAGAGAGAGAGAGAGAGAGAGAGAGAGAGAGAGAGAGAGAGAGAGAGAGAGAGAGAGAGAGAGAGACCAATAGATGGACAGACAGGCAGAGTCGGACAGACCGAGAAAAAGACAAAATAGACGTAGACAGACATTAGCAAAATACTGACAATTCAAATGTTGCTCGACGTCTAGTGTCATCTGTGTCAACGTATGCATGCGACCCGCAATCCACGCCTCGGTTTCCTCTCGGATTATGTCCCCTGAAAGGATGTACCCTACAAAATACATACACACACACACACACACACAGCAAACTAGTAGACATGGCTAATGGCATTTGTGTGTGTCCGTCTGTGAACTATTTTAGGATTTGCGCCCTATAAATACCCTTAGTATTACACACACACACGGACAGACGGACACACACAAATGCCATTAGCCATGTTTACTAGTTTGCTGTGTGTGTGTATGTGTGTGTGTGTGTGTGTGTGTGTGTGTGTGTGTGTGTATGTGTTTATATATATATATATATATATATATATATATATATATATATATGTGTGTGTGTGTGTGTGTGTGGTGTGTGTGTGTGTGTAGTTGGAGTAAGAATATTGTGCGTATTCCTGAGAAACACCTTGAAGAAACTAGAACATTGTTCCGTCCAATATTGCTCGACCTCTCCGCTTTGTCAATAATCTAACAGAAGGCATGCACATACAGATCATAAATGTTTTCTCCGTTTTCCGAAGGGCTGACAGTGACAGGCAAATTGATTGTAGAATTTGGGACATAAAGCTGTCGACACACGAAAGAATGGGCAGAAATAGTCCTAGCGGGCAGCTGTCACGGGGGGCAGTTGTCCAGGGGGGGGGGGGGGGGGGGGGGAGTTGTCCTTGGGGCAGTTGTCCAGAAGACAGTATTAACCTAAACCGTTCACAGTCTTTAATTCATGGAGCATGATGGTAGCACGTATAACAAACAAAGCCGTACTTACCATTGCCAGAGAGGCAGAGCATCACACAGACGCATACAACACAAGTCGGTCCTTTTCTTCTCATTTTTGCGCAGAAATCAGACGGAACTTATTCAGATATGTGTCGGTTGACTTTTTGTGTTCTATTTTTGTTGCAGAGGGAACCACATCATCACTTATGACGCAAATAAAATAAGTCTTAGTCTTACGTCATTTTAGAGTTCTAACTTTCACGTCAAGTGGATCTCTCAGACGTTTTAGATTCTATTCACGACTTGTAGTAGGGTTTGGGACATTGCGCGTGGTGGTCGTCATTATTAGTCTTGGCTTTTTCATTTGTTGGGGTAATTAATATTTGTTGTGATTTCAACGAATCAGACCCCGCAGTTTGTTCTCACCCGGTTGGGTGTCACCCACTTTCCCCTCATGCCCCTCAACCCAGGTACCAAGAGGAGCACTTGGAAAATGTCAACTGTACTCTCTTGTAACAGAAATATAGTGGATCATATCAAATGTCCCTTATTGCAACAAAACCCTGCAAAAAGAAGAAAAAAAAGAGAAAAAAAAAAAGAAAAAAAGAGTATACACAATTGTCTGTATGGTCACGGTAGGTTCTAACAGTGACTAAGATCTAACAACATGAGAGCAATGCCTGGAACCGGTATTCAGGCGGACACGTGACACGAAATTTAGTTGGTCATATCAGCTGTCCTTTATTGCAACATAACCATGCCAAAAAATAAAAAAATAAAAAATAAAAATGATGTAACTAAAATCTGACACAATTGGATGCATTTCTGGAAGCGAACCGATATCCTGGCGGACACGTGATAAAGTCCACAGTCCTTTCTTGCTGACATTTCATCATGACGTCAGGCCGCAAGGGCACGGGGTGGACACCGTCAGACAATTGCAGGCAGCTGGGATGATGTTTGATGCAGTCGTTACAGCCGTGGTCCGCACAGTTGTACAGCTGCAAGTACTGGGCGTAATCGCCTGCAACAAGATAACATGTTCATGTGTAATGGGCGGTTCTGGTGAGGTTATGCCGCCTCTTTCTTTCGGCTGGTAACTGGTGCCACCTCGCGGCAAGATCACACGAGAAAGGTAAAAACACTTGGATTGGTCCCAAATAGTATATCGGTTTGGTAACAGTTCGTGTGTAAGTCGTGCATTTTATACGGTAAACAGACAATGGTCGGTTCTGGTGAGGTTATGCCCCTTCTTTCTTTCGGCTGGTAACTGGTGCCACCTCGCGGCAAGATCACAGGAGTTGTCTCGCGTTATCACCCAGAAGCGCGCATTGTTATTAGAATCAAAGAACACAAACTGTAGGTTTTTGGGCGTTGACAAAAGAAAAGAAAAGATGACATTAACCTTTAAAGGCACAGTAAGCCTCCCGTAAACCATCACAGATACTGTCAGGCTTTTACACACAGTACAAACACCCTTTCATTTAAACACTCTCCGCTTGAGAACATCCTAGGTGCCCTCCGTAAAGAGCGAGCAATTTTCAAAGAATTTATTTTTGCGTGGTTTATCTTTCCCTTGAGCCATCATGAACCCGTGTGATCAAGTTTCCCTTTTTCACAATGTAGTCGTCAGTTAGTAATTTGAATGCGACTCGCTGTGAGCTTATCTGCAATAGCACGTTATTAAGTACCTCTGACTATGCACGAAACAAACGGCTGTGGTTCACAATAACTCTAGCGATGGCTTTGACTGTTCAGAGGAACTGGCGATAGGCATAAACCGTCGTCTGCTACAAGAACCACGACCTTGCGTGACCCTGCTTCCGGGCTTTTCTTTTTTCAAACTTTCAAAACTTCGAATTGTACTGATCTTGTCTTCATGAAAAAGAATTATTTCATGATTTAAGAATGTTTGTGTTACAAGCTGTCAATTTATTATTAAGATTTTAAAAGTTAGGTCTAGCGCCAAAACGCACCATGGTCCGATTGTCTACTGAGACAATCCGCAAAATAAATTCTTTGAAAATTGCTCGCTCTTTACGTAGGGCACCTAGGATGTTCCCGTTTGGTAAGCGTTCAAATGGAAGGGTGTTTGTACTGTGTGTAAAAGCCTGACAGTATATGTGATGGTTTACGGGAGGCTTAATGTGCCTTTAACTATTGACAAAACAAAATGTTACATTAATTTGCATCTTTATCATCATTAACATTAATGTAAATGTACTGTTTTCTTTTGTTTTGTCAATTATTACACGTTCCAATAACTTACACGTCTTGTTTTTTGACTCTGAATTTTGGAACGTTAGCAGTCGATGTATGTGTATCTGTTGTTAACACAAGGTTTCAATACATAATGTTGAATTCAATACATAATGCGAATTCAGTCAAATGGCTTATTCCATTACACCACCAGCGGTACAAGAAGAACAAACAAGTCGCGTTAGGCGAAAAAACAACATTTAGTCAAGCTGTCGAACTCACAGAATGAAACTGAACGCACAGCTTTTTTCACCTAGACCACATACTCGTAGTTTCGTCAGTCCACCGCTCGTGGCAAAGGCAGTGAAATCGACAAGCCATGCAGAATAGTGCGTTAGTGGTCGCGCTGAGCAGGATAACACGCTTTTCTGTATGTCTATTCTTTTTAGCTTACTGAGTTTGTTTTTAACCCAAACATATCATATCTATATGTTTTTGGAATCAGGAACCGACAAGGAATAAGATAAAATTGTTTTTAAATCGATTTCGGAAAATTAATTTTAATCATAATTTTCATATTTTTAATTTTCAGAGCTTGTTTGTAATCCAAATATAACATATGTATATGTTTTTGGAATCAGAAAATGACGAAGAATAAGATAAAATTGTTTTTGGATCGTTTAATAACAAAATCATTTTAATTACAGGTTTCCGATTTTTAATGACTAAACTCAATCATTAGTTTTTAAGCCACCAAGCTGACATGCAATACCAAAGTCCGGCCTTTGTCGAAGATTGCTTTGCCAAAATTTCAATCAATTTGATTGAAATATGAGGGTGTGACAGTGCCGCCTCAACTTTTACAAAAAGCCGGATATGACGTCATCAAAGGTATTTATCGAAAAAATGAAAAAGGGTCCGGGCATATCATTCCCAGAAACTCTCATGTCAAATTTCATAAATATCGGTCCAGTAGTTTAGTCTGAATCGCTCTACACACACACACGCACAGACACACACACACACAAACACACACACACACACACACACACACACACACACACACACACACACACACACACACACACACACACACACACACACACACACACACACACACACACACACATACACCGCGACCCTCGTCTCGATTCCCCCTCTATGTTAAAACATTTAGTCAAAACTTTACTTAATGTAAAACCAGATAGACTACCAACGTTCCCAACCTCAGGATAAAAAGCAAAACAAACTGTAGTTATTAGAACGTTTGATTACTGACAAAACAAAACGTTACCTTAACAGCACGTCGACCCAGTTGTCTTTTAAACATAGAGACAGACACACACCTTAACAGTACGTCGACCCAGTTGTCTTTTAAACATAGAGACAGACACACACAACAAAACGTTACCTTAACAGCACGTCGACCCAGTTGTCTTTTAAACATAGAGACAGACACACACCTTAACAGTACGTCGACCCAGTTGTCTTTTAAACATAGAGACAGACACACACAACAAAACGTTACCTTAACAGCACGTCGACCCAGTTGTCTTTTAAACATAGAGACAGACACACACAACAAAACGTTACCTTAACAGCACGTCGACCCAGTTGTCTTTTAAACATAGAGACAGACACACACAACAAAACGTTACCTTAACAGTATGTCGACCCAGTTGTCTTTTAAACATAGAGACAGACACACACAACAAAACGTTACCTTAACAGCACGTCGACCCAGTTGTCTTTTAAACATAGAGACAGACACACACAACAAAACGTTACCTTAACAGTATGTCGACCCAGTTGTCTTTTAAACATAGAGACAGACACACACAACAAAACGTTACCTTAACAGCACGTCGACCCAGTTGTCTTTTAAACATAGAGACAGACACACACAACAAAACGTTACCTTAACAGCACGTCGACCCAGTTGTCTTTTAAACATAGAGACAGACACACACTTTTGTACCGTAAAGGTAACGTTTTGTTTTGTTAATATTTAAATTTATTTTTTATTTCTTATTGAGACTAAGAGGGCGATGATGATGGTTCCCGTCCCACAGGTTCTTTGCCTATCATGTATCAGGGAACTGCAATGGATGATTCGCTAAAGCCCTCTACTAACTACAGCCGAACCAAGCCGAACTAGTTCGGCGACGTCATCAAATCAGTGGATTCCCCTATTTTGGGGTTGCACCTGTAACGTTCGCGGTTCGTCGATACAATCCTGCAAACCTTTGGTGCGTCATCGGCGAACTGACTTTTCATTGGTTGAATACTTTTGTATATTCATTCTTGAAGATTGACAATAATGACGGCTATAACGCTGTGAGCCGATCACGAGTCTTCTCACGTGATATTTCTTGATCATGTGACCGGTGTCACCGATAAATTTCGCCGCTAGTTAGGCCTAGTTCACCGAACCAGGCACGGTGTAACGTTCGCGAACGTTCGGCGACCTAGTTTGGCTTGGTTCGGCTGTAGTTAGTAGCGGGCTTAACATAACTAAAGGCCAAGATACACGATTGGTTTCGCCCGTACGTTTGATACCGACCGCCCGAAACTGACCACAAACCCGATCGTGTGGCATCCGAACCGTACGTCTCACACGCTTGACAGCATCCGCCTCGGCCCGTCCGTTCGAAATACTGCTGGATCTATTCCGAACGGATCGCAAGCATCCTCCAGCTAATGAGCGCACGTCTTTCAGTCGACACCCACTTTGCAAATGGCAGTCAGTTCAGCATAAAAACTTACCGATTCGGAATCGAAATATCTCATCAACCTGAATCTTGGCGACGAGTTGGAATCCATGTAGCCATGGAATTAAAAACTACAAAAACCAGCAACATCGAGACCTGTTCCTGCTGTCCATGCAGCAGACTTCCACGTCAAATGTGGGGTAAAACGACCTTCACCTCGTACGTCTCAGGAGCATGGTGTGGCAAGCGTTCCGTCCCTCTGACACGGCCAGGTCTGACCCGTCCGCCTCAAACGTACGCGCGAGACCGATCGTGTATCTTGGCCTTAAGAGGGTTGTGTCATGCCAAATATCTACTCACAGGGTGCTTTGGGCTCAAACTTGTCCCTGCAGGTAACGAAGCTGTGGTGCTGGCACGCCCCCGTGGCAGGTGAAAAGAGCAGGGGATAGGGGCACTCCAGCAGGTAATCTACGAATTGTGGCCCCTCATTTGCAGACGACGGGAGAGTCCCCGCAGAACTCAGTGAGCAGTCCAGAAAGCGACTACAGCTGTCGTGGCAGGGGATGCGGGCAGTAGGGTTGACCTTGCAAATCTCTGTGATGTAGCCTGAAATTTGAGAATTGTAACATTAATCGTTTTTAACGAGAATGAATTCAAATTAGCTAGGACTGTCCACACTACAGGAACGCAAAAAACAACAGCGCCCCAAACCCCTATACAATATCATAGAGGGACATACTCCAGCTCTACCCCCGGAGAAATGGCTGACCCCGGCGGACAAGAACAAGAGGGAAATCCGCCCAAAGACATTTTCTGACCACGTGGCAAACAACATCATCGCCAAATACTCCTACAACAACAGCCGAGGCTACAAAGTCCCTGATGCAAAAGTTGAGCAGTACCAATGCTCCTTCTTTGTACAGACTGTAGCAGAGTGGAATAGTTTAGATGAGAAGGTTGTCCAGGCAAGCTCTGCCGCTGCATTTTCAGCAGCGGTTAGCAGAGGTGCCATGACGGCCACTCCGCACTAGTGCCGACAATAAATTCGGTTAGGGATAGGATTTAGGGGGTTGGGGGATCTGCGTGTGGGGGTGTTACTCGGATGCTGCCTGTTCTTTAACCGCCCCCCTAACCCCACTAACTGACCTCCTTAGAAATAGGAGGATAGGCTAGGATCCAATATTCCTATTATTAAAATTGTAATTTTTGGGGTTGCGCTCTCTCGTTTCTGTTGCGATGATAACCTAAAAAGGTTCCTGCAATGCGATCCTGAAATTAGGTATCAGGGAACCATGATAAGCAAACATTTAGGGCACGAACTCGAGGAAGAGGTTATCTAACGATTATTGTCTTAATATTAATTCATTCGCCTCTTCATTTGTCTTTTAACGGTTTGTTAATTAACTTTTGAAAGCCAAAATGATCTTCAGTTCTTTTCTCTTCAAAGCTTTATAGATCTATAGAAACTCCTTTTGTGCTCTCTTCCATTTACGCAATCAAAACCAACAGTATGTTTGTTTTAGCAGCTAAATTCACAGATACAGTGGCATTCCATGAAACTGAAAATGTATTATCTTGATTTCATGAACATTAGTCTCATCTTTAATTATGAACATTTTACTCAAGTTTGATAGACTTGATTTCAAAAGTGGATACTTACCGCATATCTGCCCCTTGCATCTTGAAGTGTCCACTTCAGCGGAAGGCATACACTTACTGACTTGACCAGTCCAGCTGAACAGTTTGGTGGCCGGACACTGAGTGTGTATGGCTTGCCCTTGGACACACACAACGTATGACGTACAGTCCCACGGCACATCTCGTACGAAGATTGGGATTGAGCGAGATTCGCACAGGAAGTCCAGAACGAGGTCACTGTGGTAATACGATTTTGATGTCACTTCCGTTACAAGATGGAGGATACAGATGAGAAGAAGGGAGAAGAGAGATGAAGCTTTGGATTGATTTGACGACATTTTGGATGACTAACGGCACTGGCGGTTGAGTTGCGGTAGTTGTTGTTGTTCGTGCTGGCTTTGTAATTGTCGCTGTCGTCGTTGTTACTTTCCTCGTCGTTTTGTGGTGGTGGTGGTTGTTGCTGAAATTGTTGTCGTTGGTATCGTTGATGTTGCCTTTTTTGTTGGTGGTGGTGTTGTTGTTGTTGTTGTTGTTGCTGCTGTTGCTGTTGTTGCTGTTGCTGTTGTTGTTGATGTTGTTGTTGTTGTGGTTGTTGATCTTACTGCTACTCCTGTTGCCACCGCCCGTTGGTGTAGCCTCTGAATTCGCCGGCCTGAACAGTTGCTGTTGTGTGATAGTCAGGGTAGTGGCTTGTTTTTGTTCCTTTGGGATTTCCACGCTCACTCTTTCAGGCAAAGCATTTTGATGTGTCCTCCTCGTGTTCTGTCTTCTTCTTGTTAAACAGTTTCTAGCTACGCAGATGTCCTTTCATCTTGTCTGAAAACAAAAACAAAGCAATGTATCATCCGCATCTGCTGTAACATCAGATTTATGAGGGTACGCTTTCATTGCTTTATTCCATTCTTTTTCAGAAAAGTTTCACGATTCAGTTTTTATTACTTTTTTCGTTTCTACTGATGTTTCAGGCTCAGGTTTTACGTCTCTTTTATGTTGCCGTTAATGTTTCAGTTAAGCTTTTATGCCCTTTTTATTTCCGCTAAAGTCTCAGTTCGGTGTAAGCGTCAGTTTATACTTCAGATCGGAACAGTGAGTGAGTAATAAGCTCTGGCGCTCAGACTTGTATGCTAGGATTAGTAAGAGCACACACTTACAAGTACCCTCCTCCTTTCAGTTAAAGACAAGAAAATTGGTTGATTAAAATCAACATGGCCGAAGCAATGTTTTCATAAAAGAAGCGGTATTGTACGGGCACATGTTGAATTTGGGTTACATGTGTTGCAGAGTATTTGAGAATCCGTAGGCATAAAAACATGCAAAGAAGAGTGATAGGTCCCTTTTGTGAAGATAGTCAAGTGGATAAATTGATTACTTATGTTTCACACTAGTTTTGCTGTTACAGCAGTCCCTCTCATGAACGGACACCTTGGGCCAGTGCAAACCAGTCCGTACATTGCAGGTGGCTGGTCACGGGAGAGCCCCCCCCCCCCCCCCCCATCACACCGACACTCAGGCACACTGACGGACTGAGTGAGTCTTTTGCTACTGGTGAACGAGCTCTACTTGTCCTAAAACAATAACGTCAAACTACTACAACTTATAACTGAAAGGAAAAAAACAGTCCTGTAAAAATGACGTTAAATCAACGGTGTCAGAAAAAGAGAGATAAAAGAAATCCTCAAATTACTGAGGATACAGGCACCCCATGAAAGCAGCCACGAACATAGTCACAGAGGCACACATGCTTGTGCAGATACTTTGCAATATGAATTGAAAACCTGCATATGTGGTAATTTATTTGTGTGTGTGTGTGGCTTTATTGAATACTTCAGGCAGTGACTTTTCCCTGTCCAGTTTTTCTTTCGTCTCTCTTACCCCTCGCTTACCCACCCCCTCACCCCCTTACCCTCCACTCCCTTTACCCAGCCCGACAGCATAAATTTGTAATCTGCAAGGCAGAGTACACATTTTCTAAAAGGAAGACTACTCCTCTTCAATTATATCCAGAGATCTTCCAGCTGTCTCCACCATAAGCCAAGTGGTCGAGTCTTATACCCCCTTTCCACACAACCGTTCTAGGTCCCGTTCCCGTACCGACCAAGGAACGGTGCGGGCTTGGGAGGGATCGGGACAGAACCGCAATGAACGTAACTGATCGTTAACGGAACTGCTTTGAACGGAAGGGTCGGTAGGGACGGCTGAGTTTGGGCTGCATGTTCAAATTTTTAGCCGTTCCCCTCCCGGTCAGAATGAACGGTAATGGAACCTCAACCCATCGGTAACGGAACGCTTGGATCGTTAAAGGAACTTAAAACAACGGTAGCGCTCTCACACACTGAGTTGATACCCGCATTCCACACAACCGTTCTAGGTCCCGTTCCCTTACCGACCAAGGACAGCTGCCACTATGGTCAGACGCTGCTGAAAGATGCAAAAAAACGGCCGTTTGCGCAGCGTTCCATTGTTGTGCCAGCATTCCTTGGTTGGTACGGGAACGGGACAAAGAACGGTTGTGTGGAACGGGGGTATAACTTTTGACACCGACAAACTGAAGAATGAACAGATCTATGAGGTAACCGTCTCAACGGTCCAGGCTCAGGAAACAAAGAGTATATATGGCCTGGTGCGATTGTAGCTTCCCTTCTTTGTGTCCGATAGACAAGGACGATAAATAGTAGAGCATAGTGCAATTCCATGTTGGCATCTTCTCCACTGAAAGCTATAACCCAAAGACTGAAGACCAAAGTGCTTTTACCCCACTTCTGACCCGAATGCTAGGTAAACGTGCACTCAAGTTAACCTCTGCTTTGACCTGTGTGCGAGGAGTCGGATGAGAGAGAGAGACCGAGAGCGAGAGAGAGAGACACACACACATACACATAGACAGAGACAGACATAGAAAGACAGAAGCGGAGAGACTCAGAGGTAGACACAGACAAAGACATACATACAGAGAGAGAGATGGATGGATGGATGTTTTATTGTTCTAATCAATGAGTTGATTTTGACAATTTTTAGACAAATGAAATTGGTGCATAAAACGAAATTAATAAGGGTGATATACATTGGGCTTAAAACATAGCCTACACATGCAAATAAGTGAGGCAAAATAAAGAAAGAGCCTGCCAAATGTTGAGACATAATCATGAAAACATAGCTTGGAAAGATGATATAACTTAAGCAAACATTGTCAAACGACACCAAGACACATATACACAGATATACACGTACAGACACGGACACACACACACACACACACACACGCACACACACACACGCGCACGCACACACACACACACACCAATTAACGCACATATTTTCCGAGATGAAATGCATAATAAGAAGAGGTTGTAACATGCCAGGGAGTTCACGTTTACGGCACCTTCAAGTCAATCTCTTGTTACGGGGAATGCATCAATGATTCCAGAGCATGATATATGTTCGTACAGGGAACGCGAGAATCACGTGAGCGGTTCGTTTTCTGCAAGTCTTTTTTTGTTGCATTCGTGAGGCCAAGAACAGGTACTTTGCAAAGGATGCAAGCTGATCCTCCACCGTACAAGTGAGCAAATATCGTAAACAGTCTTCGTCTGAAAAATACTGTATTCTGCCAATATATCTCTGCCTGATGCCATCGTAAGTGGGGCAATAAAAAACAACATGGCTTTCGTCTTCAGCAGTATCCGGGCAGAAAGGACAGTCACGACTGGTGTCAGAGTGAGAGTATCGATGTCGATGGGCATTGAATGGGGAGACCCCCAGTCTAAATCTGGACAAAGCAACTTTACAAAGGCTCACATGAATCATGTACAGGTATTCTTCATGCCCAATACAACTTTTGAAACTGTGGTAAAATTCAAGGCGTGTACTTTCTGACAGACGTGTAAACCATTCCTGTGAAAACTGGTGCCTCATTGTCTCCTTCAGGTCTCCCAGAAACAACTTTTCATCTGCCACCCCAGCACACAACCAAACGAAACCATATCCAGACTTGCACAAAAGGTCTTTGACATGTGTGACCCTCTGTCGTGATTATTCAAAAGAGACAGGTAAGCCATCTTTGAGAGTCGAGAGCATGGTTGTTTTAACAGCCGAAACCAGTATTGCACACATTGTGACAGCATTCCTTGGTTGGTACGGGAACGGGACAAAGAACGGTTGTGTGGAACGGGGGTATAACTTTTGACACCGACAAACTGAAGAATGAACAGATCTATGAGGTAACCGTCTCAATGGTCCAGGCTCAGGAAACAAAGAGTATATATGGCCTGGTGCGATTGTAGCTTCCCTTCTTCGTGTCCGATAGACAAGGACAATAAATAGTAGAGCATAGTGCAATTCCATGTTGGCATCTTCTCCACTGAAAGCTATAACCCAAAGACTGAAGACCAAAGTGCTTTTACCCCACTTCTGACCCGAATCACCCCCCTCCTGCTAGGTACACGTGCACTCAAGTAAATCTCTGCTTTGACCTGTGTGCCAGGAGTCGGATGAGAGAGAGAGCGAGAGCGAGAGAGAGAGAGAGACACACACACACATAGACAGAGACAGACATAGAAAGACAGAAGCGGAGAGACTCAGAGGGAGACACAGACAAAGACATACATACAGAGAGAGAGAGAGAGAGAGAGAGAGAGAGAGAGAGAGAGAGAGAGAGAGAGAGAGAGAGAGAGAGAGAGAGAGAGAGAGAGAGAGAGAGAGAGAGAGAGAGAGAGAGAGAGAGATAAAACTGTAACTGATCTCGTGAGAACAGTGACATGTCACCTCTCCGAATGCATTCCAATAGATGACCGCTCCTGCGGCCATCAGTAAAGTCGAACCTGTCTAAAGAGACCAACCAAGTGACTGAGCCAAAGTGGTCTCTTTAGACAGGTGTTTTTTGTTTATAAGAGCATCGTTCCACTAGATCATACACCAAAAATAGGAGCTTGGTCAGTGCTCGGCAGAGTGGGATTTGTTTTGCTTAATTAATTTAGCATATTGACATAGATATGTCAATCACGAAAGCCCTTCAGCAAAACTTTCAAATTCTGCACAGAAAGCATGCAGTCAGGCTGTTATTGTGTTGTTGGTTTTGTTGTAGGATTATATATACAGTGCAAGGATGCTCTGATTCCGGGTAAAATCTTGAACAAATCTGTGGTGCTTTGCAAGAGACTTAATTTACACGTTGAGGAAAGTAAGCGCTCGTCTTTAATCGTTTAGCTCAACCAAAGCGTCAAAATACAAGACAAAACAGGAAAGAATGATTGAGTAGCAAGCTTGAAGTGCACACAAGTCATACGCCAAGGAAATACATGATGGATGTGGTTCAGCGTTGGGCAGTTTAATACCAATATCCATCTCTCTGTGGCATTTGAAACAGCACAGCGTTGAACAGTTTTGACAGTGACGCATTACGTCAGTGTACAACACAGAAACATACGTAAGATGATGACTAAGACTCGAACTATGATCGCACGATTAATGTCTTTGATGATGTCATTCCCGGCTTTTTGTGAAAGTTGAGGCAGCACTGTCACGCTCTCATTTTCCAACCAATTTTGTTGACATAAAGGTCAAGTAATCTTCGACAAAGGCTGGACTTTGGTATTGCATTTCAGCTTGGAGGCTTAACAAATAATTAATGAGTTTGCTCATTAAAGTTGTCATTAAAATAAAATGTTCGCAAACAGATTCAAAACCCCCGGAAACCCCCCCTGGATCCGCCCCTGTACACAGTCATCTAAACGTACTGTTATATCATAGATCCAGCTTTGTTGCAAGAAAGTGTAATTGTGTTTTTTGTGATGATACATATGCGTTTCACACAAACAATGTTCCTGAACTTGAGAAATCCATGCCTATCGCAGCATGTGCACACTATGCTCCATGGAGGAAAACATGTCACATTCTTTCGTCGTCACCATGCATGCTACATGGTAGAAAAAGACAAAATGACTGACACAGAGAACGAAGATTTAAACAAAGATAGTTTTAATAAACATAGTGTTTTTGGCTTGTTTAACAGGAAAAAAAGGAGTTTACATGGAACAAAGAAAGGAAGAAAGGAAGAAAGAGAGAGAGATAAGAGAGAGAGAGAGAGAGAGAGAGAGAGATAAGAGAGAGAGAGAGAGAGAGAGAGAAAGAGAGAGAGAGAGAGAGAAAGAGAGAGAGAGAGAGAGAGAGAGGGTGGAGAGAGAGAGAAAGAGAGAGAGAGAGAGAGAGAGAGAGAGAGAGAGAGAGAGAGAGAGAGAGAGAGAGAGAGAGAGAGAGAAAGGGAAAGAAGTACAGACTGAACAGGAAATAATCAAAGAACAAAGCAACAAACAAATACATAAGAAGAAAACAACATAACCCAAACACATAAATTACAGCTAGTAAGCAAAGTCATTTGTGAGTTAAGTAATAAGGAAGGAAATAAGCGAATTCAAACAAGAGACTAAACCGATCTAAGACAGAAAAAACGACAATGAAAAAACAATTACAAACAAACACACACGCACACAAACAAAAAACAAAAACAAACAAACAAATAAATAAATAAACTAAGTTACAAACTAACTTAGTTAACTAACAAACTAACAAACACACGGCCTAACGTAACGAACGAACAAACGAACGAACGAGCGAGCGAGCGAGCGAACGAACGAACGAACAAGCAAGCAAAACGAAGTAACTAACAAACTAACTAACAAACTAACTAACAAACGAACAAACCCCCAAACCCCAAAACAAACAAACAAAGCTCGCAAGAACCAAAGGCTGGATTGAACATTGCTTCCAATAAAAAAAAAACATTAAAAAAACAACTTACGACAAGCCGACAGTTTGGCAGCACTCTCGAGCAGGGAGCAGTCCTGATCCATACGGCTATGTATAACCGTACTTCGCTCGTCTACCGCTGATAGCAATATAAGCTACTCATCACCGGACCACCAGATTTTGACGACTGTGAAGCTCAACCCTAACTTCCCCAAAAGGGCTAATAAAGGGCAAATTATACCTGCGCAGAGTCAGCGGCGCTGCATGCTGCGATAGGGATTCTGACGAGTACTTGGCCTGTTTTCTTTTCACGCAACGTGTAGCGGGCTGGGGAAAAAAGAAGAATTACCGCAATATTCTGCAGTGCGTCGTCTGTGCCGCTGACTCTGCGCAGGTATAATTTGTCCCTAATAGGCAGAATATACCTGCGCAGTTTCAGCGGCACAGATGACGCACTACATAATATTTATGCCGCGATAGGGATTATGACGAGTACTTGGCCTGTTTTCCTTTCATGCAACGTGTAGCCGGCTGGGATAATCTGCAGTGCGTCGTCGGTCCTGCTGAAGTTACATAGGTGAGCGGAGCCCCTAAGGTCCGTTTCCTATGAGCACCGCGCGCGCTGAAAGGAGCAGTGTTAAAAAAAGCCCTGACGTGTACTGCCTTGACCATCTCCGGCAACATAAATCGTGAGAAGAAAGTTTAAGCTTTACATGCAAAGCCAAAATGGGCATGTGAGACTTGAAAACCCAGCTTTGTATTTATAAAGAAAACAAAAATGAAAATAAAAATGCGGGAATGTGGGGGTAAGGGTTGGGGGTCGGGGGGGGGGGGGGTGAGGGGGGGGGGGGAGAGGCGGAGATTAATGCAGACAGCTGGCTGTCGGCGAGCATACATCGTAACATGCAATGTGTTTTTGAAGTTTCACTGCGAGGCCATTATTTTGCTCATTTTATCCAGAATGCATTGTGTTTCCCGTCTGTCTCGTATCTCCACGAGCAAGAGATTGTTCCTCACTGAGTGTACTTTATGTCAAGAAAAATGTAACAGGTTAGGTAACGAATATGTAATACATATGATATAAATTCTGTTTCAGCCGGCGCACAACTCCAATCTGTTTATGTCTGCAAGTTCAGTCAGATGATTTTCATTATCTAGCTGCTCCCTGTCACTAAGCTAACATCATGTTTGTGATCAGAATAAAACAATAGATATTATTATTACTTCTTCAAATAGAGCTCTGCCTAAATTTGGTAAGATGAAGATCTAAGATTCTTGCATTGGTAAGCCTTTAAACAAAATAGCATTCTCCGGATAAGTCCAGCGATTTATAATTAACACGTACTGGTATGTTCTACCAAAAGAACCGCTTAACTAACCCATCTTCATATATCGTGTAACTTTCAATCTTTTCTAAACTAGAACAGATCTTCTTTAAGATGGCCAACAAAATTCACAATGTGAAGAAAAAAACACCTATGCGTTTCTTGTACCAAACGACTCGTTTTCATGGAGATGGTCTGAGAAGTCTTGTTCGCGTCACTGTAGGTGTATTCTTGTACCACTGTGGGCGGGTTACCTGTGACGTGTACAGCTAAGCTGTGTGTGTGTGTGTGTGTGTGTGTGTGTGTGTGTGTGTGTGTGTGTGTGTGTGCGTGCGTGCGTGTTTGTGTGTGTGTTTGTGTGTGTGTGTGTGTGTGTGTGTGTGTGTTTCTCTCTCTCACTGTCTCTCTGTCCATTTGTATCTGACTCTCTCTTTCTCTGGTTCTGTGACTATTTGTCTACCTCTCTCTTTATTTCTCTCGCTGCCTGTATGTCTGTCTCTGTCTATCTCTCTGTCTCTCTGTCTCTCTGTCTCTCTCTCTCTCTCTCTCTCTCTCTGCCTCTGTCTCTCTCTCTCTCTCTCTCTCTCTCTCTCTGCCTCTGTCTCTCTCTCTCTGTCTGTCTCTCTCTGTCTCTGTCTGTCTGTCTGTCTGTCTGTCTGTCTGTCTGTCTGTCTGTCTGTCTCTGTCTCTGTCTCTGTCTCTGTCTCTGTCTCTCTCTCTCTCTCAGTAACATCTCTCTTTGGATTCCATCAACTTGTGAACACCTCAACCAGATTGACTGATACAACATCAACGTTGATTGACCACATTTACACTAATAATACCTCCATGGTATCAAACGTGAAAACTGTACCTTCAAGCATCAGTGACTATTGTTCAATGTTTTGTTCTTGGTCGTTCAAGTTACCTAAGCCGGTGCACAAGGGCCATACAACTATTGAATATAGAAGCTTTAAAACGTTTGATGAAACCAAGTTCTTCTTTGATCTCAGTTCAGCACCATGTTCCTCTGTGTTTAATCATGTTGTTGCTGACGAGGCGTTGGGCGCCCTTTTAGATATATTTTATCCTATAGTGGATAAGCATGCCCCACTACGTCACCACAGAGTGAAATATCCATCTCTTCCCTCATGGTTGACGAAACAGATTATAGAAGCCATGTCCCTGCGTGATATTTACAAAGCAAACAACATGCAGTCTGATTTTAAGAAACAAAGGAATAAAGTGACAGAATTAACACGTCAAGCAAAAGCAAATTATTTTAATACATTAATCGAGGACAAGAAAGATATTGCAACTGATTGGCGTGCTGTTAATAACATAATTTATTAGGTAAATCTAAACAGAACTCAAATCGGTCTGCCACAACCATCTCCCCTGAAGATTTTAATAACCATTTTTTGTCCCTTGCCAATAGGCTAAATGAATCTGCAAAATGCGACAGTCCTGATTCTGACATTGAAGTCTCTTTCTCAAAATTACATGATTTTTGTAATCAGAAATGTAAACCAGACGATTTTTTTACTATTCCAGACATGGCAGTGCATGAGGTAGGTAAGGTGCTAGAAGGCCTTGAGAATAAAAAGTTCATGGGCCCTGATAAGATTCCTCCTTACTTGACCAAACTAGCTCTACCATATATTGTGGAGCCACTCACCTATGTGTATAATCTCTGCATAAAGCAAAATACTGTACCTAGGTTGTTAAAGAGAGCAAAAGCAATTCCACTCCATATAGGCGGAAATTTATCCGACCCAAATAATTTCCTTATTACCCATTTTATCCAAACCATTGGAAAAACATATTCACAAACATTTGCTCGCGTACATAGAAAGCAGAAACCTTTTCCATCAATTTCAGTCTGGTTTTCGAACAAATCACTCTTGTCAACGTCACAGCGCCCTCACCACGCTATGCGACACCTGGTTGTCTGCAACAAACCGATCTGAAATCAGTGGTGCTGTGTTTCTCGACTTTAAAAAAGCGTTTGATCTTGTTGATCATTCAATTCTATTGAAGAAATTACAGTTGTATGTCAGAAACAGTTCAGTGTGTAACTTCTTTGCTTCCTATTTACATGACAGATCTCAATATACTGCCCTAAACTGTAAAATATCTACTGAGGAGACTGTGAAATGCGGGGTGCCTCAAGGTTCAGTGCTTGTGCCGATCTTGTTCTCTCTGCATATCAATGATCTGCCACTGCGCACATTTCTGATAGTAATGTAAGAAGTGATTTTTTTGCTGACGATTCTTCTCTTCATGCAAGTGGAAAGTCTGTTCCAGTAATAGAGTCCTCCCTTCAAACAGCTTTAAACGATGTAAATAACTGGTGTAGTGCTAATGCTATGCTTGTCCATCCAATAAAAACTAAAAGTATGGTAATTGCAACCAGACAAAAACACCAGATTTCTCCACTCAAACTAAATCTTACTATTGGTACGCAATCAATTGAACAAGTTCAACAGCATCGCGTTTTAGGGGTAATTATTGATTGTGAATTCAAGTGGCAGGCACAATTACAGCATATTTGCAAGAAAGTAGCCAAGAACGTTTTCCTCCTATCCAAGTTAAAGCAATTTACGGACAGAAGGACTCTGGAAATGTTCCACCATGCTCATGTAATGCCTCACATTAATTATGTTTCGGCGCTCTGGGATGGCAGCATTGATGTCCACTTGAAAATGTTAGACTCTCTCTATCGTCGTTCGGCCAAACTCATCGTAAAGGATAATGCCCCAACAGATATGAAATTAAAAATGCTTAACTTTCTTCCACTGGAAAAGCATCTCAAGTTAAACAAAGCCATTTTCATGCATAAATTGTATTACGGTAAAGTGCCGATTTACATTACATCATTATTTAATAAAGCTACCCACAGATATGGGTCGGTCAACTTGATCCCACCGATTCCACGAATTGACCTGTATAAGACCAGTCTTGCTTTTTCGGGTACTTCAGTTTGGAATTCACTTCCATCATCCTTTAAGCACTTAAAGTCATTAAAAAGTTTTTAAAAATGTGTTAAAAACCACTTAATGTCTGAGTAGTTTAACGCCTTTTGATTTACCACATTTAGTATTACGTCAAAGATATGCTGTGCATTGTATATTCTGAACATATTTTTGTTGTACTATTGCTACATGTTCGATTGCTACCAGCTTGTACTTATAATTACCTGCATAGTATGCATTTGATTTTATGAATAACCACATATGTATGCTCTTCATGCCTCATCTTCATCATCATCATCATCATCATTATCATCACCATCATCGTCATCATTATCATCATCATCGTCATCTTTATTATCATGTGCTGAATTTTTGCGACCTCCTTTTGTTGGTTAACTTTTTAATTTTTTAATATATAATTGTGTGTCTATGCGTCCCAAGGACAGATTGTAAGAAAAGGCGTAGCCTTAAATCTTAATCCTTGTTAAATAAAGTTCAATTCAATTCAATTCTCCCTCTCACCCTCTCTCTCCCTCTCACCCTCTCTCTCTCTCACTCACTCTCTCTCTCTCTCTCTCTCTCTCTCTCTCTCTCTCTCTCTCTCTCTTTCTCTCTCTCTCTCTCTCTCTCCTTAAGTTTCGTCACCGGTAGATATTTCGTCGTCCGCCAATCTACCTGGTCTTTATCATGACAGCTGACCTCAAGTGCTCAAGCTCATCCTCTTGACCCCGCTCAAAGCGACGACTTGTGTGTTGAGATGACAACTGTAAAGCCATGTAGGTGTCCCTCTCTGTCCCTCGCCCTCGCTCTCACTCACACGATTTTATCACCGGCACTTCCCCCTACGCCCTCCTAACTTCCTCATTAAAGGCCCTATCCGCCTCGCGAAAGCAGGTTGCCTCACTGTTTGGGTTAAACAGTGTTTATTCAACAATTCATAGATAATTCAACATTATACATGTTTAAGGATCAACAACAAGCTCAAGCTTATGGTGGTGACCCTAGCAGGAGAATTTATCATACGGATTACAATATCTTGCGACGAGGCTTTGACACATATTTCTTCAAACCAAAACAAACAAGAAACAATTAAGATATGCATAGATATCACTGTTTCAGATCTGACCAGGCTTTTACATGGGAGAAGACCATCAAGCCACTTGGTCACATTATGTGACCCTCCACCACGAAATGAGTCGCATGTCACCTCGCGCGGTTCTGCGCTAGGCTTAATATAAGTCCGGGGAGTGTCTGATAACAGTGTGAGGGTCACCTTAGTAACAGGCTTATAACTCCACTGGATAGAGCATAACAAATTCTTTAGGAAAATGTAAAAATATGAAAATTATGCAAAGGTGACATGCGACTCATTTCGTGGTGGAGGGTCACATATCAGAACTAAACAGCCTGGGTGTTCTCTGTGCACACTGCTATCTGTTGTTGCTGTAGAAATTGATTTCGTTAAAAGCACTGGTACCTTTTTTCGAAAATTAATTCATACAAAAATCAAACTTACCACAGCATGCAGTGAGGGTGTTGAGTTTTGGTATGTGACCAAGTGTATGGATGGTTCTGCTGGCTGGACGGGTCCCAGGTGGTCGCGTGGTACAGCGGACAGCCGGACAACAGGGATGGCGACCAGCACTGCATGGAGAACACCCGGGGCCACCCCGGGTACACTAGTGACGGAAAGTGCGCCACTCGGGACCGCTACATCTGCCAGATACTATACCCCTCTACTGACCATACACCCCGGGTACACCAGTGATGGCAAGTGCGCCACTCGGGACCGCTACATCTACCAGATACCCCTCTACTGATCATACACCCCGGGTACACCAGTAACGGAAAGTGCGCCACCCGGTACCGCTACATCTGTCAGATACCCCTCTACTGATTCTCTACCCCTCTACTGACACCCACACACCCAAACAAGCACACACATACACACAAACACACTCTCTTTTGAAACTTCAACAATCATCTTCAATCATGTACAATTTCAAAAATTGTCTCGTGAAACGTACTAACACTGAAGCAATTAAAGACGTGTTTGTTAAAAAAAAAAGAAAAAAAGTGTATGGATGGTCTTATACCATGAAAAAGCCTGGTCAGATCTGAAACAGTGGGGCGAACTGGAACTCCCTGCCGCTTGAGCTTCGCCAGAGCCCCTCTCTTGACGCGTTCAAGAGTAGGTTTCTTTCTTTCTTTATTTCTTTCTTTATTTGGTGTTTAACGTCGTTTTCAACCACGAAGGTTATATCGCGACGAGGGAAAGGGGGAGATGGGATAGGGGAAAGGGGGGGGGGGGGGGTGGGTGGGAGATGGGATAGAGCCACTTGTTAAGTGTTTCTTGTTCACAAAAGCACTAATAAAAAAATTGCTCCAGGGGCTTGCAACGTAGTACAATATATGACCTTACTGGGAGAATGCAAGTTTCCAGTACAAAGGACTAAACATTTCTTACATACTGCTTGACTAAAATCTTTACAAACATTGACTATATTCTATACAAGAACCACTTAACAAGGGTAAAAGGAGAAACAGAATCCGTTAGTCGCCTCTTACGACATGCGGGGTGCAGAGAAATAAGGATGTGGAAAAGAAGACTTTTGGTAAGTGAAATAAAGGTGATGGATCCAGTCAGGTAGAAATAAGACAACAAGAAAAGAATGGGAAAACTGCAGGGAATAGTAGGGAGAGTTTTCTTGGAAGGAAATATTAGGTGAAAGGACTGGTAAGGCAGAAATAAGACAAAAAAAGAGAAGAAACAGAACCGTTAGTCGCCTCTTACGACATGCTGGGTAGCATCGGGTAAATTCTTTCTAGTCCCAACCAATATGGGACTCCCCCTAACCCGCGGGGGGAAAGAGTAGGTTGAAGACTCAGTTCTTCCCGTAGCTGGCTGCGACTTTCATGTTCGACAGTGATGTGTTGTGCCCCAAAAGACATTCTTGTGAGAGGTGTTTTCTTTGTGTTTGATATTATTTTGTTTGGACTTAGCTATTGATGTGTACATTGTTGTTAAACAGTTGTTTGTTGTATGTTTATCAGGGTTTGCTTGTGTGTGATAGGGTTTGTGTCCGTCTGTAGATGTTAGTTTCTTTGCTAGTCCTGTGTTGACAACTCTTCGACAAGCGCTTAGAACTGTACCCACGGAATACGCGCTATATAAGCTTCATATTGATTGATTAAACTGCTTACGCGAGGTGGAGTTGGCCTTTAACGTCCAACCGTTGGCCTGCCCCTGCTCGGTAATAAGACAGTTGACCTGAAAGATCTCTGAGCTAATGCGTTCTTTTGCTCACACTTCTCACGTCTCGGACAAGAAAGCTGAGATCATTTCCGTCAGGTCCTGTGATGGGTAACGTTTAAATATGTGTGAGAGACAGAGCGACAGAGAGACTAAGTGAGAGAGGAAGTTAAACAACAAGAGAGTGAGAGAGAGAGAGAGAGAGAGAGAGAGAGAGAGAGAGAGAGAGAGAGAGAGAGAGAGAGTGTGTGTGTGTGTGTCGGGGGGGGGGGGGGGTGCGCGCGCGCGCGTGTGTGTGTGTGTGTGTGTGTGCGTGTGTGCATTTAGAATTGTAATTGCTTGTTCGCTCGGTCCTTGATCTGCACACATAACTTCAAGTAGGGGATTTTATTTTCTCTTTGTATTTTGTGTGTATTTCTCTTCTTGTGCTTCAAATATTAATCTCATCTAACTGAAATAGATAAATCTGAATCATATTTGAATTGTTTTTATTCGAGTTGTATCATGCTATTTTAATACAAATAATTACAATAAAACATTCTTCTATAGCACTGTTCACCACCATATAACAATCTCATGGCGCTAAAGAAAGTAACTTCCTCTCTCACTCTCCCTGTCGCTCTCTCCATCACTCATAGCGCTTTACAAATGGGTGACATTAAGATGATACGTGATAGTCTCTTAACTGTTTCATTGCTCCTAATATTGGCCAGTTGTGAATTATTCTGGATTATTTTATTGTTTATTAAATACAATCATGTCCATCAAAGCTCATTCGCTCAAATTTGGCCTAACAGCTAACTGAAGAGAGGCCAACTACCAAGCAGAAAACAACACGTCTTCGCGAGAGAACAAGCTTGTTCACAGCATATAACATTGCCGGGGTCCTTTAACAAAGTTTTGAAACAGCTCACTAAATAAAAGCTGGAAAATAAAAGAGAGAAAGAGAGAGAAAGAGAGAGAGAGAGAGAGAGAGAGAGAGAGAGAGAGAGAGAGAGAGAGAGAGAGAGAGAGAGAGAGAGAGAGAGAGAGTATTTTTTTCAATTGTGTGAAAGCTAACAGCGCGATAAAAAGAAAGAAAAATATGTTCATATCCAATTATCCAACAGGTCACGGCGGTACACCGGTTCTCTTAAAACAGTTTCGCACTGATATATCCTGTCGTCCCAGAATGTTCAAAGCGTCTTTTTTTCACCAACCGTGGTCAATTTTTTAGGGCTCCGGAAAGCTAAAGATAGTGGCTCTTTATTGTAATAAAGGCACGCACGCGTCATAGCTCGCTAGATTTATGAATCAGTGTGACAAGTGTTTTTTTCTGGACACAACTCCTTTTGGTGTTCTTCTCAAAGAAATAGCTATTTCTGAATATGTATAACATGTTTATTTTTTCATGATAGTAATATATAGAACAAGCACGACCTAAGAATCAGTATCAACTATTTGTTTATGGACACAACCCTTTTACCGTGGATGTTCTTTTTGAAGAAATCACTCCTCCAAAACAACATTTATTATTTTTGTTTTGTGATGCTACTTACGTTTCGATTATTAAATTGCTCCGTGAGCATGTTACATGAATCAGTGTAAAAAATGTGTGTTTCTCCGGACACAACTCGTTTGGTGTGGGTGTTCGGTTCTTTTCGAAGAAATCGCCACTTCAAAACACAAATAAAGATATTTGTGTTGTGTGATGCTCTGAACAATTCGCTTATAAAATCGATCCATATGCATGCTGCATGAATCAGTGTCAAAAGTGGTTCTCTGGACACAACTTTAAATAAAGACAGACGTCCTGTGTGAAGCTATTTTAGTTCCCCCTAATCTCTAAAAGCATGATACATGAATTAGTTTCAAGAGTGTGTCTCCGGTGTGGGTGTTCGGGATTGGTGGGTTCTTTATGAAGAAATCGCTACTTCAAAACACAAATAAAGACATTTGAACTGTGTGGTACTATAGAATAACTCTATAAGCATACATACTAGCTATATAAGTATGATACATGAATAAGTGACAAAAGCGTTTCTCTGGACGCAACTCGTTTGGTGTGGGTGTTTGGTATTGGTCAGGAGCTAAGTTCTTCTCGAACAGATCGCTACTTCCAAGTACAAATAAATATATTTTTGTTGTGTGATGCTATTTAAGTCTCTCTTATAGACTTGCTTCATAAGCCTGCTACATGAATCAGTGTCAAACGTCTTTCTCTGGACACAACTCCTTTGGTGTAGGTATTTGTGATTGGTCGGTTCTTTTCTAAGACATCACAACTTCAAAACACAAATAAAGATATAAGTGCTGTGTGATACTATTCTAGTTTCATCTAAGCTCTAAAATCAGTGTCAAACGTGTTTCTGTGGACACAACTTCTTTTGGCGCTGATGGTTTTTTTTGGGTTGGTCAGGAGCTACGTTCTTCTCGAAGAGAACGCTACTTCAAAACACAAATATAAATGAATGTTTGTTGTGTGATGCTATTTTAGTGTTCTGTCATACGATAGAGATCAACTCCATGAGCATGATATAAGAATAAGTGTCAGTGAATCGAATACATGTGAGTGTTTTTGTTCTTCTGGAGACGGCTTACTAGCGTGGTTGTTCGTTATTATCGTGATTGCCAAGTAGCTAAGCTCTCCTGGAAGAAATCGCTACTTCAGAAAACAAAAACAAAACAAAAGCATTGGCGGAATATCTATTCTTTTGGTTTTTTGTGTGTTAAATTCTTGTTTATTATTATTATTTATTATGAACGTTTTAATGTTTTGTTTTACTCTAATTAGTTTTTTTAATGTTTAAAATACATAATTAATTAATTAATTTTTTTTCAATCCTAGGCCTGCGGCCATTTGAGAATCAGACCAAATGAGAATTGAACCATTTGACTCCCCCGAAATCGGCGTATGCTGCCTGAATGGCGGGGTAAAAACTGTCATACACGTACAAATCCACTCGTGAAAAAACATGAGTGAACGTGGGAGTTTCAGCCCGTGAACAAAGAAAAAGAAGAAGAAGAACCATTTGAGAACATCCTTTTTTTTCAATCACTACATCGAAGGCCTGCGGCCCGGGGGGGGGGGGGGGGGGGGGTTCACATGGTTTGTTTGTTTGTTTGTTTGTTTCAGACCCACACCCATATACACACGTTTCACATGTAAACCATTTGTCCGCCCCCTGTCGATATTTATCGACTAAGTTCCTTGTGGTGTTTATCTTTTAGTTTCATGCCGACATATTGACTGAATGTTTTTATATCGCTTCACGCGACTTTTTTTTTTATATACGCTTTATACAATTTATGATGTTCTTGTGGTGTAACACCCCGTATCTTATCAAGAAGGTTGGCTCGTATATAGACCAACATCATAAGCATCATATATGAATCAGTTTCAGTGATTTAGTGTTTCTCTTGACACATTTCTAAAGTGTGAATGTTTGTTCTCAAAGAAACCGCTATTTTCAAACGCTTAATGCTATAATGTCAAGTGAGAAAAATGCGTGAACATTTTTCAAATGAACCGTAAAGAGAAGAATCAACAAAGCGGAAAAAACCCACATAACAAAAACGAGAAAAAAACAGATGAGAAGAAAAGAGAAGCGAAGACGAATGTACAGAAACAGAAGAGGAAAAGAAGTGGAAAAAAAAGAAAAGAAAATCTCTTCAAACGTCACCCAAAAAACAGGGCGTTCACCGTTAGTCTAACACAGGTGTCCTCATTTTTCAAACCGCTTTGCATTCGAGAAATAGACAGCGGCGTAGCACAATGACAGATCTCGAAAAAAATTACGTGCAGCATTTTCTTGACTCACTTTATAAAATTGTTCAATTAAAGGCACAGTAAGCCTCCCGGAAACCATCACTGAGCTTCCCTAGCCTCTACATACAGTGCAAGGATACTTCCATTTGAACGCTCACCGAACGGGAACATCCTGGCTGCTTTCTGTCGAGCGTGAGACATTTTCAAAGAATTTATTTTCGTGGACTATCCGAACGGACAATCAGGCGCCTCGTTTTGGTGCTAGACTTAACTTTTCAAAATCTAAATAATAAATTGACAGCTTTTTTCAGTTATAAACTTGTTGACAATGACATACAATAAAACAACAATATTTCCTTCGTGGTTTGCTTGCAGAATTCTGTTTGTGCGTGTGCTTGTGTGTGTGAGAGAGAGATGGACGTTTTGTGCAATAACGCATCCTTTGAACACTGACCATAATATCCTTATTTATTTAATTTATAGTAAAGGAACCGCTCATGCAAAGAGTTTAGTACCAATTAAACGCCCACCCCCAACTTTTGAACAAAATTGGGGGGTGGGGGGGGAGGAGGGGGCGTATACAAGGTACTTTACGGTATATTTTAAGGTAATGCTAATGTTGTAGTGTTTCATTCGTCTTTATGTTATTACACATAAGCTTCAATACCTGTATTTGAGATAATTAAGCACAATTAATATTATTTGATTTGATACACGGCCTGGCTGCACTTTTAAACGGATTTGGTATTACTGTTGTAGAAAACGAGCTTTGTGATGAAGCGTTAAAATAAGAAATTATTGTTAGCGATCTTTTGCAGTACAGGGCATGTCTTTATCAGGTAGTAGAACAGGGTAGGTGGTCCATGAGACTTAAACCTTGCAAGTACATCGTACAGTGCATAACAAAAACAAGCGGCAGTTCTCTTGGTGTTTTTTTTACTGACAAGTATAAGGTGTCATAGACACCGGGGTTGACACCAGCATTCCTGAGATCTTATGCACACACTCTGTTCAAATTTCCTGAAGCCAATGGAGATTTCACCTGCATGTAAAATGAAGCAACTTAGTTTAGCTGAAATGCATCAAACGCTACAGTGGACTGAAGGAAATACATCGTATCTGTAAGTTCGACTTCTATCTATGTTGAACCGTCTTTTATGCAAATACATTGACAGTGAAATGTCTGTAGGCCTTAGATGATTAAAAGCATTCTAGTCATCAGGGAAAAGCCAAGAAAATGCTATTTCCTCTTCATTTTCAGTTACAGAAATATACAAAGGGACATGCAGGGATTTTTGCACAAACAGCGTTCTTCCAGAAGGAACATGCAGTGCGATGCTTAATTTGACTGAAGACCAGAATTACATACAGGCACCATCACTTCATGCCAAGTTTTGTCAAAACTGGTTTTAAAGCTTATGTCAGAACTATTACCTTGTTCAGTTTAGAACCTACTAAACCTAAGTGTAGGCATTTATAAAGATGATTCGGTTCTTTAAGCCATTGAAGTTGTGAAGAAAAGTAAGAATGATCACTGTTGACATTAGAAGCACATGTGAGACAAACAGTGTCTTGTCATGGTCACAATTAATAGATACACATTGAACAGATTTGGTACGTTGTTTTCATGTTCTGTTCATCTTTTTGTGTTCACTGCCTGCAGTAATAGTCTTGCCAGTACTAAGCTGATTGTTATATTTGGTCGGTTGTGAATAAACAGACATTTTTGATGGACTATGCTGATAATCAAATGTTTCATGACAAACAGGTACCATGTTTGCGTAAACATCTTGTCTTTTACTTGGATTCAAACAATCTGCTCGCTGTGTTACTGTCATGAGCTATGTTGGTACTAACAAGAGGCATAAGAAGTCAGATGAACAGCTATAGTCTGGTTCAAAATCTTGCAGAAATGTTCAACATTATACATCAAAACTGAAATACTAGACACTTTAAAAGAAATTTGCTGCACACAATTATTATCATTTTTTTTTATTACGAATCAATGTGTGCAACTTTCTTAATAAATTTCTTTCATAAAGTGTACTTATTTTTTTCTTCAAATAGGCGCGTTCCCTGTTTTGAGCAAACACTGTTTTCATGGTGCACTTGTACTAACCTGTGCTTTAAAACAAAAATGCAAATAATACACAAGGGCCATAATTTCTCTTTATTTCAGTGAATGTTTCAACTTAAAATACAGCGATTTAAAGTGCAGATTAAAAACAATCATTGTCCGAAGAATGTAAAAAACAAAAAGTTGGTTTGAGATTTGGAAGTGAATAGATAAGTCGACTTCAAGGAGTTAGAACATAACGAATGAACAGACTTGTGTTTGTTTACCCTCTATCGCGGCCTTTGAAGGCAAGACGTTGTCCCTCGTACACAGTTTTCCCCTCATTGGGTGACACACTGACAACAAATATTTATTTAGTTTCCGAGACAAACGTGACTTATCATTCTACAAGTAATTGTGACAATGTGTTTATCTGCTTAACGTTAAAATGTTGATATGGGTTTGTTCTACGCAGACCTGAATTAATCTGTCCAACAGATCACTAACTATTTAAGTTATAAACTTGTTAACATACCATAAAACAACAATATTTCCTTCGTGGTTTGCTTGCAGATTCTGTGTGTGTGCGTGTGTGTGTGTGAGAGAGAGAGGAACGGGGAGGGGTGGGTGGGGGGGGGGTGGGGGGGGGGGGGCGATGGTAGGGACGTATACAATGTAGTTTACGGTAATGTAATACTAATGTTCTTGTTTCGTTTGTATTTATGTTAATACACAGCAGCTTCAATACCTGTACGTATTTGAGATAATTAAGTACAATTGCTACTATTTGATTTGATACACAGCCTGGCTGCACTAATTCGATGCTAACCCTGTAGACTTATGTTTTGCAACATTTAAAACACATTATTTTGTGTTTGTTTCCATGTTTTTGTGTACAATTAAACCTCCCTTTTAAGACACCCCACCCCACCCCCAATTTAAGGTCCTCCCCTTTAAAGGCTTGCTTTTGTAGACTTTCTGTTCATACCTTCTGTAAACATAACCTCCTTTTAAGACTCCCTCCTTTTTATGACTTCTCAGATGTATGGAGGTCTTAAAAATGGGGTCGAGTGATTCATGTTGCTTCAGTGGTTGGCCGCAACGATTTCCGCAGTGATCAATACCAAATCAGTACCTGGCGAGCGTTGGTCAGTATTGCAATTGATCACCAATAGTGCATTGGAATAAAAATGAATAAAGTAAAATAAAACAAAACAAAGCAGAGTAAAGAAACAATGAAATAACATTAACAAAAAAATAGTGCTGACGGGGCTCGAACCTACGACCTACCGTATGGAAACTCTGTATGCTAACCATTGCGCTACAGACACATTCTTCCTTAGAGGGTAAAACTAAGGCCAAAAAAAAAATTGTCTGTTTAGGGTAACATAACCAAAAAAAGTAGGGTCGGTAGGTAGGTAGGTTTTTTTTTTTTTTTTTTTTTTTTTTTTTTTGTGTGTGTGTATGTGTAAATGCTATGTTGGCTGAACATTCACTTCTTATATTTGATGAATACATGTTTCAAAACTAACGTATAAATAAAACAGAGAGAAAGGGAGAGAAAGAAACGCCAAATGTCTCTTTTTAGCATTTTTACCTTTTTTTTTCTTTTTTTTTTTTGAAATAAAAAAAAAGTTTTGGGTCGGCGCCAAATCGATAGGGTCGGTCGGGTTACCCTAAACAGACAATTTTTTTTTTTTGGCCTAAACAAGAGATCCAACAAAGGGCAGAGCCACAGGCACGCGATATTGAACTCGGTACCTTACAGAAGAGGAATTTGTTTCTTTTTACATTTAGTCAAGTTATGACTAAATGTTTTAACATCGAGGGGGGAATCGAGACGA
>NC_090257.1:37722611-37759451 GCF_037325665.1 Littorina saxatilis
TAGTAGGCTATGTTTGTTTATGTTTGGTCGTTATTCTTGCCTGTGCATGTATAGTTTGTTGGTTATGTTTGGTCGGTTTCTTTGCCTGTGCGTGTATAGTATGCTTGGTCGATGTATGTATTGTAAAGCGCTAAGAGTAGACATTTGTCTAGAATAGCGCTATAAAAGTTTGCATTATTATTATTATAAGCAAGAATATTGCTTTTTTAATCCAGCCCTCGCCCTAATATAGGGTCAACAAGAACAGAAAACAATATAATTAAAGAACTATCACATCAAACTTAATACATTATAACTGTATATACAGATACAAATTTAAGAATAAAATGTCATACTGCATTTTAAGTACAATTTCCAATGATAAAAAGTGTCAATTTTTAACATAACTTAATTTAGATCTGCATATTATTATAACTTTGTTTAACATGCACATACATTTTAAATGAATTGATGAACCATTCAGCACATGTTTAGTTGCATTATGTGCGACATATAATTTTTTTTGAAGCTGTCTGTGTTTGTTTTATGCTTAAGAAAAATAGGCAGTGAGTTCCATAGGACCGCACCTGAATAAAGAAGGCTTGATTTGAAAAGGTCAATACGTGGAGTCGGTGTTATGATTTTTAGTCTGTTATAGTTCAAAAAAAAATTATCACGTAATGTCTCCGGTGCATATCCTGACATCACTTTATGCATTATAACACCTTTATTATACATTAATCTTTTTTGAAATGGTAATACTTGCAAATTTTTATGATCAGATTCTGAAGGAGTGTGAATTGTTAGCATAATAAGCTTATCTGCTCTTCTGTGAAGACTGGCTAAAGGTTTCAAAACATTAGCACTTGCACAATCCCATACAGTGGATGCATAATCAATATTTGACAAGATGTGATTGTAAAAAACAAATCTTTCGCGAGTGGAGATTCAAGAAGTGTTTTATTTTTGATAACTGATATATTTTTTGGGAAGCAATCTTACACATGTAATCAATGTGATCATGCCATGATAAATTATTATCAATCTTTACACCAAGGATATCTGGCTTGTTTATTTATTGATCTGCTGGCTTGTTCTGTGTATATCTGGCTATTTGATTTATTTCCTTTCCTTTATTTGGTGTTTAACGTCGTTTTCAACTACGAAGGTTATATCGCGACGGGGAAAGGGAGGGGGGGATGGGATAGAGCCACTTGTTAATTGTTTCTTGTTCACAAAAGCACTAATCAAAAAATTGCTCCAGGGGCTTGCAATGTAGTACAATATATTACCTTACTGGGAGAATGCAAGTTTCCAGTACAAAAGACTTAACATTTCTTACATACTGCTTGACTAAAATCTTTACAAACATTGACTATATTCTATACAAGAAACACTTAACAAGGGTAAAAGGAGAAACAGAATCCGTTAGTCGCCTCTTACGACATGCTGGGGAGCATCGGGTAAATTCTTCCCCCTAACCCGCGGGGGGTATTTGATTTATTGATCTGCTGGCTTGTTCTTTCCTCATCTGGCTTTTCTCTATGCTGGCTTGTTCTTCGTTCATCTCGCTTGTGTGTTCATTGATATGCTTGCTTTTTACATTTAGTCAAGTTTTGACTAAATGTTTTAACATAGAGGGGGGAATCGAGACGAGGGTTGTGGTGTATGTGTGTGTGTCTCTGTGTGTGTGTGTGTGTAGAGCGATTCAGAGTAAACTACTAGACCGATCTTTATGACATTTTTCATGAGAGTTTCTGGGTATGATATCCCCAGAAGTTTTTTTTCATTTTTCCGATAAATGTCTTTGATGACGTCATATCCGGCTTTTTGTAAAAGTTGAGGCGGCACTGTCACACCCTCATTTTTCAATAACATTGATTAAAATTTTGGCCAAGCAATCTTCGACGAAGGCCGGACTTCAGTATTGCATTTCAGCTTGGTGGCTTAAAAATTAATTAATGACTTTGGTCATTAAAAATCAGAAAATTGTAATTAAAATTATTTTTTTTATAAAACGATCCAAAATTACGTTTATCGTAATCTTTATCATTTTCTGATTCCAAAAACATATAAATATGTTATATTCGAATTAAAAACAAGCTCTGAAAATTAAAAATATAAACATTATGATTAAAAATAAATTTCCGAAATCGATTTAAAAACAATTTCATCTTATTCCTTGTCCGTTCCTAATTCCAAAAACATATAGATATGATATGTTTGGATTAAAAACACGTTCAGAGAGTTAAAAAGAATAGAGATATAGAAAAGCGTGCTATCCTCCTCAGCGCAACCGCTACAGCGCTTTTCTGGATTGTTAATTTCACTGCCTTTGCCACGAGCGGTGGACAGACGATGCTACGAGTGTACGGTCTTGCGGAAAAAATGCAATGGCCCAATGCGTTCAGTTTCATTCTGTGAGTTCGACTGAGCTTGACTAAATGTTGTATTTTCGCCTTACGCGACTTGTTCATTGATATGGTGGCTTTTTCGTTTGCCATCTGGCTTTTTACATTTAGTCAAGTTTTGACTAAATGTTTTAACATAGATGGGGAATCGAGACGAGGGTCGTGGTGTATGTGTGCGTGTGTGTGTGTGTGTGTGTGTGTGTGTGTGTGTGTGTGTGTGTGTGTGTGTGTGTGTGTGTCTGTCTGTGCGTGTGTGTGTGTGTAGAGCGATTCAGACTAAACTACTGGACCGATCTTTATGAAATTTTACATGGGAGTTCCTGGGAATGATATCCCCGGACGTTTTTTTCTTTTTTTCGATAAATGTCTTTGATGACGTCATATCCGGCTTTTTGTAAAAGTTGAGGCGACACTGTCACACCTTCATTTTTCAATCAAATTGATTGAAATTTTGGCCAAGCAATCTTCGACAAAGCCCGGACTTCGGTATTGCATTTCAGCTTGGTGGATTAAAAATTAATTGATGACTTTGGTCATTAAAAATCTGAAAATTGTAAAAAAAAAAAATATATATATATATAAAACGATCCAAATTTACGTTCATCTTGTTCTTCATCATTTCCTGATTCCAAAAACATATAAATATGTTATATTTGGATTAAAAACAAGCTCTAAAAATTAAAAATATAAAAATTATGATCAAAATTAAATTTTTGAAATCAATTTAAAAACACTTTCATCTTATTCCTTGTCGGTTCCTGATTCCAAAAACATATATATATATGATATGATTGGATTAAAAACACGCTCAGAAAGTTCAAACGAAGAGAGGTACAGAAAAGCGTGCTATCCTTCTCAGCGCAACTACTACCCCGCTCTTCTTGCCAATTTCACTGCCTTTGCCACGAGCGGTGGACTGACGATGCCACGAGTATACGGTCTTGCTGAAAAATTGCAGTGCGTTCAGTTTCATTCTGTGAGTTCGACAGCTTGACTAAATGTTGTATTTTCGCCTTACGCAACTTGTTGTTCTTTGAGCTGCTTGCTTGATCTTGAATCATCTGGCTCGTTTGATGTTGATCTGCTAACATGCTCGTTGGTCATGCATCTATTTTGATTGATTTGCTTGCTTGTTCGTTGGTCATCCGGTGTGATTAAGCGTTTGCTGGTCTATTCTTCTTCTTCTGCGTTCAGGGGCTGAAACTCCCACGTTCACTCGTGTTTTTGCACGAGTGGATTTTAACGTGTATGACCGTTTTTACCCCGCCATTTTAGCAGCCATACGCCGCTTTCGGAGGAAGCATGCTGGGTATATTCGTGTTTCTATAACCCACCGAACTCTGACATGGATTACAGGATCTTTTCCGTGCGCACTTGGTCTTGTGCTTGCGTGTACACACGAAGGGGGATAAGGCACTGGCAGGTCTGCACATAAGTTGACCTGGGAGATCGGAAAAATCTCCACCCTTAACCCACCAGGCGGCAGCGGCCGGGATTCGAACCCACGACCTTCCACTTAGGAGGCCGGCGTCTTACCACTAGGCCACTGCGCTGGTCATTAATTTGGTTAGTTCCTTAGTTCTGGCTTCCTGGTAAGCGTAGAATCATGAAAAACATGCATAAGCAGTCTTCACATGCACAGCGTAGATTAATAACCAGGGAGGTAACCAAATGTTTGTAACAATAACATCTGTCAGATGAACTGACGTGTTAAACGGGCAAGTCGTTTTTACTATGGACTGAATACAAATGAGTCATTATCAAGTCCGCTCCTGCCCCGGTGCGGTTATGGTCACACACACACACACACACACGCAGGCACGCACGCACACACACACAGACACACACAGACACACACACACACACGCACACACACGCACGCACGCACACACACACACACACAAACACACACACACACACACACACACATACACACACACACACACACAAACACACACACACACACACATTCATACACACTCCAAAAGCAACACGTAAGGCATAACTAATAGTTTTTGTCAGCGGTTTAGACATGACCAGGGAGGTAACAAACACAGCGCAAGCGAAAGAAAGACGGCAAACAGACAAGTGGGAGAGTTATGTACCCTGAGTTAAATGCAAAGTTAGACTTAACTCATCCACACCCTGTCTATACGTGCACTACAATCAAGCAGAGAACCACACGCGGAGGGCTGTCTTGACTTTAAAGGCACAGTAAGCCTCCCGTAAACCATCACAGATACTGTCAGGCTTTTACACACAGTACAAACACCCTTCCATTTGAACGCTCACCAAACGGGAACATCCCAGGTGCCCTCCGTGAAGAGCGAGCAATTTTCAAAGAATTTATTTTTGCGTGGTTTATCTTACCCCTGAGCCATCGTAAACCCGTGTGATCCAGTTTCCCTTTTTACATTTAGTCAAGTTTTGACTAAATGTTTTAACATAGAGGGGGAATCGAGACGAGGGTCGTGGTGTATGTGTGTGTGTGTGTGTGTGTGTGTGTGTGTGTGTGTGTGTGTGTGTGTCTGTGTGTGTGTGTGTGTGTCTGTGCGTGTGTGTGTGTAGAGCGATTCAGACCAAACTACTGGACCGATCTTTATGAAATTTGACATGAGAGTTCCTGGGAATGATATCCCCGGGTTTTTTTTCTTTCTTTCGATAAATGTCTTTGATGACGTCATATCCGGCTTTTTGTAAAAGTTGAGGCGGCACTGTCACACCCTCATTTTTCAATCAAATTGATTGAAATTTTGGCCAAGCAATCTTCGACGAAGGCCGGACTTCGGTATTGCATTTCAGCTTGGTGGCTTAAAAATTAATTAATGACTTTGGTCATTACAAATCTGAAAATTGTAAAAAAAAATAAAAATTTATAAAACGATCAAAATTTACGTTCATCTTATTCTCCATCATTTTCTGAGTCCAAAAACATATAAATATGTTATATTTGGATTAAAAACAAGCTCTGAAAATTAAAAATATAAAAATTATGATCAAAATGAAATGTTTGAAATCAATTTAAAAACACTTTCATCTTATTCCTTGTCGGTTCCTGATTCCAAAAACATACAGATATGATATGTTTGGATTAAAAACACGCTCAGAAAGTTAAAACGAAGAGAGGTACAGTAAAGCGTGCTATGAAGCACAGCGCAACCGCTACCGCGCCAAACAGGCTCGTCACTTTCACTGCCTTTTGCACTAGCGGCGGACTACGTTCAGTTTCATTCTGTGAGTTCCACAGCTTGACTAAATGTAGTAATTTCGCTTTACGCGACTTGTTCACAATGTAGTCGTCAGTTAGTAATTTGAATGCGACTCGATGTGAGCTTATCTGCAATAGCACGTTATTACCCCTCACTATGCACGAAACAAACGGCTGTGGTTCACAAGAACTCTAGCGATGGCTTTTGACTGTTCAGAGGAACTGGCGATGCCTATAAACCGTCGTCTGCTACGAGAACCACGACCTTTTGTGATCCTGCTTCCGGGCTTTTTTTTTTTCAAACTTTCAAAACTTCGAATTGTACGATCTTGTCTTGATGAAAAAATAATTCTTTTATGACTTAAGAATGTTTGTGTAACAAGTTGTCAATTTATTATTTAGATTTTAAAAGTTAGGTCTAGCGCCAAAACGCACCACGGTCCGATTGTCTCTGAGCAATCGGCGCAAAATTAATTCTTTAAAAAATGCTCGCTCTTTACGTAGGGCACCTAGGATGTTCCCGTTTGGTGAACGTTCAAATGGAAGGGTGTTTGTACTGTGTGTAAAAGCCTGAGAGTATCTGTGATGGTTTACGGGAGGCTTATTGTGCCTTAAACATGTACAAGCATTAGATAAGATAAAATAATACAATTATGGCATCGGCAGGCAAATTTGCTTTGAATAATAATCGAGCCAGCGCCCATTCTGTCATACATCCCCCAAGGCTTTTCGATGAGATGAGAGCATGTGTTTACTTACACGCATAACCGTCTCCCCCACCTTAAGACGCACAGGCACACAAACGCACGCACGCTCACACTAACACACACACACATACACACACACACACACACACGTACGCACACACGTACACACACACACACACACACACACACACACACACACACACGCACACGTGCACTTACGCACGCACGCACACGTGCACTTACGCACGCACGCTCACACTGACGCACACACTAACACACACACACACACACACACACGCGCGCTCACACAAACTGACACACACACACACACACACACAAACGCACTCTGAAACACACACACACACAAATGCACTCTCTCTCTCTCTCACACACACACACACACACACACACACACACAAGCGCACTCACACACACACATACACACAAACAAACACACGCGCGCGCTCGTACAGATAGTGGGATATTTTGCTGAACAATTAATGAAACCTGTGTCAAATCAGCAAAACGATCTTTACAGGAAGCAGCAATGCAGTAACTGTTGGTTGTATATTGTGTATGGAAGATGCTCGTATACCATGTAAAAACCTGGAGGGATGTATATTGGTTTACCAATTGTTCTCTCGCAAAGAAATTGTTGGTTAAGAATAGGGGAGGCTACAGCTAACTAACTTTTACACTGTGGCTTTGTCGACAGGGGCCATCATTCCCGTCAATGTTTGTCGCATCGCCCTTTAGTCAGCATGCGCCATATATCGTACAGTTTACTGTAAGGTTTGAACCTGGTCTGGCTGACAGACCGACCGTCCACGAGCTCGCATGGCCTATACTGAAGCTTCTCGTGTGCGAAACTGGGAGAGTGGATTCTCTGGACGCCCGCGGCTTTGGCCAAAATGCCCGTCACGTAAGCATCCTCGTTCGGTATCAGGGGCATCCGTTTTGATGTGGAGGCCAAAGCTTTGGCCGCATTTCCAGACATGAGATACGATGGCCCAGTAAGGTACCTTGGAAATTTCGGGAAGGGGTAGAGATCTTTTTCGACGTTCCATTTTCCTTTCCTCACCACTGGTGGTTTGTCAATATGGTGCTTGAATCCTAAAATGTAGTTTGAACGATGCGACGACAAGGTCTTCACAAGGTCGTATGCCAGCGGGAGGTTCACGAACGTGTCTTCGTCGACCTTCATCACGTGACCTGCGCCTGCGCAGTGCGCGACGCTCCACTGCAGAGCGGCGGCCATTTTGAGGCTGAGGTTTCGGTAGTTCTCGGTAAAGTCCGCTTGTACGATGTCGCCGTAGTGCTTGCATTCTTGCCGAAGTATATCTGGAAAAGAACCCACCCATTGTGTTGTCAAAACAAGAGGCAAGGCTTTCCAAGCTTACGAATAAAAACACCGAGTTATCCACCAATTGCATTCCATCTGTAACTGATAAGTGAACCCACCCCGACCCCCCGATTCTCACATTCACCCCCCTATTGCCCACCACTAACCCCCAAATACACATCATCATCATCATCATCATCATCATCATCATCATCATCATCATCATCATCATCATCATCATCATCCGCCTCCAAATCATCATCATCATCATCATCATCATCATCATCATCATCATCATCATCATCATCATCATCATCATCATCATCAAAACTACCACCACCACCATATAGTCACCCACACACACAAATCATTATCATCCTTCTCCTCCTCCTCCCCATCATTATTCTCCTCCTCAAAACTTACCAGCGTTCCCTCCAACGCCGAAGAAGAACACGAGCTTGACCAGGTCAGTCAGATTCGTCCCGCTTCTCGGCCAGAGCTGACCATAGACTGGACTCGCCCACGTGCTCCTGATCGCCTCACGGTGCTTCACGTGCTGCACCACCGACGGCACAATCACCAACAGGACAGGACCCGTCTCGGGGCATCTCGAGCAGTTCATCAACACCCTCGGGAAGGAACGGTGAACGAGCGTTGGACGAGGGGTGAAGAAGGATGCCTCCTTGGAGAGGTACTCGTCAGGGGGAAAGTCCTGAAGGTTGTCAAGAATGAAGTCCAGTCTCGTCATCTTGGTGTTGTTTAATCGGGACGAGAGTTGTTTGGGAGTGTTTTTCATGTTGTTGTGGTTGTTCAACAAAGACTCCGATTTGTGGAGGACGGAGTTATTTCCGTTGTTGTTTAACTGAGACGAGAGCAGGTTGGGATTGGTTTTTGTCTTATTGTTGCTCTTCGACAAAGACTCCAATTTGTGTAGGACTGAGTTGTTTCCGTTGTTGATTAACCGATATGAGAGTTGGCCGTTTAGAGCGTTTTTCGTTTTATTGTGGCTCAAGAAAGACTCCGATTTGTGAAATGTTAAGTTGTTACCGTCGTTTAACCGAGACGAGAGATGGTTAGGGGTGTTTTTCGTTTTATTGTGGTTCTCTAACCATGACTCAGCTTTGTGCACTTCTGAGATCTTGACGTTTCTCAGACCGACCTTCGTTTTGGAGGTTCCTTCGTCACTTTTACGAGACGAGGCGATTTTATGTTTAGGTTTAGTTTTAGTCCTCTCTCCAAGTTTATTTGGTTCTATGTTCTCCGCTGCACCCTGTACCGGCTGAGAAGATCTGTTCACCTTTTGCGTTGCAGCTGCGGTTGTTGCAATTTCCTTTAAATGCAGTCGTTTGTTTTCTTGTTTATTGTTTGTGAGTTGTCTTTCATCAAACCTGTTGGTTGTTATGTTCTTTCTTGACAAGTTCTTACGATATCTCGTCCACATTTCAACAACTGTCGTGTTCAACCCCGTAGCTACTTTCCTTGGGGAACGGTTGAATGCTGAAGTAATTGTTGTGGCGTCACAGGGGTAATTTGAGGTGTCAACAGTATATTTTTGAACACTGGTATGCAAATTAAGCGGCATCGTCCAATGGATGCAGAGAAGGAAAAGTGAATTTGCTGTAAAACTGAAGAGCAACAAGACGTGCCAGAGTCGCCTCCCTTTGGCCATTTTTGCGAGGTCTTAACAGTGGTTTGGGACAAAGAGGGCCGAACAGCCCGAATTTAAAATGCTATAGGGGATAAAATTGCTGATGGTGAATGTTAATTTCTGAAATAAAAAAGAAAATAGCAAACATGTTTACGTGTACCTTGCAAGCAACTATTGCTTTTTCATGTAACCAAGGGCAAATTGTGAAACATGTATGTGCACTCGTTCTTACATTCACGCGCCTCCACACACACGCACGCACGCACGCACGCACGCACAACACACACACACACACACGCACACACACACACACACACACACACACACCACACACACACACACGCACACACACACACACATACACACGCACGCACACACACAAACACACACACACACACACACACACACACACACACACACACACACACACACACACAGAAATAAAAGTTACACCTTCGTAGACTATACGGTATTGTGTCATAGGAAGCCTATAAAAAAATTGCAGATTATGTACCAACTTTCCCCCAACTTTCAAGCGATTTCAGAAGGCTCCAAATTAAATCAAATCGCTGCCCATTTGAGCAGTTCAAACGCTCAAACTAAACTTCGCCAACCAATTATTGCAACAAATGTACCAAATTAAAGTATTAATTCCCTTGTCATTCCATTCACACTTTCTATGCCAGTTTTGGCCGTTCCCTTGACGTTTTGGATCACCTTTGAGATTACAGATCTATTTTAAAGGGATCACGTGACCACCGCTCAAATAAGGGTACCCTCAAATCGACCGGGCAAAAACGGAAGGGACCAATAAAAAATAGACGAAAAATCACAATAGGCACAACTTCAAAACTTGTCCGTGTAATATGAACGTCAAACTAATGATCTACCCTGAACATGTTGTTTTGTTTAGTTAGAGTATTTCGTGCTCTACGCTACTCCTACTGATGCAGTTGTCGATCGCATGAGCGGTCAAAAACGAGAGTTTTTGTGTCAATTTTGAGGGGTACCATGAAAAAAGCGCTGTATTTCAGCAATGACCTGGTGGATTGTTTTGAAACTTGTTTTTCCCCTCATGTGTTTGCATGACTAGCAAATGTATACCAGTGGTTACACGCAAATGAAACTTCGGTATTACCTGTATTAATCATTTGTCTGCAGACATGCGAAGTTGTGACTATTTTGGACACAAGTGAACAATCCTATGACAGGTTTAAAAACGTCTCATGTAACATCTAAACAAGTACCTGTGAAAATCTAAAGTACCTCTACTATGTTTGCAAAAATATTGTGAAAGTATCAAAGCATTCCAGCAAGTCATTGCTGAAATACAGCGCTTGTTGCCATGATACCCCCTTACCATTGTCACCAAAAAAAAACAAGAGGCGAAGCCTTCAAGGCTCACGTAAGAAATCGACAAACAGTAACACAAACTCAATCACTTCGTCACACATACACACACACACACACACACACACACAGTAAGCGGCATAGGTGACACTGTGCAAGAAAGCGAGACACTAGATCTAGATCTGAATGGCCGATTTCGAAGAAAAAACTAGTCTCGGCCCGCTCAAAATAACAATGACCGAGACTTTCCGTAATTCCTTCGCGTGACGTCTAACCCTCTTACGTCATAATGTGACGTCTTCACATGTTGTGACGTCTTCAAATGTTAAAGTTTCTACCACAGACATACATACATATACATACGCACGCACGCACGCACGCACGCACGCACGCACGCACGCACGCACGCACAGACAGACAAAAGTTAGCATCGCATAGGCTACACTTACGTGAGCCAAAAACTAGTTGTGAACCGTGCATGCCATCGACACCTGCATCAGTACTGAGTAGGAATAGCATAGCACACGAAATACGTAAGCTAACTAAACAAAACATTATCGGGATCATAGCAATCTATTATCAACCAATACATACTGACAATTCAAGGCCTTAAAATTCAATTTAATCTGATCTTTTAACAGCGGATACAATTCCAATATACAACAATACATTACTTTTGATATTTGGAAAACATTCATTCGTTGATTGCATTGTGCAGTATCACAGGTATATGATAATTATCTATATTATAATACGCGACCGTTTTGGGGCCTTGCATCGCTATCTCCTCCCAAACCCGGCCGATTTGGGCCCCGATCTCTGGGGTTTCTCGGAACGTTTGTCCCCGCACACGATGCGCCCGGTTAGAATAGACGATTCCGAAGCCAAATGGCTTTTTCCGGCATTCTGACGCGCCATGTTCTAGCAGACGACTTGACTGGAAGGCCTCCCCATTGGCTGTTAAACGAACCGGGTCTCCCATTGGCTCTGACCGAATGAGCTTATCGGAGCGCCACCTACGCCCGCACCGGGCAGTTGAAAGCTAGACGCATCGATAAGCCCTCGACTCGGCGAGTGTATTTGTTCAGCGCATCGACAAGCGCGACAGGTAAGTCAGTCTCCTTCTTAAAGTGTTCCGAAACCATTTTGCCACAGTGTACTGTAACCAGAATTTATCTTTACTTTCGTTTTGTTCCTATTGTGCTACGATCTGCAAATTGTAAGGTTCCGAAAGTGTCGTCTGTCGAACCGGCAGCTGTCTCCTAGCTCTGTCAAAACTTGCTAAACCCGTAAAAACACAACAAGTAAGATAACAACTCAGTATGATTATATTCTAGGTTTAATATGACCATGACTATGATTTAGGTTGGTTTGATGCCTTTCATTTGCATTTCGAGTTCGTGACTCGAAGTTCCACGTGTGTTTTGGTTACGTCAGCAACTGACTGTGGGCAGTTTTGACATCATTGTAGATCTCTTTTTCGTTGAGAATAGTTTATTTAATAGCAAAGACGCTCTAACAAGATTTTGCAGAAGAGTTGCTGCCAAAAACCTTTCAATTGTTGGAAATCGTGCAATGTTCTATTTTTTGGATATTTGTTCATTTCGTTTTTAGTGTACTCCACTTCAAGGTGGTTTAGTGAGTGTGATTTTGATTACTTCCCTTGAGTTGGAAAAGTATTTTGTTTCACAAATGTTCTGAGTATGGTTTTTGTTTGTTCTTTCAGATTTTCACCATAGCGACTAAGTACAAATGTTGAGTACCAAACAGTTGCATACACCTGTGTACAATCTGTATATTCTTTTTCCTCTAACAAGATTTTGCAGAAGAGTTGCTGCCTAAAACCTTTCAATTGTTGAAAATCGTGCAATGTTCTATTTTTTTTTATATTTGTTCATTTCGTTTTTGGTGTACTCCACTTCAAGGTGGTTTAGTGAGTGTGATTTTGATTACTTCCCTTGAGTTGGAAAAGTATTTTGTTGCACAAATGTTCTGAGTATGATTTTTGTTTGTTCTTGCAGATTTTCACCATAGCGACTAAGTACAAATGTTGAGTACCAAACAGTTGCATACACCTGTGTACAATCTATGTATTCTTTTTCCTCATTTTCTTCACATAGGAAGACGTCATTCTCTTCCGCAGACAAGGCGACAGATAGGGGGATGTCCACTCTCTTCCGCTGCTGTTGGTGTTCAGGCGTCGACAACTTTGTCCACACTTTACAGGTAAATCCCAATGAATTGATAGCAAATGCAGGTTCTACAAATTTGAGCATTTTTAATTTATTTGGGTGATTGCAAGTGCACGTTCTACAAATTTGGAGACTTAAATGCCTCTGAATTATGAGCTATGAATTTAACACGCTCAAGTTCAATTTTACCCATACACCTGTGTACAATCTATATATTCTTTTTCCTCATTTTCTTCACATAGGAAGATGTCATTCGCTTCCGCAGACAAGGCGACAGATCGGGGGATGTCCACTATGAATTTAACACGCTAAAGTTCAAATTTACCCATACACCTGTGTACAATCTATATATTCTTTTTCCTCATTTTCTTTTTCCTCATTTTCTTCACATAGGAAGACGTCATTCTCTTCGGCAGACAAGGCCGCAGATGGGGGATGTCCACTCTCTTCCGGTGCTGTTGGTGTTGGCATCGACAACTTTGTCCACAATTGACAGGTAAATCCCAATGAATTGATAGCAAATGCAGGTTCTACAAATTTCAGCATGTTTAATTTATTTGGGTGATTGCAAGTGCACGTTCTACAAATTTGGAGACTTAAATGCCTCTGAATTATGAGCTATGAATTTAACACGCTCAAGTTCAATTTTACCCATACACCTGTGTACAATCTATGTATTCTTTTTCCTCATTTTCTTCACATAGGAAGACGTCATTCTCTTCCGCAGACAAGGCGACAGATAGGGGGATGTCCACTCTCTTCCGCTGCTGTTAGTGTTCAGGCGTCGACAACTTTGTCCACACTTTACAGGTAAATCCCAATGAATTGATAGCAAATGCAGGTTCTACAAATTTGAGCATTTTTAATTTATTTGGGTGATTGCAAGTGCACGTTCTACAAATTTGGAGACTTAAATGCCTCTGAATTATGAGCTATGAATTTAACACGCTCAAGTTCAATTTTACCCATACACCTGTGTACAATCTATATATTCTTTTTCCTCATTTTCTTCACATAGGAAGATGTCATTCGCTTCCGCAGACAAGGCGACAGATCGGGGGATGTCCACTATGAATTTAACACGCTAAAGTTCAAATTTACCCATACACCTGTGTACAATCTATATATTCTTTTTCCTCATTTTCTTTTTCCTCATTTTCTTCACATAGGAAGACGTCATTCTCTTCGGCAGACAAGGCCGCAGATGGGGGATGTCCACTCTCTTCCGGTGCTGTTGGTGTTGGCATCGACAACTTTGTCCACAATTGACAGGTAAATCCCAATGAATTGATAGCAAATGCAGGTTCTACAAATTTCAGCATGTTTAATTTATTTGGGTGATTGCAAGTGCACGTTCTACAAATTTGGAGACTTAAATGCCTCTGAATTATGAGCTATGAATTTAACACGCTCAAGTTCAATTTTACCCATACACCTGTGTACAATCTATATATTCTTTTTCTTCATTTTCTTCACATAGGAAGATGTCATTCGCTTCCGCAGACAAGGCGACAGATCGGGGGATGTCCACTCTCTTCCGCTGCTGTTGGTGTTCAGGCGTCGACAACTTTGTCCACACTTTACAGGTAAATCCCAATGAATTGATAGCAAATGCAGGTTCTACAAATTTGAGCATTTTTAATTTATTTGGGTGATTGCAAGTGCACGTTCTACAAATTTGGAGACTTAAATGCCTCTGAATTATGAGCTATGAATTTAACACGCTCAAGTTCAATTTTACCCATACACCTGTGTACAATCTATATATTCTTTTTCCTCATTTTCTTCACATAGGAAGACGTCATTCGCTTCCGCAGACAAGGCGACAGATCGGGGGATGTCCACTCTCTTCCGCTGCAGTTAGTGATCAGGTATCAACAACTTTGTCCACTCTTCATTGTGGGTGACGCGAACTGCGACAGGATTTCTTTCCCAATTCTATAATTGGTGTTTCATATTGTTTTTACACATTTTAACTAGCAATGTAGCATGCTTCTTAATTGAAGCCTGACAAAATCATTTTGTCACATTGACTGAATTCTCAGACTGTCCACATTGACTGAAATCTCATAAAAGGGCACCATTTAACGACAGAACCCACTGTATATTACTTTTTTATTCCTATTTGCTGATGTGTAACCCCATGATCCACAACCCACACCCAATTTAGCTGCTACAGTGTGTGAACAAACTATTGATGTACTTTTTACAATGAGCGGTTTTGCTGCTAGCATTGGTCACCTCCCTGGGCCCAAGGGAGAGAAGCGTCTTACCTCCCTGGCGCGAGCGCTAGAGGACACGGGTTAAAAATTGCTTCTTTGCGATGTGTAAATCGGTACTTTTCTATTTAATTTCTGCAGCTTAGGTAACTGCGCCATGTGTAAAAGATGGGTAGCATATGATTCGGACATACCTCGACACCACACATTTAAAAAAACAATGAAGACTTATGCGCAGTTACCTAAGCTGCAGAATAAAATGGAAAAGTACCGATTTACACATCGCAAAGAAGCGATTTTTTTCCCCCGTGTCCTCTAGCGCTCGCGCCAGGGGAGGTAAGCAGGGCTAGCAGCAAAAGCGCTCATTACATGTGTTCTGCATCTGAAAATTGGTTGATGATGGTCTGGAAAGATAGCTTTTGTTGTCAAAGTCAGGGTACTTGCCTCACAGAGTGACTGGATGTGCAACTATGTTTGCATTCAGATCATTTCAAACCTAAGTTGGTGATGTGTAAATATTTGTTTTTATTCTCTTTGTACACAGCTTTGCAACTTTAGTTCAGTGTGTTGTGTGTGGTTTTAGTTGTTACATATACATTGATATTTTGTTCATTTTGCACATGATTGCATTTTCTCAATCCCTTTGAGTTTGCTACTGTGTGTGTGTGTGTGAACAAACTGTACTTTCGCTGTACTTTTTGCAAGTACGGGTGTACTGATGTGCAACTATGATAGTGTTCTTCATTGCGATCATTAGTGCTGTCTTTTTTTTCCAGCTCCCAATTGTAAGCATGACGATGTGCACACAGTTCATTTGCACATTTAGCGTTGTAAAACATCAGAAATTGTGAAAGAAACAATTGAAAGTCACGTTTAGCGTTGTGTGAGAGTGTTTTTCTCTATACATATGCATGGTGATCTGTAAACATTTTGCGTCACTGTGCACAATGCATTGTAAACATTTTGTTGTTCGCAGAACCAACTTCACATTTTTAAGTTCTACTTTTTATTCACATGTTTGCCAAAGTGTAAACATTTTGTTCCATTTAACGCTGGTTGTTTTTTTCCTGTCTCAAGACAGCTCAAGACATGTATGGTGATGTGTAAAAATATTGTTTTAAGATAAATCTATGGGCACATTTTTTTGTGTGTGCACATTTATGTACTTCACTTATGTCAATGTAGCCGCTAATTTAAGTGCAGTCGATTGTACAAACATTTCATTGTGGGTGACTCGAGCTGTCGGCGAACTGCGACAAGATTTCTTTCCCAATTATATAATTGGTGTTACAAATTGTTTTTATACATTTTAACTAGCATGAATCTTAATTGAATTGTACTGGAAACTTGCATTCTCCCAGTAAGGTCATATATTGTACTACGTTGCAAGCCCCTGGAGCAATGTTTTGATTAGTGCTTTTGTGAACAAGAAACAATTAACAAGTGGCTCTATCCCATCTCCCCCCCCCCCCCCTTCCCCTATTCCATCTCCCCCCTTTCCCCTATCCCATCTCCCCCCTTTCCCCGTTGCGATATAACCTTGAATGGTTGATAACGATGTTAAACACCAAATAAAGTAAAGAATCTTAATTGAAGCGTGACAAAATCATTTTGTCACATTGACTGAAATCTCATAAAAGGGCACACATTAACGCTGTTTTATCATTTCCCAATTATATGAAAATTTGATAGGCGTTTTATTGTTCACAGTACCAACTGTTACTTTTTCCTATTTGCTGATGTGTAAAACTGTTATTGTACGGTGCACACTATTTTCTCCCAATAAATTTATGGCATTTTGTTTTGTATGATGCCATCAAACATTTAACACGTTTTTGTTGCCTATTCACAATTAATTCTGTAATTTATAAAGAAGAAAATCCCGTGCGTAGCACGGGTATCACTAGTTCAATTATAATGTACTTCTGGCAGTATACATTTTCATCCATTCATAGCAAACTAACCCTAATATTCATTTTTGTCACTACCTTTTTTCTTAACCCAAACTAAACTTTGTATTTCCCGCAAAGTCAGATAGGTCGAAGAGACGATAAATACAACTCACCTTTGTACAAGAAGTTCTATTGGCGTGGATTGTGTCCTTCTCCACGATAAAATCAGTTCAAACTGTTTTACAAGAGATTCACAAGCGTTCTGGTCGTTCAAACGATTGTGCTTTGTGAATGGAAGGGTGAGAGTGTATATCACACGATAGTCACGTTTAGGTTTCAGCGGTCCGCACTGAGAAGCTTATTCGCACATTGATATTAGACCCTCTTTTTACATTTAGTCAAGTTATGACTAAATGTTTTAACATCGAGGGGGGAATCGAGACGAGGGTCGTGGTGTATGTGCGTGTGTGTCTGTCTGTGTGTGTGTGTGTAGAGCGATTCAGACTAAACTACTAGACCGATCTTTATGAAATTTGACACGAGAGTTCCTGGGTATGAAATCCCCGAACGTTTTTTTTCATTTTTTTAAAAAAATGTCTTTGATGACGTCATATCCGGCTTTTCGTGAAAGTTGAGGCGGCACTGTCACGCCCTCATTTTTCAACCAAATTGGTTGAAATTTTGGTCAAGTAATCTTCGACGAAGCTCGGATTTCGGTATTGCATTTCAGCTTGGTGGCTTGAAAATTAATTAATGACTTTGGTTGTTAAAAATCTGAAAATTGTAAAAAAAAATAAAAATTTATAAAACGATCCAAATTTACGTTTATCTTATTCTCCATCATTTGCTGATTCCAAAAACATATAAATATGTTATATTTGGATTAAAAACAAGCTCTGAAAATTAAATATATAAAAATTATCAAATTTGTTTTTTCGAAATCAATTTAAAATTACTTTCATCTTATTCCTTGTCGGTTCCTGATTCCAAAAACATATAGATATGATATGTTTGGATTAAAAACACGCTCAGAAAGTTAAAACGAAGAGAGGTACAGAAAAGCGTGCTATCCTTCTCAGCGCAACGAATACCCCGCTCTTCTTGTCAATTCCACGGGCACTGCCTTTGCCACGGGCGGTGGAGTGACGATGCTACGAGTATACGGTCTTGCTGCGTTGCGTTGCGTTCAGTTTCATTCTGTGAGTTCGACAGCTACTTGACTAAATGTTGTATTTTCGCCTTACGCGACTTGTTACATTTAGTCAAGTTTTGACTAAAATGTTTTAACGTAGAGGAGGGAATCGAGACGAGGGTCGTGGTGTATGTGTGTGTGTCTTTGTGTGTGTGTAGAGCGATTCAGAGAAAACTACTGGACTAATCTTCATGAAACTTGACATGAGAGATCCTGAGTATGGTACCTTCAGAACTGTTTTTCATTTTTTTGGATAAATGTCTTTGATGACGTCATATCCGGCTTTTCGTGAAAGTTGAGGCGGCACTGTCACGCTCTCATTTTTCAACCAAATTGGTTGAAATTTTGGTCAAGTAATCTTCGACAAAGCCCGGACTTTGGTATCGCATTTCAGCTTGGAGGCTTAAAATTTAATTAATGAGTTTGCTCATTAAAGTTGTCATTAAAATCGATTTTTCGCAAACAGATTTAAAATTGATTGCATCGTATTCTTCATCACATTCTGAATCTAAAAATATATACATAAATTATGTCATGTTTACTCTTAAAATGTGATCATGATTAACGAAAATAGATTAGTTCGACGTTAAACACCAAATAAAGAAAAAAAGAAATGATTAATTAGTCTTACGATTAAAATTTAAGAAATCGATCCAAAAATGATTTCATCTTATTCTTTATCATTTCCTGATTCCAAAAACATATAGATATGATAGGTTTTATTCAACACAAGCTCAGAAAAATAACAAGAATATAGAAAAGCGCGCTTTCCTGCTTAGCACAATACGCTACCGCGCTAATCTGGCGTGTCAATATCACTACGTTTTGCACGTGGAAGGTGAGCGATTTCCTTCACGCGGGGATTGACGAAACGGCTGTACTGTCTTGGTGAAAAAATACAGTGCGTTCAGTTTCATTCCGTGAGTTCGACTACTTGATGTAGTAATTTCGCCTTACGCGACTTGTTTTCCTTTTTTTCCTCCATATCATTTGCTTGATATTCATGTTCACGAAGTAAAAGCGGTGTGTGTGTGTGTGTGTGTGTGTGTGTGTGTGTGTGTGTGTGTGTGTGTACTTGTGTGTCAATGTGTGGGTGTGTGTGCGTGTGTGTGTGTATATGTGTGTGTGTGTGTGTGTGTGTGTGTGCTTATATGTCAATGTGTGGGTGCGTGATGCGTGCGTGTGTATGTGTGTGTGTGGTGCGTGTGTGTGTATGTGTGTGTGAGAGTGTACTAGTGTGTGTGTGCGTTTGTGGCGATGGGTTGGTGTGTGTCATCGCATAAGCTCGAAGAGATTTGCATTTCCACCGCGCACAAGCTCGAAAAGAACACCACAGCCAACCCTTTGTATATAAGCTTTGACTGACTTCAGTTTCGAACAGGTTACAATGAACATTGGGCTGACAATAAAAGTCGGCTTGATAATGCAGGGCTACGTTTCTGCTGGGCGCTTGTTCCCTCCTGCCTACTTTAATAGGATAATTTGTTGTATTGTCACAGATGTGTATAAGAGAGACCTAGACTCCCTCTAGTTTTTTGTATTCTCGTAAAATTCAGCAATGTAAACAGTAGGCTACATGTTCTACACTAGATCACTTATGGTAGAATAAAATATAATGCAAAATGATCGAAGTTGTTTACGTGCATAAGTGGTGACAAGTGGAATAGGGATACATTAAGTCGACCCACGCACACACAAACACAAACTGTGACACACACACACACACACACAAACGCGCGCGCGCACGCACACACACACACACACACTCACTCACCTACACACACACTCACCTACACACACACACTCACCTACACACACACACACACTCACCTACACACACACACACACTCACCTACACACACACTCAACTACACACACACACACACACACACTCACCTACACACACACTGACACACACACACCTACACACACACTCGCCAACACACACACATTCACACACACACACACATTCACCTACACACACACTCACCTGCACACACACACACACACTACACACACCTACACACACATACACACACACACACCTACACACACACGCACACACACACCTACACACATACTCACATACACACACACACACACACACCTACACACACACTCACCTACACACATACTCACCCACACACACACACACACACACTTACCTACACACATACTCACCTATACACACACACACATACACTCACCTACACACATACTCACCTACACACACACACATTCACCTACACACACTCACCTGCACACACACACACACACACACACACACACACACCTATAAACCTGGTGCGAATGGTTACATGATCGGTGTATTTCATCCTTTACCAAAGGGAAATGATCACTGGCCGACTGGGTGCTGTTCTCGAAGTGTACAACTAGTTGTCTCCCTTAGTGTTCACTGCGACCTGAATTGTGTAAGCGCGCACATAATTATGTGTATGTCAGCAGGGGCGGATTAGGGAGGGGGGGGGGGGGGGTCACAGAGGTTCCGAACCCCCCCCCCCCCCCCCCGGCTGTCAGAAAAGAACTGAAAAAAAGAATGTTTTTTCCGTCTTTCTATTAATATGATGTCGGGAGCAGAGATATCAGTGAAGATAGATTGCCATTATTTAATACTAACTTTAAAAGAAATAATGAGTGGCTGCTGACACCAGTTGATCATGTTTAAAATCAAGAATAAGCCACAAATTGTTCATAAAATAGCTAAAATGCTTAAGCTTCAGCTTCAGCTTAATTAAACAAGCTCAGAACATTTAACTGAACAATAGATAAAAGCACGCTTTTCTGTGAAACGCTATACGCTACTGCGCTGTACTATATATCACGCGATCAGCGAGCAGGCTTCGGGTAATTGACAAAGCTATTGTCGTTTAATGCCGCTGTGCGTTCAGTTTCATTCTGTGAGTTCGACAGATTGACAAAATGTATTAATTTCGCTTCACGCGACTTTTTTCTTATCAATTGATTATTTCATCTTATTCATTGTATCTTTTCTGATCGACTTATTTGAGCAAAACAGACAGTGTTGTGCATGGATATTGTAAAACACGGACACACACAGAGACACACACTGTGACAAACGGATTTGCACATAATTTTATATTGGAGTTATGTGACGCAGGTGTACACAATTTCATGGGCCACAAACTTTGAGTAGGCACCGCACGGTGAAATATTGTCCGTGCAGTGCAGTGCTGTCACGTGTGAGATGTGACCAATCAGAGAAGAGTATTAACTGAGGTCGCGTTTTATAGACTGTAGGACAGGCAGAGTTTTACAGACCACTGAAGGGAGAAGAAGGGTCTCCTGTTGGGTAAAGTTTCTCACCGGGCGCTAGAGGTCGTTGGACTCGTGCCGCGGTATTGAATCGGTGGATTCAACTGCTGTGTTTACAGCATCCCGGGCCGAGTGGGTCGCGGAAGTGGGGAGACGAGACGGGAGGTTCCGCCCATTACGTCCCGAGCCGTGAGTTGCGGGAGCGCAGGAGGGAGTCAGCGTGAAGCGCTGTAGAACGGGGACCCCGTCCCATTCCACCACGCGAAGATAGTTTGCGTGGGTGGGATGGATCAGTACGTGCCACTGAATGTGTGAGTACGACTGGGAAAAGTAACCAGCGAGATAGCTGTGCGGAGATACGTTCCCCAAGTAAACAAACACGAGACGTAGAGCGTTCGTGGTTTATTTATCTGTGTGTAACAGAAATGACAATTGACAGAAGTATTGCCTGAGACAATGACTTCGTGTGTAGTGAGACAGACAGGCTCTCACGGAACAAAGCTTGAAGTGTTCTACGTGTGTGCACGTGAATTATAGACTGCATGAGAAAGTAACATGTGTGTATTTCTTTGCAGCTAGATTTCTGTATATTGACAGAAATAGAACTTTCATATTGAGTGAGAGTGATTTGTAGAATGAATGGGAAATAATATGTTTATGTTGTGTTGATTATTTCAATAGAGGTACATGGGCAAAGGGCTGTAACCGTGTTCTTGTCTTTGTGCCTGGTTGGAGTGTTGTGTGTGTGTGTGAAGGCTAGATAATAAACAGAGAGAAGCACGCACAATTTCTGATAGGAGTAAATATACATACATACAGACATACACACGTAAATTCCAGCCGTAACACACACACACCCTCCCTCATACGCACGCACGCACACAATCACACACACACTTACAAGCACGCACGCACGCACGCACGCACACACACACACACACACTCACGTGACAAGCACGCACGCACGCACACACACAATCACACATATACACACACACACACAAGCACGCACACGCGCACACACACACACACACCACACACACACACATACACACACACACACACGTAAACGATTTAAAACACATTATGCGATTTATTCTTATCAGCACCTTTGGGACTTATGCTTATGAGCACTTTTCATACATACATTATTTCGAATAGCATATAACACACACGCACACGCACACTGAACAGGTTATCATTTCATTTAGTTTTCTTTGATTCAGCTTTTAGTAAAACAAATAAAACATCAAAATCATTGTTAAAACATTGTTAAAGTGTCGTTTAAAGAGCGTCAAAGTACAAAATATAAGTATCAAAAATCATTAAAAATAAATAATGATTTTGATTGCTTTGGTTTGGTATGTGTGTTTTGATCTTTCTATTTGTGACAGGCACAAACCAAAACTAGGATCATGATATTCTTGATTGTCTCTTGAAAAGCAATCTTGGCTTTGTTTTTATTCCTTTCGTTTGGGTTTCATCGGTTCTAGCGTACTGTAAGGAAAGAAAACATTGCGCCAAAAGGAAGAGTCTAAGCCTACATACACCCAGTATATGAGATTTCTTTATGCAATTGAAACAAACACTGAATTTCATCCCCACCCAGGTGTACAATTACAATCATTTTGCTATTGAACATACTAGTCTCGTGAAGCATAATGCGTCTTTTCTTGCAGAGTCTTCAGGCACTGACACCGACGCTAAATTAGGCCAAAAAAAAAAAAGGTCTGTTTACGGTAACCCGACCGACCCTAGTTTTTTCGCGCGACCCTAGATTTCTTTTTTGGCATTTGGAAAAAAAAAAAAAAAAAAAAAAAAATCTTGTTTTTTTTGGCAAAATAACGTAAAAATATGGTTTTTTGGAAAAAAAAAAAAAAAAAAAAAAAAAAAAAAATCCCGACCTACCGACCCTATTTTTTTGGCCTATGTTACCGTAAACAGACCTGTTTTTTTTGTTTTTGCCTAATGCGTCTTTTCTTGCAGAGACTTCAGGCACTGACACCGACGCTAAATGCCAATCCCACTCAGTTGTCAAGTTTTGAGTTTACGATTTTACACGGTATTTTCGTCATTCTTAATGTGTGTGTGTTTTTCTCTCTCTTATTGCAGTTATACTCTCCGAATTGGTGAAAATCGAGATTTTTGCTTCGTCTCATAAGTATTCTCAAAAAGAAAAAGGGTACTTCAATCAGTAAAATTGTCTTTGAACATTTAAATATCAAATCGTTATTTAAAATACAAGGCGCTCGTTTGACACCCTTTCTATGAAAAAAAACCCACCTCACACACACACAAACAACCTCAAACTACAGTGCCAACGTCTTGGCATGTCAATGACATCGTAATTTTACGCACACTGTTATACATTCCTTGCACATCTCACACATTCATTCAAACAGGTCAAAAGACATCACAGACATGTTCATCAAGTGATTGCCATTATTGTCAGTCAGCATAATTATTTCATTTTATGGAATGAAAGTAAAACATCCATGCTACATGGTTGAATTAAAATCAAAGTGGCTTAAAAAGATGTTCTTTTGATTTGGAACATGGTGATTATTTCACAGATCTGCAGTTAAGTCAAAACATTCTGTGTATGAACATACATCTCACAAAAACGTTCCCCTCCACTATCGCGCTTTGGTATTTTCAAATCTGTTGAGAACAAAGATTGACACAAGCACTTTCATGTCCGCCTCATTTTTAAAACCGTACGATCTCTCCCATTCTCTCCATGGAAAACAATAAAACCACAAGTTCATCCTCAAATATACACACACACACACACACACACACACACACACACACACACACACACACACACACACACACACACACACACACACGCACACCATGCCTCAGACGTTTCCTCAACGATAAGACTGACACACTCTCAGATCTGTGTTCACTCGACTCATACAGCCACCTTCGTCTCCTCCTTATCGTCATCCTGATGGTCCGAGTCAGGAGTTTCTTTCTTGAGAATCTCGAGGGCTTCTTCGTAATCGGGAGGTTCCGTGAACGAAGTGAACGAAGTGAACGAGGTCACTGAATTCATCCTGGAGAAACTGAACGCAGGCTTATGCATCCCAGGGTACACCACGGGCGTGGGACTGTTCACCTGATCGTTAGACTCCCAATGGAAAGCTAGATTCATGTGACCCGACTGCTTCCCATGACAGGCGCATGCGCACGACGCGCCGGGGGGTGCGCGCGCAGGGATGCTTGACGCTGGAAGTCCAACCGCTCCCAAGACAGAACTGACGGAAGAGATCGACATTCTGGTGTTGACGATATTAGCTGCCTGTTGCTGTGACGTCACGGCGTTTGCTGACGTCGTCGTGGCTGCGGTGACGTGGCTGTCAGAGTTCTCGAAGACCTCGTCTTCGTTTACAGCAGCGTGGACCGTAGAAGACGCCCCCACTCTACCGCCTTCCACAATAACCACAGAAGGCACGGACACAGAGTTGAGCCTGCCGTTCAACTCAGAAGGTCCAGACACAGATCCCAGCCTCCCTGGGTAGCTGGCATCGCCGTGGTGCATACACTTCCCGCAAGCCACGCAGTTCCCGTCGGAGATGACAAAGACCCCACCTGACCTCACGCTTCCGAAGAGGTCAGTATAGGCCGGAGGAGGGTTGGCGAGGGCGGAATCGAAAGACGCCTGGCTGGAGTTGGTGCTGAGCGTTCTGCTGCTGACAATGCTCATACGCTGGTCGCGTCGTTGACGGTTGCGCTTGAGACGTTCCTTGCAGCAGCACGACCAGATGATCCGGAGGGAGACGATGACGAGGGGGACGAGGGCGAGAATGATGTAAATCTTGAAGTCGAAGTTAGGGAAGAGGGAGTCGTTGCTGCTGCTGTCTGCGTTTGGGTCTGTTTTTTGAAGAGATAAAAAAAAAGGAGTTAAAATGGTGCGGTTTTTAATTCTTTTTATAACAACTATGGCTATTTGACGTTTTATCTGTTTCAGTCGACTTAGCTCGCGTTCTCTCTCTCTTTCTCTCTCTCTCTCTCTCTCTCTCTCTCTCTCTCTCTCTCTCTCTCTCGCTCTCACTCTCTCTCTCTCTCTCCCTCTCTCTCTCTGTCTCTCTTTCTCTCTCTGTCTCTGTCTCTGTCTCTCTCTCTCTCTCTCTCTCTCTCTCTCTCTCTCTCTCTCTCTCTCTCTCTCCTTTTTTATGATGCATTTCCGTCATCTCATTTTGTGTGTGCTATAAAAATTAGTTATGCGTGTGTGTGTGTTTGAAGGGGGGGGGGAATGTATATGTGTATGTACACACGAACCCACCACCCCATCCAACATCCCCCACACACACAAACCCCCACCCACCCAAAACCAAACCTACCCAATATCCAAATCCAAAACCAAAGAGACTGCCAATTCAGAATAAAAAGACAAGAAAGGTAAGCTGTTGGAACCGTTTGTTGAAATATCTGTGACTGTATCGTATTGTTTCGTCAATAACAAAGGTTCCAACAACTTACCTTTCTTGGATTTTTTTATAGCGAGATCTAGATGTGACACTTTTCAGCACGTGTACGGGAACGTGTACGGGTAACGCCATCAAATCCAACTTGTACGTCAGGCGTTTGCCAAGATCTGCAGTCTTGGTGGGAGCAAAACAACGTATGATTTGGAACATTGGAGAAAACAAAGTGAGTCACGGGTGACGCAATATCTACACGTACACGTACTGGTCTTTGCTACACGTTCGACCATCTAGAACACTGTAATACCCAATATCCAACAACTCGGACTCACTTTTACACAGAAATCGTACTTCGTAGTCCTCGCACAGCCCAGACGCCTGCTGCGTGTTGAGGCAGATGAGGCCGTAACTGCTGCACGCCTGCAAGAGACGGTCGTTGACGAAGGCCGTGGTGGTGAAGTCGAAGCTGTCGTTGGTGCCAGCCAGCCGGCACTGGGACTGAACCACGGCCTGTCCGTAGCGGCATATTTTGTCTGTCTTCTGGAGGGAGAAAGGATGAAGATGGATTATTCATTACAAGTGACTGCATGAGAAAGCTACGAAGAAAGTCAGGAAACCAAAAGAGAAAAACTATTTCTTTCTGGTTGTCGTCTGGTGGGAGTTGAGAAAACAAAGTAACCAAAACAGAAGAAAAGAGCATTTGTCTGTCGTCTGGTGGGAGTTGAGAAAACAAAGTAACCAAAAAAGAAGAACAGAGCATTTGTCTGTCGTCTGGTGGGAGAAGTAATGAAGATAGAAAAGTGATTAAAAGTGTCTGTTGAGAAAACTACAAACAAGGCCAAGAACCCCAAAAATAACCCCCTTTTTCTGTTTCTGTGTGTGTTCAGAAAACAACTAACAAAGCCACACACACACACAAAAGGAAGAAAAAAGAAAGAAAAAGAAGAAGAAGAAACAAAACAGAAAGAAACAAATAAACAAAGAAGTGAAAATCCAAAAGCACCACCCCCACCACCACCACCACCACCACCACCACGGCTGATCTACTTCTGCTATTACCACTTCTACCGCTACAACATTACTACTATATGGTGCTACCAGTATAATTACTATTACCACTGTTACTACCACCAGTACCACCACTTCTACATGGTGCCCCCACCCCCCCAAAAAAACCAATGCCACCCTCTAAAATGCTAATAACTCACACATGTAATCAGCAAATTACTTAATATTAGGTGTACATTAGCTGGAGATGTCGGATGATATCTTCACACAGTTTCACATATGTAAGTCAAGTGTTACGCTTTTAATTTTGTATTTCATTTTTTGGGAGATTGGCTCAACAGTGAGAGGTTTGACACTGAGCAGTGTAGCCACACTCATCCAACTTGACCCGTGAAATAAATAGTATAATTAAACTACATTGACTGTTCTCACCTTTATAGAATCGGTGGTTTCAAAGTCTCCCTCTCCGTCCCGGGGACTGTCAGAATTGAACCACTGTGTCCACTGAGCCCCATCCGTCTCTGACCCTGTGCAAACAAAGCAAACAAAGAACTCAGTATTGTGTAAACCAGTGATTCCATTCTCCAGACATTTTCGGTATTTTGGAACGTTTGCGAGGCCCCTCCGACGAGAAGACACCTCCATTGTCTGTCTGTCTGTCTGTCTGTCGGTCTGTCGGTCGCTCCAGCGGTCTGTCAGTCTGTCTGTCTGTCTGTCAGCCTGTCTGTAAGTAGCACATGCGTCTCTGTGTTCGAATTTATGTTGGAGATGAAAGGGCTGTTGTGGCAAGTTATCACGAATTAACACAATTCTAAGACTCCTCAGTTCATTAACTGGTGGTTAGCGGGTGCATGTTCTCTCTCCCCCTCTCTCTTTCCCTCCCTCTCCCCTCTATTTACCCTCTCTCTCTCTCTCATCCCTCTTTAATCCGGAAGCTACCTTCCCACACCACTCCCCCTGCGTTCGTCAGTGCAGCATGCACAAGACCGAGCCTATCTTGATAAGTCTGCCCCAGATTAGATTAGCAGTGTTTGTTCTCGTTCTTCGTCATCTGTTTGACAGATACATAACACAATGTACAACACCCACTCTAATCGTACTTTCCCTTGTACGTTTGTTGGACTTCTTGGGGTGACAATATAGTAGCCTTACTTTTCTTGACAGACAAACAAAAGCGGATGAGCTTGGCTAAAAGTGTATCTTGTGTTATCGCCATAAATTGGTGTTTCTTGTGTTATCGCCATAAATTGAAAAGTGTATCTTGTGTTATCGCCATGAATTGAAAAGTGTTCCTTGTGTTATCGCCATAAATTGAAAGTTGTATCTTGTGTTATCGCCATGAATTGAAAAGTGTTCCTTGTGTTATCGCCATAAATTGAAAGTTGTACCTTGAGTTATCGCAAATAAATTGAAAGGAGTACCTTGTGTTATTGCCATAAATTGAAGAGTGTTCCTTGTGGTATCGCCATACATTGAAAAGTGTACCTTGTGTAATCGCCATTAATTAAAAAGTGTATCTTGTGTTATTCACCACAAATTGAAGAGTGTATCTCGTGTTATCGCCATCAATTGAAAGTTGTACCTTGAGGTATTGCCATAAATTGAAAGTTGTACATTGAGTTATAGCCATAAATTGAAAGGAGTACCTTGTGTTATCGCCATAAATTGAAGAGTGTACGTTGTGTTATCGCCATAAATTGAAAGTTGTACCTGGTGTTATCGCCATAAATTGAAAGGAGTACCTTGTGTTATCGACATCAATTGAAAAGTGTATCTTGTGTTATCACCATAAATTGAAGAGTGTACCTTGTGTTATCGCCATACATTGAAAGTTGCACCTTGAGTTATCGCCATAAATTGAAAGGAGTCTAGTACCTTGTGTTATCACCATAAATTGAAGAGTGTACCTTGTGTTATCGCCATACATTGAAAAGTGTACCTTGTGTAATCGCCACAAATTGAAAAGTGTACCTTGTGTTATCGCCATGAATTGAAAAGTGTACCTTATGTTATCGCTATGAATTGAAGAGTGTATCTTATGTTATCGGCATAAATTGAAGAGTGTATCTTGTGTTATCGCCATAAATTGAAAAGTGTACCTTGAGTTATCGCCATAAATTGAAAATTGTAGGTCGTGTTATCGCCATAAATTAAAAAGTGTAATTTATGTTATTGCAATAAATGTAACAAGTACCTTGTGTTATCGCCACTGAATTATATGTTTATAACTTAGCGGTTATCGCCAAAAAATTCAAAGTCAAGCCTACGAAAGCTTAATCAATCTTTACAATGCAAGATGCAACTTCTAATCTGGTACTGTCAGTGAATTAGTTAATCGCCTTCTCGATAACGAGTGAAAATTGTGTAATATGCTGAGGTGACATAGATACTGGGTTCCCTGACAACAAAAGTTGAGTAATTTCTTGATAGTGGCTTGGGGTTGTTGGAGATGGACCGAACGATGTTATAACAGACCGTCATAAGCTTTGGTCAAGTGGCGGTATTTGGGTCAGTTAGTGGCTATCGGAAGGGGTAAACACACCAGCGCGGTTTGAACGTTGTAAACATGTTTGACAGATTTACGGAGAAGGGCTTTGGTAGATTCCGTTTGGGCAAAACAACCTGTGACCCCTAACGTGCACTTTAACGAAAGTACCTTTTCTATCCTTGTTTTCGATCATTTTTCCCCCGAAAGCGACATATGGCTGCCTAAATGGCGGAGCAATAACTGTCAAACACGTAAAAACCCACTCGTGCAAAAAACACGAATGTACGTGGGAGTTTCAGCTCATGAACGCAGAAGAAGAAGAAGAAGAAGAAGAAGAAAGAAAGAAAGAAAGAAAGAAAGAAAGAAAGAAAGAAAGAAAGAAAGAAAGCAAGCAAGCAAGGAAGAAAGCAAGCAAGCAAGGAAGGAAGGAAGGAAGGAAGGAAGGAAGGAAGGAAGGAAGGAAGGAAGAAAGGAAGGAAGGAAGGAAGGAAGGAAGAAAGAAAGAAAGAAAGAAAGAAAGAAAGAAAGAACAAAGAACAAAGAACAATGAACAATGAACGAAGAACAAGAACAAGAACAAGAAGAACAAGAACAAGAACAAGAACAACAACAAGAACAACAACAAGAACAAGAAGAACAAGTCGCGTAAGGCGAAAATACAATATTTAGTCAAGTAGCTGTCGAACTCACAGAATGAAACTGAAGGCAACGCAACGCAGCAAGACCGTATACTCGTAGCATCGTCACTCCACCGCCCGTGGCAAAGGCAGTGCCCGTGGAATTGACAAGAAGAGCGGGATATTCGTTGCGCTGAGAAGGATAGCACGCTTTTCTGTACCTCTCTTCGTTTTAACTTTCTGAGCGTGTTTTTAATCCAAACATATCATATCTATATATTTTTGGAATCAGGAACCGACAAGGAATAAGATGAAAGTGTTTTTAAATTGATTTCGAAAAAAAAATGTTGATAATAATTTTTATATATTTAATTTTCAGAGCTTGTTTTTAATCCAAATATAACATATTTATATGTTTTTGGAATCAGCAAATGATGGAGAATAAGATAAACGTAAATTTGGATCGTTTTATACATTTTTATTTTTTTTTACAATTTTCAGATTTTTAATGACCAAAGTCATTAATTAATTTTTAAGCCACCAAGCTGAAATGCAATACCGAAGTCCGGGCTTTGTCGAAGATTACTTGACCAAAATTTCAACCAATTTGGTTGAAAAATGAGGGCGTGACAGTGCCGCCTCAACTTTCACGAAAAGCCGGATATGACGTCATCAAAGACATTTATCAAAAAAATGAAAAAAACGTTCGGGGATTTCATACCCAGGAACTCTCATGCCAAATTTCATAAAGATCGGTCCAGTAGTTTAGTCTGAATCGCTCTACACACACACACAGACAGACAGACAGACAGACACACGCACATACACCACGACCCTCGTTTCGATTCCCCCTCGATGTTAAAATATTTAGTCAAAACTTGACTAAATATAAAAAGGAAAAGAAAAAGAAGAAGAAGAAGAAGAAAAAGACAAGTCGCGTAAGGCGAAAATACAATATTTAGTCAAGTAGCTGTCGAACTCACAGAATGAAACGCAATGCCATTTTACTCGTAGCATCGTCAGGCCACCGCTCATGGCAAAGGCAGTGAAATTGACAAGAAGAGCGGGGTAGTAGTTGCGCTAAGAAGGATAGCACGCTTTTCTGTACCTCTCTTTGTTTTAACTTTCTGAGCGTGTTTTTAATCCAAACATATCATATCTATATGTTTTTGGAATCAGGAACCGACAAGGAATAAGATGAAAGTGTTTTTAAATTGATTTGGACAATTTAATTTTGATAATAATTTTTATATATTTAATTTTCAGAGCTTGTTTTTAATCCGAATATAACATATTTATATGTTTTTGGAATCAGCAAATGATGGAGAATAAGATAAACGTAAATTTGGATCGTTTTATAAATTTTTATTTTTTTTTACAATTTTCAGATTTTTAATGACCAAAGTCATTAATTAATTTTTAAGCCACCAAGCTGAAATGCAATACCAAAGTCCGGGCTTCGTCGAAGATTACTTGACCAAAATTTCAACCAATTTGGTTGAAAAATGAGAGCGTGACAGTGCCGCCTCAACTTTCACGAAAAGCCGGATATGACGTCATCAAAGACATTTATCAAAAAAATGAAAAAAACGTATGGGGATATCAATCCCAGGAACTCTCATGTCAAATTTCATAAAGATCGGTCCAGTAGTTTGGTCTGAATCGCTCTACACGCACGCACACACACACACACACACACACATACACACACACATACACCACGACCCTCGTTTCGATTCCCCCTCGATGTTAAAATATTTAGTCAAAACTTGACTAAATATAAAAACGATATCGCTTAATTAAGCCCCAGGTGTCAAAAGTCCAGCTACGACGCGAAAGACATAATTGATCTGCGTGGGGCAGTGATCTCCCTTTTCTCAACTAACGCGTACGTCACTGGGAAATGAAATTTGATTGTGTGACGTTCTCACGCTTTTTGCAAGGTCAGTTGATTCGTTGCTTGGGTATTGGATTTTGTTTTCAAGAAAGGCGTTGCTCAGATTACTGTCAGTCTTGCGGTAGAAAGCCTCCCGTCTTTAAGTATGGGTAGGCGGCGGTTGTGCACACGGTTGCACGTGCAATGGCGAGTGAGTGGGCACAGGTATATGGTTTATGTGACATATCTATTCAGCTGTTCGCTCTTGGAACTGCAAAATGTGCTGGTCACATTATAACTTAATTGTAAATCAAAAGTTTAAAAGAACGTGCTCATGTTGACTTGTCTATTTGTGTGTGTCTAGCGCTGTTTCTTGTTGGGTACGAGTATGTATGTTAGTTGTTACTAATTAAGCCTACAGGGAAGAAATCTTAGTGAAGGGTTTAGAACACCGGGCATTAGGCCAAAAAAAAAAATGTCTGTTTCTGGTCACCCGACCGACCCTAAATTTCGGCGCCGACCCTAAACTTTTTTTTCCAAACTCAAATTTTTTTTGTTTTTTGTTTTGTGGTATAAGGACAGGGTGAGAAAATGAACAACAAAAACGTGTGAAAACGAAAGTCCGCTGACGATTGAAGGGGCATAACCCTCGATAGGGCGCACCAAAATTGAAAAAGTATACCGGTAACAAACCGTGGAAGAATGAAAATAAGCAGCACATCAAAGGAAGAATACAGAGTGGAAATATGTGAGAGGTGGTTCCCCTGTCACATCTGAGAGAGGAAACGCTTCCTGCACGGGGTCATTGACCGGTCAGTGACCGAGTTTAACAGACTGGAAATGTGTGTGCTCTGTGTGTGCGGCCAGATCAAAGGCAGGTCAATTGTGATAGCTGGGTGGCCTTGTTTATAGACACGACCTTCTTCCCAGGGGTCAATGACCCAGTTTTTGCCATGAGAGGTGGTTCCCCTGTCATATCCTGCACCGGGGTCAGTGACCGGTCAGTGACCGAGGCAGGTCTATTGTGATAGCTGGGTGGCTTGAGAGCTCGAGGAAACTTGGCCAGGGCAGTACCTAGTAGCTGAAACATGCATTATCACAAGTTGTTTGACTGGTACTCAGGCGGTCTCTTTGATTTTTTTTCGTATTTCATACACGGATTAGACGCTTCGTTATACAAGACGCAGGGGTCGAACTCGAGGAAGGAAAAAAGTCGTGCCTTAATATGACCCGGAAAGTACAAAGTACGGTACTTCCTGTAAAACCACCAAACACCGAAGCATTCACGCTGCGTTGAAATATGGAATCTAAAGGTGATGTTCGACACATTCTGGTGTTAACGCTGGAGAAGTGCGTGCACGAAAAAACGGGAGTTAAACTTGCGTATCCTGAAACATTCACGCTCCGGGATGTGTTTCATGATATCCATACACCCGAGTTTGACTTGAAAAAACATTCGGTGCAGGTGAAAGCTTCTTTCTTTCTTTATTTGGTGTTTAACGTCGTTTTCAACCACGAAGGTTATAATATCGCGACGAAGGTGAAAGCTGACGAATACGACCTTGACTGGTCACTGACGATCAGACCAGGTAAACAAAGAAAAACATGTCATACTCTTTCAGTCTTTGTCACAGATTTGTAAATGTGTTGAGTGTCTTGTCTCTATGTATAGTGAATCCAGTCTCTTTGCGCGATTTTTAAAGTTAGTTTTATTGGGGAAGAAAAAAAAAAAAAAAAAAAAAAAAAAAAAAAAAAGCCGACCTACCGACCCTAATTTTTTTAGCCATGTTACCAGAAACAGACAATTTTTTTTTTGGCCTTATCATTAAAGTAAGTTTACCTTACTTTTCTTCAAATCTCATTCCAAACACACAAATATTCATTACATGCGCAAGAACTTCTGATAACCTGAATGAAAACGTTAGTTTGCACAAAGACAATAAAGGGTAAGGTTCGCGGCATCAAACTTACAGACAAGACGGACAGACAGACAGACAGACATACAAACAGACAGACACACAGACAGACACACAGACAGACACACAGACAGGCAGACGGACGGACAGACAGACAGACAGACACACAGACACACACACACACACACTCACACACACGCACACACGAACGCTCACACAAACACACGCATTTGACAGCATCTCTCCTTCTCACCCCCCACCCCGACCCACCGCCCCCCCTCACCACCATCCACCCCAATCCCAAAGCCACAACAACCACCTCCATCCCCAACATACCCCACGCTACCGACAAGGTCTCCACCCCTACTGTAGTTGTTGTCCGGGCATTGTTTGCTGTACAACAAAGGCAAACATCAGTCACGTGGAACAGTCAACGCGTTGTGGCGTCCGTAATCAACATCCTTAAGGGCAGAATATACCTGCGCAGAGTCAGCGGCACATACGACGCACTGCATATTATTTATGCCGCGATAGGGATTATGACGAGTACTTAGCCTGTTTTCCTTTCACGCAAAGTGTAGCGGGCTGGGATAATCTGCAGTGCGTCGTTTGTGCTGCTGACTCTGCGCAGGTATTATCTGCCCCTGGCCGTGCGCGTCCAAGTTTCACGTCTCCAAAACTACAGCTGTTCTGTGCCAAATTGGAACGAAACAGTCGTTCATGCAAGCATGAGGGTTTTTCCCGATAAGTTTTGACATTGGGCAACAGCCTAACAGCCACCCAGGGTGTGGGGTAGAATATAATACGGTTTTCGAATTAAGCCAAATAAGCCACGGTGTTTCGAAACGATATGGTTTGACTGTATGTGTGGGGGGGGGGGGGGTGAGCGTGTGTGTGAGCGTGTGTGTGTGGGTGTGTATGTGTGTGTGTGCGTGTGTGTGTCACGTGTGCGCGTGTGTGTGTGTGTGTGTGTGTGTGTGTGAGTGTATTGTGCGGTATTCAATATGAACAGCACAAATTAAACTTTCATTGCAAATATAGAAAATAAGACAAGAATAATAATCTAATTAATCTTCAAATAAAAAAACACCCAAACAAACAAACAAACAAACAAACAAGCAAACAAACAAGTTTCAATTCAGTCCCTTTGTTCGTTTAAACTGTCATCCGCTGACCTACTTCCATCATCCGGGCGCCGTCAGTCAGAGACAAGCGCGGTGTGATATGATTGATATGTCGTCTTTGTACATGCTTTGTTTGGATTTTGTTTCGCTTTGTCTCGCAAAGATTGATGTACGGTAGGGGAATGTGCACAACAGTACGTTTTGTTTTGTAACGGATGTTTTGATATTTGAATTTTGCGGCTGACTTTATTAATTTATTATTTAGGGTGTGTTTTGTGGTAAGCCTTTGGCAAGGGCGACTTGGGAGAGGTAAGACAAATGGGAAGTTAGTTGACAAGGGAGGGGGGGGGGGGGAGAAGTAATGATGAGGTGAAAGGGTTTCCTCTATTTTTTATGTGTGTGTGTGTGTGTGCTGTGTGTGTGTGTGTGTGTGTGTGCGTGTGCCGGTGTGCGTGTATGTGTGCGTGTGCGTGTATGTGGGTGCGTGTGTGTGTATGTGGGTGCGTGTATGTGTATGCGTGTGTGTGTGTGTGTGTGTCTGTGTGTGTGTATGTCTGTCTGTCTCTCTGTCTGTCTGTCAATAAGAATACGACACACAATAACAATCAAGAAAGGAAGCCAGGAAAGAAACGAAACGAAAAGGGAAGACAATGAAAAGAAAAGGGTGCAATTAAATTCAAATCTTGAATCTTTCGGGCCATGCGCAGAAAGGATAACGGTAACATGCAGTGGACAGGAATGAGAGCAATTAAGGAGAGAAACGAAAGGGGCGGGGGCGGGGGGGGGGGGGGGAGAGAGGACGAGATACTCCCATTAGCATCCCTAGAAGTCCAGGGAGCGTTGTTTGTAACCTAGATGTTTTCTTGGTAGGGAGAAAGGACTTGACATGACTGTATGTGTGTGCAATGTGTGTGTGTGTGTGTGTGTGTGTGTGTGCGTGCGTGCGTGCGTGCGTGCGTGCGTGTGTGTGTGTGTGTTTGTCTCTATCTCTCTGTCTGTCTCTGTCTCTCTCTATCTTTCTCTCTCTCTCTCTCTCTCTCTCTCTCTCTCTCTCTCTCTCTCTCTCTCTCTCTCTCTCTCTCTCTCTCTCTCTCTCTCTCTCTCTCTCTCTCTCTCTCTCCACGCATCTGTGCCTCTATGCATTGCCATTCAAAACCAATAAAGCAAATATGTGTCAGATCACGGTTAACAAAAACAGACAGAAGACTCAAACAAAAAAAACTGACCGCTTGACCAACTGATCCAATGTCCATGTCACGCAGAGTAAAGCAGCGAAAGCTGTGAGAGCGACAACATGTGTTTGGCTGACACAGAACTAAAACCAGCTTGATAAGATTTGGGTTATCTCTACAAAAGCATACCCAATGCACACGGATATCAAACAGACATTCATTCAGAATACTTCAGCTGGCACGCCTCAAAATGTGCACAACAAAGATTTTATGGCCGGATATGATGTAAGAATGTACAGCGTTGTGGTTCCGATTGTTGTTGTTAGCCGAGGCTTGTGTTTCTTCTTCTTCTTTTGCGTTCATGGGCTGACACTCCCATGTACACTCGTGGTTTTTGCACGAGTGGGTTTTTACATGTATGACCGTTTTTTTGGGAGCATCTCGTTACTCCCCCGTATCGTTACTCCCCCGGCTCGTTACTCCCCCGGCTTGTTACTAACCCTAACCCTAACCCAAAGGGGGAGTAACGAGCCGGGGGAGTAGAGTAACGAGCCGGGGGAGTAGAGTAACGAGCCGGGGGAGTAACGAGCCCGGGGAGTAACGAGCTGATCCCCGGTTTTTTTACCCCGACATTTGGGCAGCCTTCGGGGGAGGCTTGTGTTGAAAATCGTCACTGAAGTGTTGTGGACAGTGGAGATGACGATGCAATTTTTAGTCTTACTTGACATTTCTTCCATTTGTAGATTATCGAAGTTGGTCTATATCAATG